>NC_090926.1:699512960-699815990 GCF_040938575.1 Ambystoma mexicanum | reverse complement strand
TCCCATGGAGAAAGATTCAAAAGCGGTGCTTATGTCAAGAAATACAACATAAAGATTAATTTCCCAAAGGGATGTATACTTGTGGATCAACAGGGATAGAATCAAACACTGGTCGATCGTACCCCTGTTTCTACTAAACCCTGCCTGCAAATCGGTAATTATGTTGATACTATCCACCCAATCTTGGAGGTGCTTCAGAATGATTTTACTGAATTACTTGGCCACACCATCAAGTAAATAATTTGGACAATCATTTGTGAGGATCGCCCTGCCTTCCCTTTTGTAGATCGGAACAATGACTGCTCTATGTCAGGAGTCAGGGGTAACGCCCGTGGTTAAGATGGCATTAGAAACTTGTGAGAGGACCAAGGCCCAGATTTTAACTTCATTTTTAAATACGTCTGAAGGAATTAAGTCTGGACCTGGGGACTTACCCAATTAGACATGACCAGAGATACTTGCACCTCTCCTACTGTAATAGACAATGGAACTGCTACACTCAAACAGGGCACAGAGGCACGCAAGGGCAAGAAAAGCAAAGGATTGCTATATAACATGACATGTGAGATCTACACAGCTCACCGTTGATACAACATGACAGGTACTGATTACATTTAAGGTCTCTATTAGAGAACAATTTCCAAAATAGGGTAATATCCCCTGCTTTGTGAGCATTAGGCAGTGCCCTCCAACGCTCACCTGCAAATTCTTTCTTTTTTGACACTAGCAGCGATTTATTCTTGGCCCTTAGTAAACGTAACATATCCCTATCCACCCATACCTTAGACCCACACATTTTATTATCTCTCTCTTCGCTATGTGGCAGGCATTATCATACCAGCCTACCTTTATGTCCCTCCTTACCACTTTAGTCGGAGCAGTTACGAATGGGTGAATCTTTGCCAATAATTATCTCAAATTCAGCCGAAACTGCATTTTTGTCGGTGTTAGCCACCATAATTGATTCCATGATAGGGGGGATTATACCATAGATTCGAGGTTTTATGTCTTGGGAAATTAGCATAGCCTATTGCAAGGATTTTTGAGCATTACCTTTTGCCCTAATCTGATCGGAGCAGGATGCCACGCAGGAACCAAAACATGGTACTTTAAACATTAGATTAGAAAGTGATAAAAGAGAGTGGTCACTTTCTGTTCTCTGGTGTATCACAAAATGTTTAGCTCTAACCCAGGCTCTAGCTGAAATAAAAATATAGTCAATGGTCGAACAGCCATTGTCACCAGGCTGGTCATTCAGAAACTGCCCATGATAGGCCCTCAGGTTTAAATTAAACATTGTGCTGGAGGACTCAACTCCAAGGCAGTGTCTTCGAGTGGGACCATTACCGTCCCCTGAAAGCATTGGCCTTCAGGGGAGGGATATCCCAGACTAAAACCTGGTCATCCCAAAACCCCGCCAGCTCTCTCACAGGTTCCATCTGGAGGTTATTATCCCCAGCCATGACGATACATTTTTCCTTGGCCACTATCGGTACAAAATGTAGGCTAATGAAATCCTGAAGACTTGCAAGGCTTGACATACCATGGGATAACCATGGCCTGTTATAAACATTAATTAAACAGAACAGATCCTTATCACTATTGCAAATGAGCAGCATTTGGAGGTCTATACAGTTACTTTGTACATCCTCTAGCCTACAATCCAGTGATGCACCATGTTTACTGGAAGAAAGTCATTTTGAGCCGTAGGGAGACCCTCTCACCTTTGAGTAGCCACAGTACCCCTTAGCTGTATTATCCTGCTTTTTTTTCTGCAGCACCTCAGTTGCGACCCTCACTTCCAGGGCCGATGTTACCCTCGAAAAAAATCTGATTCTCGGTACAGGGCTCAGGTTGCACACCATTGGGTAGCCTTTTGCTGTTAGCCCCGCGAGGACAGAATCTTTGGAGCGCAGGGCTCAGGAGCAGAAACAGCCAGCTGTCTGGACATGCAGTAGAGAAATGGACCACAACGCATGATCCTAACGTGTCAAGCCGCACTGCAGTGCGCCCACCAACGTCATCACAACAGCTGGCAGCTGCTTCTGACACAAACTACACTAGACTAGGCCCTCTGCACAGATCCATTATCCATCACTGTGACCAAAGCCTAGAATAGTCTAACCAACACCTCTGGGTTACTTGAAGAACAAATGCCTGTTTACAATAAAAATAAAACAGGTCCAATTGCATTTGAAATGTAGGATGTTGTGGTCCTATTGGTTAGAGTATTGGAAGGTCAACACATTCAGGGCCTGGTGGAAAATCAGCAAAGTTTGTTCTTAATAGCAGTGGCCGGGAACAGACCATGACCCCAAATCCTGGCTGAGCAATTTGTTCCATTAGAGCAACCTATTAAAGGAATACATTTGTTTCACATGATTTTTATCTCGGCAGATGTATTCAGTTGATAACAAAAAGATCAAAACACACACTCACCTTGAGCTCAAGTTAGATTTTACAGTAATGTGCTGCAGAGAGTACATGTATAATGTGTTTTAATATAACAAATTGGGGATATATTATTGGCTCCAGTTTTTATACCCTGTGTCCGATTTGAAATTCATAGAATGATATGGATTCTCTGGAATGGGGAGAGCGATACAAATTATACCTTAAAATGTATGAATAATTATTAAAATATATGCATATTTTAATAACTCTGTTATGAGTAAATTCACAAACACATAAATGATGTCTTCAAGCTGTCTTATTCTTATTCTTATTAATGGTACTGGTCCATACTGGGTTTTATAAGGGACAGACATATTTCAGTACAATTTTACTTATTTTATTTTTTATTGAGTCATAGTCAAATAAATTGGACTTTTCAGAAATCACACAATGACAAACAATAAAATGCATATAAACAAACTTAATCTGTGTCTGCATACAATTTCCAATTTAAAATATAAAACGGTGCATATAGGTTCTTTATCATACTCATCATTCATCTCAATTGGAGTCAGAGCACAAAGCAAACTCCTTCCAAAATACATAAAGAAAGAAGAGAAGTAAACAGTCGTAGGCCCTCTGTCTAAGGTTGGCGGAATGGGTTTACCGGCACCAGTAAAGGTGCCGGTGCCGGTAAACCCGTTCCGCCCTATTACGAGGTCTCCTCGCGGACCCGCAATGGGCGCCTGGAAAAACCAGGCATCCTTACTGGGTCCCGCGAGGGGACCAGCGAGCTAACAACAGGCCCGTCATTAACGGCCCGTTGTTAGCTCCATCCCCATTCCCATTGAGCCCTATGGGTCTCAATGGGAATGGGGATGGACCGGGTCCGGGTTGCTCGGACGGGGAATTACCGAGTCTGCCAAGGTTGCAATGGCCCAGTAATCCTCATTCAAGGAACCCGGGCCCAGATTGCGGTATGGAGGAAACCAAATCAACGGCGTATCCGAAAAAGATTGGTTCATGCATTTCTCCACTCTGTATGATGATCCAGCCTTTGCCAACTTTGAGTATACATCGGCTAGAAATGCTCCCTGGCAGCTTTATTTGTCTGAAGAGCTAATCTTGTCAATCATAACTCAAATTAGTCCATCAAGAGCACAAGGCCCAGATGGATTATCAAATTTTATGTTCAAGACCCATTCAAGAGAATGGGCGCACATTCTCTATCTCATATTCAAAAATACCCTCCTCCTGGAAAACTTCCATCATAATTCCAATTTTCAAGAAGGGAGATCGTTGTCAACCGGCCAATTATCGGCCCATCGCCCTTCTTGACGCGCCTGGGAAGGTTTCTGCAAAAATCATTCTTTCTAAATTCAATGCCTGGACATTTCATGTGAATTTATGCGATCCCCATCAAACGGGATTTGTGGCAGGCATGGGGACCTCTGTAAATCTATTCTCTTTAAATGCTATCAAAAACCAGTGTTTCCAGGAAAAACAGTCTGTTTTTTTTGCATTGATTGATGTCCATGCAGCTTTTGACTCAGTCAGCCGTGTACTTTTAATGGCAAAACTGCAGAGAGATCAATGTCCGGCAACACTTGTGGATATAATATATGGCCTTCATTCTGAGACTTCAATTAAGGTGCGATTAACCTTAGATGGCCTTTTGTCCCAACAAATACCAACTTCAAGAGGACTCAAACAGGGTTGTCTATTGGCATCTGCCATTTTTAAATATTTCATTCAGGACGCAGGACATGATCTACCGAAAGTCGTTTCAGATTCACCAAAGCTGAACGGCTATCCTATACAAACCCTTTTTTACGCAGATGATCTAGTTATAATTTCTGGAACACAAGTGGGTTTACAGCGTCTATTAAATGCATTTTCGATATATGCTGTGACCAACAAATTAAAAGTTAATCTTACCAAAACCCAAATTGTGCTATTCTGTCCTAAAAGATGTGGCACTTCTTATGTATGGTCGATGAACAATCTTCTGATCACTAGAGTACCACATTATGACTATTTGGGCATCATGTTTGAGACTGCTAAACACCCAACAGGTCATCTCCTGCGTATTGAAACAAGATTAACATCATTTACATCTCAGGCCAGCATCTTAATGCATAAATATGGCAAATTTTCGGTACTTCCGGCTTGGCATTTCTGGACAGTAAAAATAGTTCCAGCATTAATATATGGGCTAGAATCTTTTCAAGACATTCCATCTCAGTTGCTATCAAAATGGGAGGGGAGATATTGCCGCCGCATTTTGCAATTGCCAAACTGCGTACCAGCTGCCTGGTTGAAGTATGAGCTCGGACTGATTTCATTACAGGCTGTTCTCAACTGGCGCAAATGCGCTTTTATTAGAAAGTGCTTACTGGCTACTACATCACAAGCTTTCCTGAAACTCATCTCTTCCTACCTATTTTCAAGCAAGCATCTGTTCATCAAATCATGGTTAATGTCCATCTATTATATGCTAATTGAAGCAGAGGTCTCGTTAAACCTTCTACTTCATCATCCAGATAAAGCAAAACTAAAAATATACCAAGCAGACTGGATTGCCACTCGACAGAGATGTCTTACATATTTTGATGCTGATGCACATCGATTTCCCCATAAAAAAATGCGCACATTGCCTGCATACTTAATACGCTGTCCTTCGCCTAAGTACCGGCATTCCATCTTGAAATTGCGCTTTAACCTATGGCGCACCAGAGATTTGTTGTCAAAAAGAAAACTGTTACCCCAGGCAGAACATTTTTGCTGTTTTTGTTCTTTGACGGACACACATGAAACCATGAACCATCTTATTACAGAATGCACTGTCCTTCGTCCATTACGCGAAACACACTTTGTACGACATTGCAACTATTTACAGCTTGCATCCCAAGATCTGTCCTGGTTTCTAATTTTGGGATCAGGCTATCTTCCTTTACAGATTGCTACTGTAATCTTTCTTGAAAGTTTACATCTTGATTAGAAGTGAAAAGTTGTGTGATATCCTTAGTTCATTTTTGATATTCATTGATTAGTTAATTCATATTGGTTTTTCCTTTTATGAATCCTGGTAAAATTTCTTTATTGTTCTTTATTGTTTTGTTTAGTTTGAGTCTAATTGTAGATTATAATATTTTAAATGTGTAAATATTTCTGTATTTGTATTTAAAAATTTGAAAGGTTGATTAATTTCAACTAAAACAAATAAAAAATAAAAAATAAAAAAAATATATTCCCAGTTTCCTCTCTTTGTTTGATGTATTCATTTTCACAAGTAGGCAAGAGGTTCAAGCGAAACCTCAAAAACTCAGACCTAGCAGTCGGATCTGGGAATGTCTTCAAATACTTAGGAAGCCTGTTAGGCAGAATCATATACAGTAACCTTTTGGAACACCACACACAATTAAGACTACAAGTGTAAATACAAATTAACCTTTGGTACAAGCCTGTGCTACAGAGTAAAGTGGTAGCGATGGCTGAACAGTCAGACTTATATCAAGAGTAAAGTGAGCAGTATCAGAAGTTACACAAAAGACAGCAATTGCTATGGTTCAAACAAACACTGACTCAAGGGTTCTGAGTAAAATAATATACATTTATTTACAACTCCAGTTATAAAACAGTTCACTATTATAAAGCAGCAGAAAATCACAAGCTTAATACACTACACAACACCCAATAATTTCTGTACAAGTTAAGCTCAAAATGAAGTGTGAGAAAAATGGCACTCCAGTAATTTAAAATGGAGGGAAAGGACAAAGTTATCAAGGATCAACAACGCCAACAAGTAATAGGCAGGGCAATCTAGAAAAGGCTTCCTACAACTAGGATTTAAATCAATAGGCCTGGGCCAATGTTAATGTTTCAGAGTCTTTGCAGAGGATCACAGAGTTCAGGGTAGTTTGCGGTTAAGTCTTTGCCAAGAGTTCAAAACGAAGTTGGTCAGAGGAAAAGTTATTCAAAGAGTACGGAAGGACAAGCCTTCGGAGTGGAGAGAAAGATTTAAAACACTTTCCCCATGGTAGGACGGAACGAACGACTGGATTTGAACACTACCTTACAAGAAAAAGAATGCTGTAGCTGAGGCAGACGTTCCTGGCAGGTCCTGCAGGCTCACGGTTCCTGAAGCGACTGTCGGACTGACAAGAAGGAGGAAGACTGGAGGGTCCTGTGCTGCCCAGGAAAGAAACCAGCAGCAGAGCAAAGGGACAAACAAAAGGTGTGCTCCTTAAAACACAAGCAGGGTCCGTTCCTCCTGGCTATCCGGTTCACTGTAGCTCTGTACAGCAAATTCGACCAGAGAAGGGAGAAGGGAGCAGTTTGGTGAACTGGTTTTTCCCACCAGCTCAAGGGGAGAAGATTCCTTGCAGATCTTCCCTGTCATCGAGGTTTGAAGATTCTGACCGGCAGCAGGGCTTCACCAGGATGTTCAGTCATGATAGAGGTCCTTTTCTGTCAGCTTCTCATCGGCTCTCTCGAACCAGTCGTGACTCTGCCTTTCTAGACCCAGAGACCTGCTTTTTTATGCAGTTTTCCCCCATTCACACAGCCTGGCTGTCAATCACACAGCAGGGTGGCTGTCCCGCCGGGACAGTCACCTCAGCCAATCATATCAGAGTGTGACATGGGTCTCCAGTCCTAAACCCCTCCTTCACATCCTGTCCCCCTCAGACATAAAGGTGCCTAAGTAGGGCGCAAAAGGACGGCGAACAAGGAATCAAACCTGGTTTGGCACGCAGAGTAAAACACGAGTAAGACTTTTACAAAAACAAATGGTGAATAAACCCAGCCGGAACTGTATAAAAACATAAATGGTCCAGCAGCTACCAAGATAGCCTAAAACAATACCAGGGCTATTGGAGATAAACGCGGTAGGAAAAATAGGGTAGTTACCACTGCCACCAGCCAACTGTTAATGAAAAGGTAACAAAACAATGTTCCAAGAGATACAGACAAAAAGAGATAAGTATTAACCCTTTCCAAAACTCTATGTAAGATAGTTTGTACTGGGTCTGTGAGTTTTAAAAGAGACTAATAAAATCAATGGCAACTTTACATGCTCTGTGAGACAGTAGTCAGTCCCAGAAAATGGAGTCGGAGTTGGGAAGTCTAAAAGACAACCCTGTGTCACCTCACTGAAGGTGCTGTGTAACACACAGTAAAAAGCTGATGCCTGTGGAGTCTATGAACACAAGACAATGTTAAACACACACAGCAAAACCCATGTAAGAAAAAAGGCTCACACTTTTACCAGGTGAAAAAAATAAAATCCTAGAAACCCAGCAAAGCTGCTGGGGGACTCAGTAGGTAAGGGTAATTAGCCATTCTGGAGAATTCTCCTTAACAGGGTTTCTACTGAAAGTGACTAGTGTAAATGCTTCTTAAAATACCCTTTTCAAGAAGGAACTTAGTGCAGAGTCATTTCCCATTTCAGGACCTTTGAAATACCTGGGCCATTGAAAGACAGGCCAGAACTGAATATAATAATCCCAGAGTATTTTCCAATAGGTAATTAAATCCCAGATTCCAATTAAACATATTTTAGATTAAAGTTGTTAATAAGCTATGTCACAGAAAAAAGATGATATAGTACTAGGTGTATGTGATATAAGATTGATAATGAGAATTGAAAACATATCTCGTTTCACATAATAAGGCTTTCTCAAGCAATTTAACATCACTGGAGGCCTTAGACATACAGGTTTGAAAAGATTATTGACATACTTGTGTGGCTGGCGTCTGCCTTAGTCAATAAAGTAATTGAAATCTATTCCTTAACATATTTAACTGGGGTGTTGAGAGGATGGACATCAATCCTAGAGAGTAGTGAGAGAGTTAGACTTTGCTGTCCCAGAATTTCAAAAATAAATACTATTCCTGAATGAAAGACTTCAGAATAATTATGACCAAGTCAATCAATATTTAACTTCAAATTCAGGCTCTCCATCAACTAGAACAGGTTTTGGTGGTGTTAAGACTTGGGTTCCTGGTTGTACAGGTTTTACAAGTGACACATGGAACACTAGATGAATTTACATGCTTGGTGGTAAGGCTAACTTGATGGCCACCGGATTTATCACCGATTTGATGGTATAATGTCCTAGATATCTTGGACGAAAGGTCCGGGTACCTTTTATGGGCACATGTTTTGATGCCAACCAAACTTCGTCTCCAACTTGGTAATCGGGAGCTTCCTTTCGATGCCGGTCTGCGAATTTATTTTGTCTGTCTTTGGCTTGCAGTAAATGTTCATTTGCCCTTTTCAATGCTTGGGTTATGCTTGTGTGTAGAGGCTTTACCGCTGGCATTTCCAAGGTTGTGGGGGAGTCTAGTTCAGAGGTACGTGGATGTCTTCCGTATATTCTGTAGAATGGCCTTTGTCTTGTGCGGGTGTGTATGGAGTTATTGTATGGGTATTCTGCTATCCATAACAAGTCTTTCCAATTCTCTTCCACTTGATGCAGCATGTAACATAGATACTGTTTTAATGTGTGGTTTGTTCCTTCTGTTTGTCCGTCCATTTGGGGGTGATGGCTAGTGGATAATCGAAAATCGATTTGTGCCATTCTACAACATTTCCTCCAGAAGTTGGATACAAATTGGCCTGCACGATCTGAGATTAGGACTGAGGGGAAACCATGCAGTTTTATAATCTGTTCAAGAAATGCTTTTGCCAGACCGGTAGCATTAGGAAGTTCTTTGAATGGAATGGAATGTGCCATTTTAGAGAACAGGTCTACAACCACCAGAATGGTATTAAAACCTTGACAAGGAGGTAAGTCCGTAATAAAATCAAGAGAAAGAGTATGCCAGGGAGCCAGTGGAATATCCAGTGGCTGTAGGAGGACAGCTGGTTTCTGTTTTTGTGATTTATTCTGTGCACATATCTCACAGGATAGAACAAATCGAGCAATGTCCTTACGCCAGGTTGGCCACCAATAATTCCGTTTAATCTTGGCTAGAGTCTTAGCAATTCCAGGATGGCCTTCGATCAGGGAATCGTGATAACCAGACATGACCAATTCTTGCAGATCTTGACTTGGTACATATAGTTGTTCCCTGAAGTAGGGTAATCCATCCAGAACCGTGTGAGGTTCATTTTGGGAATTCGAAATTTCTTCAAGATGTTGGGGTTCATTAAGGTTCGTATCTTGAAGTTTACTCAGAGTCAATGTGGTGGTGAGTCCCAGTAGTTTATCACTTGAGGTGATGGCAACAGGGTCCAGGGTACTGTTTGTTTTCTCTTCAACACCCATACGAGACAAGGCATCGGCCTTCCCATTCCGAACTCCTGGTCAGTATGTTATTACATAATCGTATTCTGCAAAGAATAGAGCCCACCGCAACTGTTGTGATGATTGGGCTTTTGCTGACTTTAGGTATTGAAGGTTTCGGTGATCTGTGATTACTGTGATGGTATGTCTGGCACCTAATAAATACTGCCGCCAGGCTTTAAAGGCTGATTTTATTACCAACAATTATTTGTCTGTAATTGCATAGGTATGTTCTGGTGGTGAGAATTTACGTGACCAAAAGGCCATGGGGTGTAATTGGCCTGTCTCTGGATCTCTTTGAGAGAGAACTGCTCCCATAGCTACGCTGGAAGGATCAGTTTCCACTACATAGGGGAGATCAGGGTGAGGATGTCATAAAATTGGCACAGAGGTGAATATTCTCTTGAGTTCTTGAAAGGCCTGTTACACCTCTTCAGTCCATTTGAAATTTTTGTTTTTTTTCTCAGTAACGATGTGATTGGGTGAACTATCCGTGAAAAATCTGGAATAAATCGGCAATAAAAATGTGCAAAGCCAAGCATGCTTTGGGTTCTTTTAAGTGAAGAAGGTGACGGCCAATTAAGGATTACCTTTGTGTAAATCCATCTTGACTCCCGTTGGCGAAAGAACACAACCGAGGAACTCAACTTCGGTGACATGGAAGGAGCATTGCTCGAGTTTAGGGTACAGTTTGTGCTGACAAAGTTTTGCAAGGATTGAGTGAACATGTTCTACATGATCTCTTTCAGAGGGGGAATACACCAGGATGTCATCAATATGGACCAGGGCACAAACATCGATTAATTTCTGTAATATATCATTCATGAAGTATTGGAATGCTGCGGGAGCGTTGCACAGCCCGAAAGGCATTACCTGATATTCATACAGGCCATACTTGGTGCGAAACGCGGTTTTCCATTCATCCCCTTTCTTAACACGTACAAGGTGTTATGCTCCTCCGAGGTCTAGTTTGGTGTAGATGTGGGCATCCTTGACTTGGTCCAACAGTTCCGGGATAAGGGGCAAAGGGTAGCGGTTGTTTACTGTGATTTGATTAAGTGCAAAGTAATCGATGTAAGTCCTCAAATCTCCTTCCTTCTCGGGTACAAAGAATAAGGGAGAGGCTGCCGGTGACTTTGACGGGCGGATAAACCCATTAGCCAGGTATTGATCCAGACAGGACTTCAAGTGGAGATTTTCAGTTTCCGTAAATCCATAAATTCGACCACAAGGAACATGTACGCCAGGTATCAGGTCAATCTGACAGTCATAGGGCCTATGTGGCGGTAATGTGATAGCCTGTTCCTTCTGGAAAACATCTTGATAATCCTGATATTCTTTTGGTAAGGTATCCATTGGATCCGCAATCCCGATGCTATTCCTTGAACAGATTTCAGGTTTGGCGGTGGTATAGATTTCGGGTAGCAAGCGTGGGTGCATTCGTCGGAAAAGGTCACTCTCTTTGCACGCCAGTCTATGTGGGGATTGTGAGTTACTAACCATGGCATCCCTCAGATCAACCGGAACTCAGGAGCTTTGATGAGGTCAAACGTGATTGCTTCTTGATGTCCATCCTGACACAGAAGGGTTAATTCTATTGTGCATTGGGTTACTGGTCCCGAAGCAATTTCTGTACCGTCAACAGTAGTTACCTTTTCAGTTGTTGGTTTTGTGCATAAGGGAAGTCCCATTTCTGTTGCCAGATCTCGATATATGTAATTACCAACTGCTCCGCTGTCCATATATGCCTCTATGGCATGCATCCGTGACGGTTGTTGGTGATTGATCAAGGTTACTGGTAGGGCGAAATTTGAGGTCTGTGACTCATCCTTCTCGCTCGACAAGCAGACCTCTACGCTTGCCGGGCCTGGTAGTTTTCTGGTTCCTTTCCATCATCTTCTTTCTCTGTAGTGCCTACCACCTTCCTTGGAGGTTTCACTGGGCATTCTTTGCGGTAGTGAACCGATTTACCGCAGTATAGGCATAACTGTAGCTGTCTCCTCTTGCCTCTTTTACCCTTGGTTAAAGGGGGTCGTACTCCTCCAATCTGCATGGGTTCTGTGGGATTTTGTGATGGACATTGAACGTTATCTTTTGAACGTACGTACATGGCACGATTTTCAAGTCTACATCGGTCTGTTCTTCGATCCTGTAATCTGTGTGGCAACTGAATTACTAGGTTGATAAACTCTGCACAGTCTTTAGGTGGGTCTACCACTTGAGCAAGGACATCCTTCAGGTCTCCTTGTAGGCCGCGATGAAACAGCGTGGTTCTTTTATCTTCAAGCCATCCCGCTTCTACAACCAGTCTATTAAAGGTGTCAATATAAGTCAGCAAATCTTGATTCCCTTGGCGGAGGGACAGGAGTTCATTATCACGAGCTTGTCCATGCAAGTGTCGAACAAATAACTTCTCCTGTTGAAAACCCCTGAACTTCTTCAGTAATGAGTAATCCAGGCTCACTAAAGGTACCGACCAGTCTGCAGCACTTCCACTCAAATATGATAACATGAAGGCCACCCTCGCCTGGTCATTTGGGAAAGCTCCAGGCCTACAAAGAAAATGGAGGTGCGACTGGTTCATGAATGTTGCGTACCTTCTGGCGTCTCCATTAAACTGTTCTGGTGGTGCCAGGGGTACTGCTCCTGGCAACTTTATCTGTACTGGATTGACTGATGATGGTCTAGCGACGGATGGGGAGAATCTGGGGAATGAAGCCTGCCTCGCCGGTGTTTGTAGTAGCTGTTTGCTTAGTTCATCAGTACGGTCTTTTGTGACTATTAACTCTCGTCTTAAGGCATTGGTTTCCTGCCGGGCTGCGTGTACCTCGGCACGTAATGGTTCCAAAAGCTGGGCTAACTGTTACGCTCACCTGATATCTGCGGGGGCGTCTGGAAGGCTCTGATCTGGAACCCTGGGTGCGTATTTGCCCAGTGCTGAATAACGAATCTTAGTTGTTTGTAGGGTGAGCTATCCATCCTGCGTTTCTTGTGCAGTGGCGCTTGACCTTTGTTTGCGAGCTGCCCGAGTTGCTTCACTGGTGCAGTATGTTTTCCTTGGGCCCAGGCCTGCTGTGACCCCGAATCTGCTGGTAGGCAGGTAGGTTTGTTAATTGTAAGCCTTTGTTCTGTTTACGGTGGGAATTCGTTAATGTCTTTATCTCCGTCTTTTCAGGAGCAAAGGTCTTGATGCCGGCGTGCCGGATGGAGAGGCACGTTTTCTAGGTAAGAGAAAGTGCGAAGCGCAGCACCTTTATTGTCTTTTAAAGCTAACCTGTGTTTTCTTCTTCTTCTCCTCACAGGCCGCTGTGGTGCTGCGTGTGGATGAGAGCGCAATGAAAAACAGGCCCCCGGAATCCGTTATGGTAAGTACAGCGCTGTGCAGTTGTTTAATATTGAAAGCGAACCTGAATGTGGCTCTTTTCCTTTGCAGATGTTGCTGTGGTGCTCCGGATGGAAGTGCGGCGTAGCGCGATAGAATTCAGGTAAGACTGATGGAATTCAATGTTTTGGAAGTGCGCGTTCTAATATTGTTTTTCCCTTTCTTGTTATTGCAGGTCGCAATGTTCGAACAGCAGCTGTGGTAGCGGTTCGCCCGAAGTCCTTAAGCTAGTACTCACAGGTGAGTGATGTTTCTTCTTCTCTCGGTTTCCACAGATTGCAGCCCAGTTGAGATGCTGAGTGCTGGATGGTGTTTTTCAGGTAAGACAGAATAATCTTGTTCTTGCAGGATTACAGGAAGATGCCGAAGACCAGGAGCTGGACACGGTGAGTGTCACGCTGCGGATTGCAGAATAACACGAAGCGTGTTCTGCAGTCACGGTGTGGTTTATATAGGCCAGGTAAAGTAGTACCAGGGAAAGTAGTTCCAGGCCTGCCACACCCAAAACACTAGACCGCATGGCGTGGTTCTTAGAACTAGACTGTGTGGGTGCTTCCATGTTGGATAAATGGGACCTAGTTTGAATTGAACAGCCCGTCCCTCCTACATATGAGCCTGGTGCCAAAGGCGCCATGACTGACTCCAGGAGCCCCTTTTGCAGTGGTTTTAAGGCTCTGAGGGTTCTGGTGGGAGCCTGCTTGTGGCACAACTTGTGCCCCCTCACAGTGGTCATGACACGGTCCTCGTCCCAACTGCAAGGGTACGTGCTACGAGGAGTCTACCACTGGAGGGCAAATGTAGAGAAGAGACAGGAAGAAGCATTGAGAACATTTTATGTTTGTCAAGTATTCTGAGTTTGGGAGGAATGTGGTGTAGTTGAATTGGGCCCTGTCATGCGGGCACAGGGAGACCCGTGTCATGTGACGAGGACAGATTAAAGGTTCCGCCGGAAGAACGTCATTCCAGGCGTGAGCAGCGAACAAAGTGAGTCGGCTCCTTTCTTTTCTCCATACGAGTGAGAGAGTGCTACACATGAATGACGCCCGACCTCCCCGAACAGCACCTTAGGTCCGGAATCTCAATATCACATCCTTGACCCCACCACTCCCATTGGCCTCTTAACGCTCCTTCTCCATCACGGGCCCATCTCCTTGACCCCACAGCCTCCATAGGTCTCTTAATGATCCTCCTCCATCACGGCCCATCTTCTTGACCCCACCACTCCATTGGCCTCTTAACGCTCCTCCTCCATCACAGGCTCATCTCCTTGATCCCACTGCCTCCATTGGCCTCTTAACGCTCCCCCTCCATCGTTGGCCCTTTCCCTTCCTTGTATTTTGACAATTGATATTTTGCACACATTGGCCTCATTACGACCCAGGCGTTAACCATGGCGCTATTAGCGCCATGGTTGACGCTGGTAATTTACCGATTCCGCCATGGTGAATGGCGTAATTACTGCCCCATTCCAAGGTTGACGGGGCGGTTATTCCCCATTCACCATTGGCCCGTCCCCATTCTCATTTTTGCCCCCATAGGGCTCAATGGGAATGGGGAAGGCGGTAATTACGATACCGCAAATTGCGATACCGTAATTACCTCGAAAGTCCCTTTGCGTGTTCCTTCCTTAACGGCTGGTAAAACAAGCCGTTAAGGTGGGGACCCGCAAAGGGACCTCGTAATTAGGCCATGAGGGGTTAACAGCGCTGCCACCTTTTACAGCGCCGTTAACCCCTTACCGCCGAGTCATAATGAGGCCCATTGCCGTAAAAGGAGACACACACTGAATCTCGCGAACTGCTTTAATGGTTTTTTGAAAATCAGAGCGAGCTAACAAACACGTACGGTTGTGTACAGAAGAAAACCAAACACAGCAGGCAGACGCCCACGGCACACTCAGAAGTGAGCGGCGTTTCCCCAGGCAGCACTCCCGATGCCTTTTATGAGAGCCTTTAATCATGCCATGCGTTTGTACCTGTGGAGTCGCTCTTTCCCCTCGTGTTTTATTAAACGCAGGTAGGCCTGGAAGAACCAGAAACATGTCCCCATGCACTTGTCTTTCAAAACGCGTACATTATTTTCACTTTTCAGACTTCAGAAAGTAAATGGTTTCTCGTTTGAAATACTACGACTATTCTCCATCGTTTGATAATCCCTCGCCTTGATGTACCTATTCTGCGTTACCTCAAGCCGATTTAAAAAAGTTACACACTGCAGGTTTCCGTGTTTCAAAATAATCTCCAAGCTGTTTCCAAGCAAATACATCCATCAGAATTAATTGCGTCCACTGCAATTCTCCTACACTGGCTTCCTTTCGCTTGCGATAGAGTCTAAACATATTGATCTGAGCATGTGATTAAAACTACTCATGAGGTCCTTCATTTATTTACAAAACTACCCTTACATAAGAACACCCGTACGTTGGCTCTCTCAAATAACATTTCAGAGTGCCAATGTACGCATAGTCCAATCGACCTTTTAATACAAATGACTATTTAATTGCTGTAATGTACTTCTTTCTGAAAGGTTTTTGCACCACCTTTTTTGCGTCCCATATCAGGGTGTCTGAAAAGGTCCTGTAATAAAGTGCGCATGTTGGTATTGTCCAGCCAGGAAGTGGAGGGATAGTGCATGCAGGAATGGCGTGTGGATTTCTCCTAACAAGAGAGACACGCGTTAATATAATGTACATGTTGTCCTCGAGCCAGTGGATAAATACGTATTTACCTTATGCCCTTCTTTACAGTTGTTTTGCCTCAGGTTGGGATGAGGAGAGAGTTCAATCGGGTGCATATGATTAGGGAGCTTGCAGGTAGTCTCGAACATGTTCTTAAATACATCATCTAATTGACAAGTTCTGGCGTCAAAGGGGAGAACATTCCAGTGGTGAGGGGCCTTAAAAGAGGGGGCGTGTTAGGCAGAATCCTGTTCAGTGCCCTTAGGGACCACTACACACAATTAGGACTACAGGTGGCAATACAAGTTTTACCTTTGGTACAAGCCTGTACTACTATGTCAGAGTGGTAGCAGTGGCGGAGCAGCCAGGCTTATCTCAAGAGTATATGAGCAGTAGCAGAGATTACACAAAGGGACCACAATTACTGTGACTCAAGCAAACACTGACTCAAGGTTTCAGGTAGAAAAATATAAGTACATTTATTTTTAAACCATATGTTCTAAACACAACACTTCTATTAAACTTAAACAAAAAAACATGTGTTAAATATACTACAACTAACCAATTCACTTTGTACAGTAGGGGCCTCATTACACGGAAGGCGGAGGGGCGGTAAATCCCCCTTCCGCCATTGCCCTTCCCCATTTCCATTTCTGCCCCATAGGGCTCTATGGGAATGGGGAAGGCGCTAATTACGGCACCGCAATATTGCGGTGCCGTAATTAGCTCCGAGGTCCCTTAGCGGGTTGGATTTTAACGCCTGCAAAAAGCAGGCGTTAAATCCCCCAACCCGCAAAGGGACCTCGTAGTAAGGCGGTAGGGATTTACCGGTACCGGTATTTTACCGGTACCGGTAAATTCCTAACGCCATCCGTGTAATGAGGCCCTAAGTGTCAAGGTAAGTACCCTGTGTTTGAATGAACCGGTGTTATGAACAAACGACGTTACCGCAAACACGATTGCAATCACTTTTTGACAGTTCGGTCTACTAGATAAACGCGTATCCGTGACATGAAATACTACCGGGGCAAAAACACACTTAGCACCTGAGATACCCAGGGGGAGTTGGAGGCAAAAATCACAGGCAATATTTTGGTTAGGTAGACAGAATCGAGAAACACTCAGAGACAGGAGTTCAAAAGTCAAAGGGTCGGAGCCAGGGTCAAGTGGCACCGGGGGCCTGTTGCCGAAGATCACACAGTCAGACAGTTCACGATTCAATGTAGCCAAAAATACAAATGACTATTTAATTGCTGTAATGTACTTCTTTCTGAAAGGTTTTTGCACCACCTTTTTTGCGTCCCATATCAGGGTGTCTGAAAAGGTCCTGTAATAAAGTGCGCATGTTGGTATTGTCCAGCCAGGAAGTGGAGGGATAGTGCATGCAGGAATGGCGTGTGGATTTCTCCTAACAAGAGAGACACGCGTTAATATAATGTACATGTTGTCCTCGAGCCAGTGGATAAATACGTATTTACCTTATGCCCTTCTTTACAGTTGTTTTGCCTCAGGTTGGGATGAGGAGAGAGTTCAATCGGGTGCATATGATTAGGGAGCTTGCAGGTAGTCTCGAACATGTTCTTAAATACATCATCTAATTGACAAGTTCTGGCGTCAAAGGGGAGAACATTCCAGTGGTGAGGGGCCTTAAAAGAGGGGGCGTGTTAGGCAGAATCCTGTTCAGTGCCCTTAGGGACCACTACACACAATTAGGACTACAGGTGGCAATACAAGTTTTACCTTTGGTACAAGCCTGTACTACTATGTCAGAGTGGTAGCAGTGGCGGAGCAGCCAGGCTTATCTCAAGAGTATATGAGCAGTAGCAGAGATTACACAAAGGGACCACAATTACTGTGACTCAAGCAAACACTGACTCAAGGTTTCAGGTAGAAAAATATAAGTACATTTATTTTTAAACCATATGTTCTAAACACAACACTTCTATTAAACTTAAACAAAAAAACATGTGTTAAATATACTACAACTAACCAATTCACTTTGTACAGTAGGGGCCTCATTACACGGAAGGCGGAGGGGCGGTAAATCCCCCTTCCGCCATTGCCCTTCCCCATTTCCATTTCTGCCCCATAGGGCTCTATGGGAATGGGGAAGGCGCTAATTACGGCACCGCAATATTGCGGTGCCGTAATTAGCTCCGAGGTCCCTTAGCGGGTTGGATTTTAACGCCTGCAAAAAGCAGGCGTTAAATCCCCCAACCCGCAAAGGGACCTCGTAGTAAGGCGGTAGGGATTTACCGGTACCGGTATTTTACCGGTACCGGTAAATTCCTAACGCCATCCGTGTAATGAGGCCCTAAGTGTCAAGGTAAGTACCCTGTGTTTGAATGAACCGGTGTTATGAACAAACGACGTTACCGCAAACACGATTGCAATCACTTTTTGACAGTTCGGTCTACTAGATAAACGCGTATCCGTGACATGAAATACTACCGGGGCAAAAACACACTTAGCACCTGAGATACCCAGGGGGAGTTGGAGGCAAAAATCACAGGCAATATTTTGGTTAGGTAGACAGAATCGAGAAACACTCAGAGACAGGAGTTCAAAAGTCAAAGGGTCGGAGCCAGGGTCAAGTGGCACCGGGGGCCTGTTGCCGAAGATCACACAGTCAGACAGTTCACGATTCAATGTAGCCAAAAGTACTTCGATATTGTCAATGTTCGGAAGCAAAAGTTATAAGAAGGAGGGAAGACAAGGGCAAGCCTTGAAGATGAAGAAAAGGGGTTCACCCAGTTTCCTCAAGCAGAACACAGTACCTTCTTCCAATGGTGCAGCTGGTGCCCTTGAAGTTGTTCCTGTTGGTTTCCTGCAGACCCATGATTCCTGGAGCTTCGTTGTGAAGGAGGACGTCTGAAGGGTTCTGCACCACACAGGGATGAAGCCGGCAGCAGCGACAAAGAATAAAAGGTGTGCTCCTTAAAAATAGGAGAGGCTCTTCAGGTGGCTATCCGGACCACTACAGCAAGCAGCGTGCAGGGGTTTCGACCACGAAGGCGACCTCTGGCTGAAGAAGATGAGCTGGTTATCCCCACCAGGCTCAAGGGAAGGAGACTCTGGACTGGATCTTCTCTTAGTCGTCGAAGGGTAGATAGCTCAGGACTGCAGCAGGGCTTCACCGGGATGGGGTAGTTGCAGCAGCCGTCGTTCTCTCTGCTTCTCTTTGGTTCCTTGTAGTTCCAGTGGCGACTCTCTGACTTCTAGCCCAAGAGACCTGCCTTTTAAGCGCAAAACCCTCATTCACACAGCCTGGCTATCAATCACCCAGCAGGGGGGTGTCCAGCCTGGAAAACCACCTAGGCCAATCATGGCAAAGTGTGACTTGGGTTTCCTAAAATACCCTGTGCAGGGGGTGACTACACCCCTCCCTCAGATTAAGCCCAGCTAGACACCTAGGTGCCTGGTGGAGGGCTTCTGAGCAGAAGCCTGCCAAAAGACGGTGAACAAAGAAGGCAAACCTAGTTTGCCACGCAAAGTAAAACACAAGAAGGACGTTAACAAAAAGAAATGATGAATAAACCCAACCGGAGCCAAGAGAAAGACAAATTGGTCGAGCGGGTTTATGTTCGAGGCTAATATAATAGCCAAGAACAATACCACGTTTATCTAATATAATCGCGGTAGAAAAGTTAGCGTAGATACCCCTGCCACCCGCCAAGTCTAAATGTTAAAAGAGCTAAACAATGCTCTAGGAGGTACAGATACAAAGGGATAATAATTAACCCTTTCCAGTATTCCATGGAAGATGGGGTGTACTGGATCTGTGGTAGATTAATGGTAACCTTACCCTTTTCCGGGGGACTGTAGTCAACCTCAGAAATGGAGTCGGGGGAAGCCTCAAAGACATCCCTGCGCCACGGCACTGAAGGTGCTGTGTGACACACAAAAAGAAGGGGGCTACTGAAGTGGTGTACTTAGGAGTCCACAATCACAAAAACATAGAAATACACATGGCAAAACACAGGTAACAGTGGGGGAAAAGCTCACACTCTTACCAAGTGGAAAAAAATAAACTCCAGAAGTCCAGCAAAGTTGCTGGGGGACTCACTAAGTGAGGGAAATTAGCCATAAATGAGAATTCTCCCTAACAGGGCGTGATAGGCAGTCCTTGAAGGGCATGGTACAGAGATGTTGTTGAGGATTAGAGAGCAGGGTGCTGAGCCGGTGTGTAAGAGGATTCAATTCAGCACTACAGCCAAGTTAACGCCTAGTCTAGAATACTGAATGAAAACCCTTATTGATATATCTTTAGGTCCAGTTCATGCGTTCTGGATGACTACCCTTGTATAACACCCCTCTCTTGGAATCCCCCTGACCCCACTGAGCCAAGAAGTAATTCTGTTTTGCAAGTTTAAAAGGTTTATTTGATAAATTAAAATATATATCACACTTTTTAATAAATTAATAATTGAATATCACACTTAATCTGATATGGTAAATATTAACAACGGAGAATCTGGCACTAACACGCTTCTCTATAATCAATAAGGAGTTGACAAGAAATGGATAAGGTAGCACACTGGTAAATAGGTACAGAAGTATAATGTGGTAGAGGATGCTTTATGTAAGCTCAGGTGGATGCAATATTCAATGAATGCAGTACAGAAAATACTCAATATGATTTCAACCAAACAATGTAATCACTTTCCTCTGGCTATCCACTCCCCCCCTCTTTACGCAATGCAAGGGAATGGGAGGAAAACACACAGTTCTCAAAAATGCAATCAATGTAATCAGTTCTCAGAAATGCAATCAATGTAATCAGTTCAATCCAGCAAGCTTAGACAACAGAAAACAGATAGGAGTTTTGAAAACACAGGCCCAAATGCTTTTATATGTGTTAGCAATGGATGAGAAATATGCTGGAAATGCTGTTAATTCCCTTTCAGAGGTTCAGGATGAGTGGTATCTAGTTAATATTAGTCCAGGCTCACACTGGCAATGATGCAGGGATAGTTAGCAGGTTAAACGAATTTCTGGCCAATGGAAAGCAAAACTGCTGTCTTTTTACACGTGAAGAAATTTGCAAATCGCGGCAAAATTCGCGGATGCGCCGAGCGCTATTACAAAGGAACCGCAAGGACTATCTCTACCGTTTTGGGGTCCTAGAAAAGCCTGGGATCTCAGCTTCCAAATGAAAGTTATTGCAAGTCTCTAGCCCAAACGGTTGCGGAGATATGAGTAATTTAGTAAAGGTCGTTTTTGGTTTTGTAAATTTTAAACGCACACTTTTTCAAAATGACAAGTGACAAATTTTTGCAGCAAGAATGACAGGTGACAGCTAGGAGGCAGTTCTACTTAGTTAAATAGATTGAATTAGATGAATTTAAACTAAGAGATGTGTTCTGAGTTTTGCTAAGTACTCACAAGAGATTTTGAACCGGAAAGCGGCTTTGTCACGATCTGGTCAACAGTCTGGTCAGGTCTTTCCGGGTTCTGCTCACAGCGCCTGGTCTGGTCTCGGCTAGGCACAGCACTGCTTTCTCTCTAGTCTGGTCTCAGCTGGGCACAGCACTGCTTTCTCTCTGGTCTGGATAGATTGAAGTCTCTAGTTTGGCTTTCTGGAGTTTGATGGAGGTAAGTATGGATTTTTCCGGCAGAGCGTCCCGCTGCAAATGGATTTGGACAACCCCTATCTGTCCTGTCTGTCTGCTTTTATGCGTTTAGAATGTGGGTGTGTTCTAGCATCACTGACCCTACCTCTCTCTCAGCTTCTAATTGGTCAAACTTCCATTCCTCCGCTTGATTGGCAAACTGAACTGTGAGTCAGATTGATGTCATTTTACAGCCTGCAGAAAGTCCACTCCTCCTGTCAACTTACACACAAATCTAGATTTGAAACAAATACATATTTGCAGAGGTACATATTGTTTTAAAATCATATGCACCCATCATGCATTACAGGAGGTATCCCCTGTTCAAACTCTGCTCTTCCTGGGAGCTTGCATTCAGAACTGGCACATATTTCACTTTTTAACTGCTTTTTCAATTTCCGACATGGACCCAACTTTACATACATGTGTGCAGGGGGTAGGGACATTAACTGATGAAGTTTCAGATTTTTAACATGCACACATTTAGAGTAATATCCACTTTTCCGCTAAAACCTCCCCGAACATACCACCGGTTCCTACCACGTCTTAAACTGTGGGCAGAAAAATCACAAGAATTATGGTATCATTTATAAAATTTTCACATGTCCGCTCTATGAGTTATTCATCTTTTTATAAAACCATATCCTTGCTGCAGGGGTGTGTCTTTTCAGGTCACATGGTACAGAAACCAGTCTTTCCAGTTTCTGCCAAGCCAGCTTGCTTCTCACAGGCAGTGCTCCTCCCAGCTCCTGCCAAGAGGAAGCTACAATTTACGACTGCGGTAATAAAAACCTTTGCCTGAGTGAAGAGGGCTTTGTTCACTCTCTTGCAGAGCACAGATAATTCAATTATCAGATAGATGGCATATCCTTAGCCTGGGCAGCAAAAGGAAGGTTGGCCTGGGAACACAGTGGTGACTCAAGTTTCACTCCTGATGGGTAGTTGCTAGGCAAAATCAAGTTCCTTAAGCCAGACCTTCAGCTAACTTTTTGTTGCTTTTAAAATAACTTGTAATTTTACACATGCAGCTAGAATGCTGATTCTAAGTGCAAAACTATGACATTTCAACAGTTACAAAGGCATGTGACACCAAACATAGGTCACTCATTTAATTTAACATTTTCGATTTTAGTGTCTTTAAATCCAGTGCAACTTAAACTGCTGCAATCCACAGCTCAGCCAGTCTTGTTATAAACCTTGTCTTATGATCTTCATTTCCCAGATTCTGTAGGCACACAAAACTCCATTCTGCCAAATGTCTGCTGGTGTTCAGTGAATATTTTGCACATGTTGCAAGGTTTGAAATAGGCATTTTGCTTGCCTTCAGAAAAACACACAGAGTGGTTTTAAAACGCCGGCTTTTGGATAGTGGTGAGTACTGGTACTGCACTCATTTTTGGGATTTAAGAAATGAATTCCCCACACTTCTAGGTTGCATTTGGCAATCAGCATTGCCATTCCCAATGGTTTCAGACTACTGTGCGGGTAGTCCAATGGTGGTTTTAAAGCGCTTTGAAGCTAACCGGCGCTACTGTTTTTCCTTTGGCAACCCATTTCCCTCATGGCAACCCGGCCTTTCATTCTCGCACTGGTGGGTGGCAAGTGAGGCAACCATTTTGGTGGGCGCACAAACTGCGCAGCTTTCCTGGATTTCGGCGCACTTGTGGGTTTTCCGCCATCTTGAATTTCCTAAGCCCACAGCACCAAATGTTGTAGCAGGGTAGCTTAAACGTGGGTCAGGACACCCTACAAGCCCCCCCACGTGACTGCACTTTGAGTTTGGGTCGATGGGGAGTCGCGTGCCCAAGGGTTTTGACCCACGCACCGGTCTGTCCGCATAATCTTCTTCCTCTTCTGTAGATGGCACAGTTCAGCATCTTCTTCTCCATCCGGTCAGATCGATCAGTTCTCCTCGCCGGTCCTGATGGGAAGATTGGGCGGTACCCCGGGCCCGTTGTGTCTTTGCTCCCGGTCTCCGGATCGTCCTTCTTGGTCATCCTTCATGGTTTCATCTCTCCTAGGATGATAAAGGAAGAGCGGCAATATCTACTCATAGACGATTTTTTTTTCCACCACTGTTGAGATAGTGGGGCGGCATATGCATTTCATCATAACGAAACATTACATTCTTATTTTGAAAAAAAAACAGTATCACTAGAGACAGTTTCATGTAAATCCCAGTATGTTAGAGACTAGATGTGGTATGTTTTATGATTGGAACTGAATTAGTCTGATACAGTACCCGCTAGGATTCCAGAGGATTCCTCCAGTTGTTGCAGAGTGTGCCTGGGATGGCAACATTTCAACTGGTTTATGTGGACCCACTTGTCTTCCCCCTCTGCCGAACCACCTTTGGGGATGCGGATCTTGTAGGCCACAGGGGAGATCTTATCGACGATCTCAAAGGGTCCCTTCCATGTAGGCAAAAATTTGCGCTGCTTGGCCTGGTTCCTTTGGAAGTTGTATAGATAGACCCGGTCTCCCACCTGATATTCCTTCCTGGAAGTTTTCAGGTCATAATGGGTCTTCATGCTATCAGCTGATCTTTCTAGATTCCGCTGAGCATAAGCAAAAGCATGTTGAAGGTGTTTCCTTAAATTCTCTACATACTCATGAGTAGTGGAGGCATTTATCAGTGTCTGCTCTTGGGTCCTGTAGAGCAAATGCTGCGGAAGCACCATCTTGCGCCCAGTCATCAACTCAAATGGTGACATTTTGGTTGCAGATGAAGGGGTAGATCTGATGGCCATTAGGACCAGAGGTAATCGGATATCCCAACTTGGCCCAGAATCTGCCACAAACTTCTTTAATATGCTCACAATTGTCCGGTTATATCTCTCTACTGCCCCAGAAGAAGCTGGTCTATAAGCAATATGCAGCTTTCTCTTGACCCCCAGTATCTCCCACATCTTTGTCATTACTTCACTGGTGAAGTGGCTACCTCTGTCTGACTCAATCCTTTGAGGTAGACCAAAACGGGAAAAGATGTGGTTAATCATCAAGGCCGCTGCAGTTTCTGCCTTGCAATTTGGGGCTGGGAGACATTCCACCCACTTGGTAAACAAGCATGTCACGGTCAACATGGACTTATTCCCCCTAGCCGAGCGAATCACAGGGCCTACAAAGTCGATTTGTAAATCTGACCATGGCAGTGTCATTCCCCTCTTTTGTAAAGGCGCCCGGTGTGTGAGGGATGTCGGCTGAAATTGTGCACACACAAGACACCCCTTCAAGTATTGGTCGAGGTCCTGCCCCATGTGTGGCCAGTATGCAACCTCTCTTAAGATTTCCAATGTTGTGTGAAACCCCCTATGACCGGCAGTGGCCGCATCATGGGCGTGACTTAACATCAGGCTTCGGAATGAGGTAGGAACCACCCACTGATCGTGGCCAGCTTTGGATTTCCTTACCAACAAACCGTCTTGGATCCGGAACATTTTGGGACATTTCATCAACACTCTTAGGTCCTCTTTCCCAATGTAATCGGTATCCGTCAGGGGAAAGTTCTCAGGGTCCTCAAGGTGCTGGTAAAATTTACCAATTATTGGATCCCCCTTCTGAGCGGTAATCAAATCAGCATCAGGGGTCTCCTTACTCCATTGTGCAATTGAGAGGTCGTTGTGAGCATTTGTCTGGGACCTAGTGATGGCAGTGACCTGGATTTCCCCCAACAGGGACTCAATCTCAATTAGATCCCCTTGGATGGCCCCGGTTTTGGCCAGCTGATCAGCTAAGTCATTTCCAGTTTTGTCTGGTCCCTCTACTTTGGAATGACCCTTGATCTTCTTCCAATAGATGGTCATCTCGTTCGAGGTGACCAGATCATCAATGTTTTGGATCAACTTCCCATGTTTCAAGGGTTTGTTGTTAGCACATACCATGCCTCTGGTCTTCCAATTAACCAGGTGCTCCACGAACCCGTTCCGTACATAATCCGAATCTGTGATTATGACCAGTTCGTGGAGTTGATGCTGGACAGCAGTGAGGATGGCCTGATGCACAGCCATCAATTCTGCCACCTGACTACTTCGGGGACCAATTTTGTATCCAGCGGAGGGTTCTGGGGACTCATTCACCCATGCATTCCCTACGCCGGCCACCAGTTCTTTCTCCCCGTTGTTGTCGACATGGTAAGAGCATCCATCCACATACACAGTGGGCATTCCCTCACACTTGTCTTCTTCAAAGACTTTGTGGGGGGAATTAAGGTATGCCTCCATGTTGTCCTTTATTTTTAGACTTTCGTCCTCGAGACAGTTTTCTCTGGCACAATCATGCAAGTCAGCCAGACCTTGCGCGAGGGGACTCTTCTTGTTTTGGCCATATCTGACCTCCACAGGAAAGCCTTGCATTGACAGAATCCAGGAAGTAATTCGGGAATTACTCACATTTCCGGCCCGGATTCTGTCACTTTGGAGATATTGCAGAGGCTGGTGTGGAGTCTCCACTATGATGTGTTCCCCCTGGATAAACGGGCGGTAATTCTTCAATGCCCACACCGTTGCCAGGAGTGCCTTCTCACAATCGTTGAATTTTTCCTCCACAGAGGATAAAGTTTTGCTCGCATAGGAGATAACTTTATTGACCTTGTCATGCTTCTGGTATAATACTGCCGTCAAGCACGTATTAGAGAACCCTGTCTCCAGGAAGAACTCCTTGTTTCTGACAGGGTAAGCTAGGCAAGGCGCTTGTGAGAGGCTTCGTTTGAGTTGTTTTACTGCCTCGGTTTGTTCTGGACCCCATTCCCACTTGACCCCCCCCTTCAGGAGATGAATCAGGGGTCTGGTGATCTCTGCGTAGCCCTCAATGAACTTTCTGCTGTAATTAGTCAGTCCAAGGAGGCTCCTTAGTTCCCGCAGAGTTGTGGGGTCTTTCAGTTTCTGAAGTGCTTCCACTTTCTTTTCCTGGGGACAGAGGCCCTGAGGAGTAATCTCATGCCCCAAGAAATTAACACGGGTTCTACACCACTGTGCTTTCTGAAAGGAAAGTTTTGCTCCGGCGGCCCTCAACTGTGTCAGAACATAACGGATCTCCGCTATGTGTTCCTCAACAGTTGAGCTTTTGATGAGGACATCATCTACATAAGCCAGGTTACCCCTTGCACCCAAGTCGGGCATGGCCTTGTGTAGAAAAATGTTGAATTCATTGCCGGAGTTGAGGTATCCGAAGGGAGTCCGGGTCCATGTGTACTGCTGGCCCCCAAAGGTAAAAGCCAGCTTGTATTGGTCCTCCCTACTGACAGGCACAGTCCAGTATCCATTGGTCAGGTCTATTGCAGTGAATACCTGTGACCCCTGGATCTGGGCCAGCCCTTGGTCAATGTAGGGCAGAGGCCATCGGGAAGTATGGACCCGTTTGTTGAGCTCCCTGAGGTCGGCGCAGAGTCTCCACTGGCCGTTTGGCTTCAATATTCCCAGCACCGGATTATTGAAGGTGCTGTGGACTGGACGGATTATTCCCCGGGACTCAAGGTTCTTAATTATTTCAGTAAGGGACTCCATTGATGCGAGAGGCAAGCGATATTGCTTCACAAACACAGGAGTCATGCCAGGGTCCGTGGGGATTGTTGTTGTGTGGATGTCAGTGCGACCACAGTCATATGAGTCTACCGCAAAGAGATCTTGGAAATCCAAGAAAACTTGTTTCAACTTTTGCTTTTGTTCCAGAGTCACACAGGCATCAGCTAGGTTGACTCTCTCTTCCACCATCTGCCTGAAGCCTGGAAAGACTTCTGGTCTGGCTATCTCCGCGGCCTCCTCCAGCTGGGTGGAGAAGTCCCTGGTCAGAGTGCTGATTTGGACCAGAGGCTTCAGGTGGGAAAGGCAGCCCTCATGGACCTGGAAAATCACCTCATCCCTCCTGAAGTCACAAGTCACATCTTCCTTACCATAAGGGCAGGAAGTGTACACCAGGAAGTTCCCCCCATGCCGGGTAAAAATCCTGTCTGGTGTTGCGTTGTCATCACTGTCACTTTCAAAACAGTCCTTGGGGATGGGTCCTAACAGTTCATTTACAAGATCAATGGAGAAATGTCGGTCATCAACCGCCATTCCAATAATGGTGCCTGCGGCTAGAGTAATACTCTTTAAGTCGCTGTTATCCACCTCTATCGGAATGGTGTCATGTTCTATGTTGACTAATGGTGTTGGGTTTACCCCCAACCCTTGCTGTTGGAGAGAAGCATTTAGATGTATGTAAGCATCAGGGTTTTTCAACTCTTGTCCCCTTTTAACTTTCACTTCCAGGGAGAATTGTCGGGTCCTTTCTGGGATGGTGACTTCCTCTTTAACCTGAATTTCGACTGCATAAGGTAGCAATTGAGCTGACCTAAATGCTTTTTCTGGATCATCAAAGCCCATGGGATTATCCGCTAATCGGGACCAAGCTTTGAAGTTTATTAGGTCCAAACTAATGGCAAAGCGATTGAGAATGTCACTGCCTAAGTAAAAGGCGGCAGTGACGTCTCGCACGACCCAACAATTATGGACTATGCTCTTGTTGCCAATGGAGATTTTGAGCATACACCTGCTTGGCAGGAGATGTTTGGAGTCAGGTGCTTCCAGGTCCATTTCCCATTTGTCTATCAGTTTGAAGGTGGGAATGGCTGGATCTTTTGGGAGTTGGCGGAACATGGCTTCGCTGATGAAGCTCTTACCGTTGTTCACACACACTCGAGCGAGAACAGAGTCCTTCCCATCATTTAACTGAACAGGGATGAACAACTGCTCTCCAATTTGCTGAATAGCAGCCAGGCTTTGAGCTGATTTCACATCTTTCTGGACGATAGGAGTGGGAGTTTCAGATTGTGGATTGGTATAGAATTTCAGAGTGTTTCCTTCCAGCGTGGAATACCACCTTAAACTGGAAGGAAGGTTGATTTTCAGAAATAGAGAGGACCCCCCATCACTAGTCTGTTGTCCTACTGCTATTACCGTCAAGTCTGGAATTTGGTTGTTCTGGAAGTGAAATTCTACTTGGTCAGATTTTTGTTCAACCATGTGGCATGTGCCGTTTAAACTAATATGGTTGACACTCTGTTTTAATTTTATGGGTCGGCTAGTCTGAGTCCAGAGGACCTTGTTTACGCAATCTATTAGGGGTGACAACCTTCTCAGGAGGTCATTCCCTAGTAAACAAGGGGTGCCCTCTGGGGTCACAACTATGACCGGGTGTTTCAACTTATGTCGCCCGATCTTAATGTCCAAGTCTGCCGTCCCCTCGACGGGAATTTCCTTCCCGTCAAAGTTCTGCAGTTGTCCAGGAAGAGAGGTGAGAGGAATTTGGTAATTCTCTCCCCTTCCTGCATTCAGTTCGTCAAAGGCCCTTCTGGACAGAAGGGTAGCTTGAGATCCAGTGTCCACCAGTGCTGAGAGTGTACCCTGCCCCTGTACTTGTACCGGGGCATAATATCTTCCCTCCTTCTCCTCAAGGGGGCACAGATAATGTACATTTTTGGACAACTGGTGGGCTAATTTTCTGGTTTTGGACATCGCTAGCGAGGAGATTTGGGCAGAATTCTGTGGAGAGTCTTGGGGATCTGAAAGAAAAAATTTGCAACTGGAGATCAGAGCCATTGTGGGTTCCCCTGGCTCCGTTTCTGGGCCGCCCCCCCCTTTTTGGAGGCAGTCGCCAGGATGGGTTTGAACCAGGGGATTTTCTTGCTGTTGGTTCTGGGATGGGATGGTGGGCGGCGGTAGCTCAGTCTCCACATCTCCCCAGTCTGGATTTGCATCCCTAGGGACCCATTTTTCTTTGGGAGGAGTTCCCCCCTCTCTGAAGGAGAAGATCCTTTTCCCAGGATCCTCTGAGGATCCCTCTCCCTCAAATTGGAAGATCTGTACCTCCTCCTCAAACTGAGTCTGTTTGGGTCTTTTGTTTCTCCTACCCCCCCTCTGCTCCTTAGGAGGCAGACTTTCAGGGGCAAGAGATTTTGTTTCCGGTTCCTGGGTTTCCAGGGGCTGTTTACAAGTGAGGAAGGAAGCTACCTCCAAGGCTTTACACCCCCCTTCCCTTTGTGCCTCCTCCCTGGGAACCGGTGATTTATCGGGGTGCTGCCCCCGTCATTGTTCTGGAGCACCAGGTCCAGAGTTGGGTGCGTTCTGCGCCGGCATGCTGATCTGAGGGTTCTGCTGTGCCCTCAGTATATGACCCATATCCCGCGCCATGTTTTGAACCTGGCGCTCTAACTGGGAAACCCGCTCAGGCTGATACGGGGCCCTGTTTTCTCCCCTGGGCTGATCCCGGGAAGGGTAGCTGTCCCTCCTCTGGTAGTACCCCTGGTTGGGAAGATTTTGGTACCCCTCCACCCTTGGCCTCCCCTCTCCCGGATTCAGTGGTCTGGGCTCAGGGAATTGAGGAAAGAAGGATGGATGATTTTGGGGTTGGAAGTCGGGTGGATATCTGGGGAAAAAGTTCTGCCCAGGGTTTGGTAAATTTCTGCCCTCCTGTGGGAAGTTTGGAGGGAAGTTCCCTGGGTTAGGTGCTTGTCTGGATCCCCCCCCTTGGGCTGGAGGAGTCCACACATAACCCAGGATGGGTCGATTACCTTTGTAGCGAGGACTTACATAGTCAGGAGAGCGAGGGACCCCATTTGTGGGGCTGCCTCCCTGGCTCCCTGTCTGCGACTGGCCCGAGGACCTTCTGGGCCTAGCATTATTAGGTGCAGGTAGGTTTTTAGGCCCCCCCATCTCCAAATCCAAAACGGGGGTGACCTTTACCTCTGCCACCTTGGCAGCAGCAGGGGTGCTGTTGGCTTTGGGGTTTTTCTGGGCATTGCTTTTATTTTCTATGGGCTTCTGCACCTCATAGATGCGGGTAGCCTGTTCAATGACCCAGTCTAAAGATCTTTTCTCGTGAAAATCCCTCACGAGCTGGGTCATGATATATTTGGGCAAGGCATGGAAAAACGTGTTTATAAATTCACGGCTATCCGTGCGCACCCTTCTTGTGGTCTGTGCAAAAGCCCGCTTTAACTCCTGCACAAATTCTTGTGGGGCCTGATCCTCCCCACATTGCAAATTGTAGGCTGCCTTGCGAGCCTCTTGAGGATTTCTGTGAACAGAAAAATGTTTCAGGATGGCCGCCTTATAGGTGGACCATCTTAAATGATTTTGGTCCTCCAGCCCCGCAAAGAAACTGGAGTATTCCGGGGAGAAGGTCCACTTTACATATTGAATGCAGCTTTGGCTGTCCTTCAAATGGAAAGTCTCCATCATTTGTTCAAACAACTCTAAGTGCTCCCAAACAGAATACTTAGCGTTCTTATGGTAAGGCGTGATGACGCTCCTGATCGCCTTAATCTGCTTTAAGGGGTCCTTGAGCAAGGCCCTTTTTGCCTTATTGGCCTTTTTGGTTCGGGTAACCCTTGTCCATTCTTCGTCGGACTCAGAGGCACTGCTCCCAGAGGTTCCCGTCTGTTCTTCCAGGTTTTCCCGGATTCTGCGAGCCTGGGAATGGCTGGCAGAATGTGGGGACCTGGTCTCCTGTGTCCTGCGCAGTTCAGAGGAGTCTTCAGATTCCTCCTTGCTGTCAGGATTTGATGGGTACCCCCTCCACTGACCTAACTGGGCAGAGGTTTTCAGGATGCCCTTAATGGGCCTACTCTCCTGGGGTTCCCCACTGAACTGTATTGTACTTGGGTGCCCATACCCGGATGCCCACCCCTCCATTCCTGGATGGTACTGGCCTATGAGCCCCATACTCTTAGCTGGATAGTAATCTGCCATCCCTGTGGCCCTGTGCTCATGTGCGCCAGGGGACACGGGGGTGGTAGAGTCCAGGGACTGGGGAAGATGAAGGCCCCTGGTGTTAGGGCTCCTGCGGTTATGGTCAGGAATCTCTCTTTCCCAGCGGACCTCATCTCTATCCGCCCCTGCTCCCTGTTGCAATGCAAGAGCCTGCATTTGTGCTTTCAGTTCCTCTGTTAAGGCCTTACTCGACTCTATCAGTTTCTCCTGCATCGCTACCTGTTGCTGGAGCCTATCATTGTGTTGACAGAGGGCCTCATTTTCCCTCTGTGCTTCCTGGTTGGTCCTGGAGAACTGGGCCAGTCTTTGCTGCAGGAGGGTTACCTCCTGAGCTGTGTCCCTATTGGCCTGCTCCTTTCTTGCTAGAGCATCCTCCACCCTTCTGGTGTGCTCTACCAAGTTCTGGTTTTCTTTTTGGAGGTCACCCAGCCCCTGGTGGGCCAGGTGATTTTCTTCCATTTTCCTTTTTAAATGGCAGACTTCCTGGCCTAAGGCGTCTCTTTCCTGACTAAGAGCCTGCATTTGTGCCGCCAGGTCGTCCCTTTGCCGTTGAAGGGCACCAGCTTTTTGGCGCTCCTCATCAAACTCTGCCTGGGTATCCAGGTCTTTCAAGATCAGCTTGTTGCTCTCTACCTTCACTCTATCTAGATGACTTTGCAGGGTGGCTACCTGCTCCGTGCATGCCCTGTTAAAGTCTAATTGTTGCTCCAGCTTTTTCTGGCTCTGCAGTAAGGAGTCCAAACTGTCTTGGTGCTCCTTCTGTAGGGCCAGAAATCTGGTATCCTGTTCTGACTTTTCCTTTTGCAGCACATCCATATCCTCCTTTATTTTAGTGATGTACCGTCTGCTGTCATTTTCTGACTCCTGGCTCCTCTGCAGCCTCTGCTCAGAAGAGTCCAGATCAGATTGGGCCTTCTGTAATGCCATCTGTTGCCTATTTGCCAGATTTTGGCTTTCCGCACATCTATCCTGCATGTCTCCAACGTATAGGTACAGGTATGCTGCTATCCTGGCAATCTTATTGTGTTCCTCTTTGGCTTTAGGAGCCATATATAGTTCACTCAGGGCCACATGTAAGGGACCCTGATCTCTATATATATCTGACCCTGTTTCAGTGACCTGTTGTGTGATGGCCTGCAACCACACATCCTGGCCCTGTTCGGTCCATTCACCTCTCACAAATAGCTTATGCAAGAGGTGCTCTCTGGCTATTTTCATGTCTACTAAGGTCGTCATTCTAGAGATTGGTCTCTGTCCTGACTTACAGAAGTTTGTATTTTATTTTTGCAGAACAGAACTTTTCTTGGAGTGTCCCTTTTGAGGAATGCTTCACAGCGTAATGCAGCGTGGTGATCCGACTGGATGTATGTATCCCGTCAGTTAGCACACTGTATTAATCTGCACAAATGGTAAATCTAACCCAAAATCCCGGACGAGCCCCCACTTTGTAAGAGGATTCAATTCAGCACTACAGCCAAGTTAACGCCTAGTCTAGAATACTGAATGAAAACCCTTATTGATATATCTTTAGGTCCAGTTCATGCGTTCTGGATGACTACCCTTGTATAACACCCCTCTCTTGGAATCCCCCTGACCCCACTGAGCCAAGAAGTAATTCTGTTTTGCAAGTTTAAAAGGTTTATTTGATAAATTAAAATATATATCACACTTTTTAATAAATTAATAATTGAATATCACACTTAATCTGATATGGTAAATATTAACAACGGAGAATCTGGCACTAACACGCTTCTCTATAATCAATAAGGAGTTGACAAGAAATGGATAAGGTAGCACACTGGTAAATAGGTACAGAAGTATAATGTGGTAGAGGATGCTTTATGTAAGCTCAGGTGGATGCAATATTCAATGAATGCAGTACAGAAAATACTCAATATGATTTCAACCAAACAATGTAATCACTTTCCTCTGGCTATCCACTCCCCCCCTCTTTACGCAATGCAAGGGAATGGGAGGAAAACACACAGTTCTCAAAAATGCAATCAATGTAATCAGTTCTCAGAAATGCAATCAATGTAATCAGTTCAATCCAGCAAGCTTAGACAACAGAAAACAGATAGGAGTTTTGAAAACACAGGCCCAAATGCTTTTATATGTGTTAGCAATGGATGAGAAATATGCTGGAAATGCTGTTAATTCCCTTTCAGAGGTTCAGGATGAGTGGTATCTAGTTAATATTAGTCCAGGCTCACACTGGCAATGATGCAGGGATAGTTAGCAGGTTAAACGAATTTCTGGCCAATGGAAAGCAAAACTGCTGTCTTTTTACACGTGAAGAAATTTGCAAATCGCGGCAAAATTCGCGGATGCGCCGAGCGCTATTACAAAGGAACCGCAAGGACTATCTCTACCGTTTTGGGGTCCTAGAAAAGCCTGGGATCTCAGCTTCCAAATGAAAGTTATTGCAAGTCTCTAGCCCAAACGGTTGCGGAGATATGAGTAATTTAGTAAAGGTCGTTTTTGGTTTTGTAAATTTTAAACGCACACTTTTTCAAAATGACAAGTGACAAATTTTTGCAGCAAGAATGACAGGTGACAGCTAGGAGGCAGTTCTACTTAGTTAAATAGATTGAATTAGATGAATTTAAACTAAGAGATGTGTTCTGAGTTTTGCTAAGTACTCACAAGAGATTTTGAACCGGAAAGCGGCTTTGTCACGATCTGGTCAACAGTCTGGTCAGGTCTTTCCGGGTTCTGCTCACAGCGCCTGGTCTGGTCTCGGCTAGGCACAGCACTGCTTTCTCTCTAGTCTGGTCTCAGCTGGGCACAGCACTGCTTTCTCTCTGGTCTGGATAGATTGAAGTCTCTAGTTTGGCTTTCTGGAGTTTGATGGAGGTAAGTATGGATTTTTCCGGCAGAGCGTCCCGCTGCAAATGGATTTGGACAACCCCTATCTGTCCTGTCTGTCTGCTTTTATGCGTTTAGAATGTGGGTGTGTTCTAGCATCACTGACCCTACCTCTCTCTCAGCTTCTAATTGGTCAAACTTCCATTCCTCCGCTTGATTGGCAAACTGAACTGTGAGTCAGATTGATGTCATTTTACAGCCTGCAGAAAGTCCACTCCTCCTGTCAACTTACACACAAATCTAGATTTGAAACAAATACATATTTGCAGAGGTACATATTGTTTTAAAATCATATGCACCCATCATGCATTACAGGAGGTATCCCCTGTTCAAACTCTGCTCTTCCTGGGAGCTTGCATTCAGAACTGGCACATATTTCACTTTTTAACTGCTTTTTCAATTTCCGACATGGACCCAACTTTACATACATGTGTGCAGGGGGTAGGGACATTAACTGATGAAGTTTCAGATTTTTAACATGCACACATTTAGAGTAATATCCACTTTTCCGCTAAAACCTCCCCGAACATACCACCGGTTCCTACCACGTCTTAAACTGTGGGCAGAAAAATCACAAGAATTATGGTATCATTTATAAAATTTTCACATGTCCGCTCTATGAGTTATTCATCTTTTTATAAAACCATATCCTTGCTGCAGGGGTGTGTCTTTTCAGGTCACATGGTACAGAAACCAGTCTTTCCAGTTTCTGCCAAGCCAGCTTGCTTCTCACAGGCAGTGCTCCTCCCAGCTCCTGCCAAGAGGAAGCTACAATTTACGACTGCGGTAATAAAAACCTTTGCCTGAGTGAAGAGGGCTTTGTTCACTCTCTTGCAGAGCACAGATAATTCAATTATCAGATAGATGGCATATCCTTAGCCTGGGCAGCAAAAGGAAGGTTGGCCTGGGAACACAGTGGTGACTCAAGTTTCACTCCTGATGGGTAGTTGCTAGGCAAAATCAAGTTCCTTAAGCCAGACCTTCAGCTAACTTTTTGTTGCTTTTAAAATAACTTGTAATTTTACACATGCAGCTAGAATGCTGATTCTAAGTGCAAAACTATGACATTTCAACAGTTACAAAGGCATGTGACACCAAACATAGGTCACTCATTTAATTTAACATTTTCGATTTTAGTGTCTTTAAATCCAGTGCAACTTAAACTGCTGCAATCCACAGCTCAGCCAGTCTTGTTATAAACCTTGTCTTATGATCTTCATTTCCCAGATTCTGTAGGCACACAAAACTCCATTCTGCCAAATGTCTGCTGGTGTTCAGTGAATATTTTGCACATGTTGCAAGGTTTGAAATAGGCATTTTGCTTGCCTTCAGAAAAACACACAGAGTGGTTTTAAAACGCCGGCTTTTGGATAGTGGTGAGTACTGGTACTGCACTCATTTTTGGGATTTAAGAAATGAATTCCCCACACTTCTAGGTTGCATTTGGCAATCAGCATTGCCATTCCCAATGGTTTCAGACTACTGTGCGGGTAGTCCAATGGTGGTTTTAAAGCGCTTTGAAGCTAACCGGCGCTACTGTTTTTCCTTTGGCAACCCATTTCCCTCATGGCAACCCGGCCTTTCATTCTCGCACTGGTGGGTGGCAAGTGAGGCAACCATTTTGGTGGGCGCACAAACTGCGCAGCTTTCCTGGATTTCGGCGCACTTGTGGGTTTTCCGCCATCTTGAATTTCCTAAGCCCACAGCACCAAATGTTGTAGCAGGGTAGCTTAAACGTGGGTCAGGACACCCTACAGGTGAATACATGGAGATCGCTAAGGCAAGGCAATGGGGGATGAGCCATCACGGATAGATGTAAAGACATTAAGCATACACATTTAAGAGGGATTCATTTTGCTTAAAATTTCACCTTATTGTGGAGGAGCATCTAGGTAATTTGCACATAATGTTTATTATTTCTGGAAAGCAAAAGAGTAGAGGCGGGCTCAAGAGCAGGCTGGCAAATTAGCCACGTTTACGGATTACAAAGGTGGTGATTAGAGTCGGCAGCATACTGGCAGTTTTTCTGGATATTTTGGATTAGATATTGGCTGCAGTGACACTGATGAAGTCATGTTGATTGAATTTGCTGTCATTGATAACAAGCTCAATGTTGTGAGTCTTGAGTGATGGCATTAGGAGGTCAGACAGAAAGGAGATTTAGGATGACATTGGAGACTGCGAAGAAAATGACTTGCATTTTAGAGGAGTTCAGCATTTCCACATTGGACATTTTAGTATCATCCAGTCACAAATAGTGGTGCAGTAATTTGTGAAATACTTAGAGTTATGAGAGATGAAGGAAGAAAAGCAGTAGTAGGTCTGTGTATTGTCTGTAGTGTATCTTGAATAATTATTGCAGGTGGTTGACTCAGACGTGACACATTGATCTTACTCCCCCAATAACACAATCCCATCCCACAATTCAGAGAAAAGAGCGGACAGTGATGTATTCAAAATGGTAATGTATTCAAATAAATTGCAGCAACTCTCCAGCTTTACACTGAAGTCCACTACAGTAGGATATATATATATATGAAACAATGATTATTAAAAAAAATGTTAATGCCCTTATGAGTCTCACTATCATACGTCCACACCTCACCATCCTGGCTGCAGCCACAAGGTAAGAAGTTGCTGGGAGAGATAGCTTGCTACACTCCTCTTAACCCCCCCCAACCCAGTGCCCCTTTCTAACTCTTGCACATTTGTCGTTTTCTTCCCCGGGACCCGTCTTCGCACCCCATGCTCTTGCTATCTCCCCTGCCTACCTGCCCTCCCTCGCATCTTAGAACGCGTGTGCTCCCTCGCATCTTAGGCTGCATGCACTCTCTCGTATTTTAGGCTGTGTGCGCTTGCTCTCAACCTAGACCGCAAGTGCTCCCATGCAATTCTAGGGCACTTGTGCTCCCTTGCAACTCTAGGCCGAGTGTGTCCCCCATTTCTTTAAGCCTTGTGCGCTTCCTCACAACTTAAACTGTTTGCTCTCCCTCCCTATCATCCTAGGCCATGTGCTCTTCCTCATATCTTAGGCCACAAGCTTTCCCTCGTAACTTTTAGGCCGCAGGCACCCCTTCTCAACTTAGGCCCCTTGGACTTCCCGCTCTACTTGGCCGCGCGCACCCTCCTTCTCTTAATCGCTGCGCTCCCTCGCACCTTAGGTCCCTATATTCTGCAGTGTCACTTCCCTCCCCTCTCTTTCTTGAATCCCACTCCTGACCTATTGTGTACTGTTCTTGATGATGTCTTCATGGTTGTTGGCATACATTGAACTGCCTGGATTCCTGCTGTGTTCATTCCTTACTTCTAGGTTCTCTTGTTGATTGTACTGTTCTTGAAGTTTTTGTTCCCTAGGGTTGTTGGCTTATATTGCATTGCCTGCATTCCTGCTGTGTTCATTCTTTACCTCTAGGTTCCAATGGTGATTGATGTTTGTGTGTCCTCCTTTGCTCAGATTTTGCGCTTTTCACTCTACTGCCTGCTTTCTTCAATATAGGTCCCCTGCTGTTCTCTTTCCTCTGTTGTTGGTGCTGTCCTTCATTCCTCCTAGGTCCCTTGCTGCGCCCTGTGCCTTGTTGTTGGTCCGGATTAATTCTTCCCTTCTAGATTTCTGACTGTGCTCTGTGACTTGTTGTTCGGTCCTTACACCTGCATCCTTCTTCTCTAGGTTCCCTATTGTTCACTGTACTTTGCTGTTGTCTATGCATTGGATCTGATTTTTTGTCCGTTGTCCAGTCCACTATGTGCCCCCCTCCTTCTATGCCTCCCCTAGTGTTTCCCCCACCTGCCCGCTCCCCAGCGCTTCCCCCACCCCTCCTGCTTGGGCTCCCCACATTCTCTTCATCACCTCTTCCTCTCTGCACCTGTTGCTCTCTGTCTCACCTATCTTTTCTAACTGCTTTTCTATCGACTACCCTATTGCTCTCACTAAGTCTAGCAGGATGAAACTAAAAAGGGACATCCTGGTCTCCAACTCAGGCCTTGCTATCGCTGATACCTACACCAGTGCTTCCTCCAGACAGACCCTTACCGACATCCTCTTTGTCGTTCCCTCTCCAGGCCTATGGACCCCCCATATAGTCTCAGTTCTCTCTCCGTCTTGGTACAAGGCCCTCAGGCCAACCTCCTCCTTTTTGATAGACGCTTTCTGTGCCTTATCAACTTCCTTTCCTCTCCTGCTATCTGCCGCCTGCATCCTCTGCCACATCTAGGTCTCCCTCTGCTGCTTCTCTGGCCACCCTGTTGTCTCCTTCCTCCGTCACCCCTCTGGCAACCAATTCCTCCTCCTTCTCCTCCTTCCTCCTCTGCCCATCCTCAGGGACCAACAACATGTCGACAAGGCATATCTCTGACCTGTACCCCTCCATGGAAGTTCTTTAAAGTGAGCAACCTCCGACACAATGCTTCTCTTAACTCTCACTCTGCTGTCAAACACTTCTCTTCCATCTGCTGACTCCTTGGAGAATTTCATTTGGATGTACTCCGTCTCACTGAGACTTGGTTCATGCTCAGCTCTGTCACAAGCTTTGACACTCTCCTTCTGGATGGCTACAAGATACTCTCCAAAACCAGAACCAATCGTCCCTGTGGGGGTGTAGCATTGATCTTTCCATAAAGGATCCCTGCATCTATCATTCCAATGCAGGAATACTTCATCCAGAACCATCAAGGACCATATTGAAACCCTTGCTCCAGCCTTGGTTGATTTCTGAAATCACTCCTTTGCCACTGGAACCTTCCTCTACCCCCTTAAGCACTCCCTTGTGACCCCCTTCTTAAGAAGCCCTCTGCCGATCCTTCCTCTCCGGCTAACTATTGCCTGATCTCCATCACTCCTTTCCTCTGCAAACTCTTGGAAAAGCTGGCCATCTCTCAGCTTAATCTTCACACTGAATCTGTTGGTTGACTCCACAACCACCAGTCTGGATTCAGAGCTGCTAGAAGCACAGAAACTGCACTCCTGAGCACCCGTGAAGACTTAATCTCTAACCTTGGTTCTAACCTTTCTTCTGTCTTCATTTGTCTCGATCTTTCTTCTGATTTTTTTATGGTCAATGATGCCATCCAGCTCAGTCGCCTCTGTGATAACCTGTGTATCACTGATCAGGCCTTTCCATGGCTGACCTCCTTTCTCACTGACCAACCCTCTGAGGTCCAACTGGGGTCTTTCCTCTCTTCTTTCTCCCTCTCTACTTGTGGTGTTCCTCAGGACTCTAACCTTTCTCCCTGGCTTTTCACCCACTACCTGGCACCTCTTACCCACCACATTGCTACTTTCTGCTCCAACTTTCAGTGTTATGCGGATGACACCAAGCTCTCTTCCAGGCTCCCCTCAGCTGCTTTTTCTCCTTCTCTCATACCAGACTGCCTGGCTCCAATTCAGGAATGGTGCACTGGCAATGATCTCTGCCTTAATGCCCATAAAAGACTGAGATCTGCCCATTCTGGGCCTTCTTCCTGCTCCTACCTGTGAGGCTAGGAATCATGGGGTCATCTTAAACTCCACCCTCTCCTTCTCTGCTCATACCCATGACGTATCTAAGAAGTCAAACTATCTGCTGCACCTCCTCAGAGGTATTCTTCCTTTCCTGATTTTCCCCCAGAATCTCACTGTCTCTAGAGCATTGGTCCTTTCTAGTCTGGACTACTGCAACAGCCTCTTTCTAAGTCTTCCTGCCTATACTCTCTGACCTCTGCAACTTATCCAGAACAGAACTGCAAGACTTGTACTTGGCCTCAAACCAAGGAATCGTATCTCTCCAGCTCTGAAATCTCTTCACTGGCTCCCTGTGGCAGCAAAGATCAAGTTCAAGACCCTATGAATCATCCACAAGGCTTTCTGGGACCTGGGACCACATTACCTCCAACTCTCCCTTCCTGAATATCTCCCATCTCAAGCTCTCCACTCATCCACCTCCAACTCTCTGAAGCTCAGTCACTTTCACAAGCAGAAAGTTGGGGGCAGATAACTCTCTTCGGCTGGGGCCTCCTTCTGGAACAGCCTTCCTGTCTCACTCAAACTTGAGCAGAACCACCTTCGGTTCCAGAAGCAACTCAAGATCTTACTTTGCACTTCCGCTTTCTCACTTCCTCTCCCCTGCTGATGTCCTGACTGCTCCATGCACTGGTCATCTGGCTACCATCTGAATTTGGGCCCAGACTCTGGCATATCCAGTTGCCCTATGAACTGCCTCCTGGCTCCACCAGCACTTCTGGTCTGTATCGGCAAACCTGCAGTCCCCTCGCTCTGCACTTATAAGCCTCCAGCTGGCTGCACTTATGGAGTTACCTGCACTTAGCCACGCGCTGGCTGCAATTGCGTTACCTGCACTTCTCTGCTCCCCCTGTCAGCACTTCTCCCCTCCCTCTTCCCTGCACTTGTGAGATCTGAATGACACAAGGTCTAGTAAGATTGTTGTGTTGTCCTCCTTCTGTTTCCCCCTCCTTGTCTAGTCGCACCTAGAAACACTTGTGGGTAGGCAGGATGTGAATGAGGGATCTTAGGACCCCTGCCATGGGTTCCCTTGGTAACCCAAGCCACAGTCCTGTTTGATTGGCTGCGTAACTGTCCTTGCTAGGAAAGCGACGCTGCTGTGTGATTGACAGCCAGGTTGTGTGAATGGCGGAAAACTGCATAAAAAGCAGGTCTCTGGGACTGGAGAGGCAGAGTCACCACTGGAACCGACGAGGAGCTGACAGAAGAGGAACCTCTACAACGGCTGAACCGCCCGGTGAAGCCCTGCTGCAGGTCTGAATCCTCAAACTCCAACGACAGAGAAAATCCTCCAGGAATCTTCTTCCTTTGAGCTGGTGGGACCAACCAGTTTGCCCAAACTTCAAGCCAGGACCCCTCCTCTGGTCGAATTTGCTGTATAGAGCTACAGTGGGCCAGATAGTCAGGAAGGTTGGACTCTGCTTGGGTTTTAAGGAGCACACCTTTTATTCGTTGCTTTGCTCTGCTGCTGGTTTCTTCCCTGGGCAGTGCAGGACCCTCCAGTCTTTCTACTTCGTGTCAGTCCGACAGTTGCTTCAGGAACCGTGTGCCTGCTGGAACTGGCAGGAAGGTCCGCTTCAGCTACAGCATCCTCCCTGTTTAAAGGTACTGTGCAAATCCGGTTATTCGTTTCGTTCAGCCACAGGGAAAGTGTGTGAAATCTTTCTCCAATTCGAGGGCTTGTCCTTCTCTTCTCTTTGAACTAACTTTTCTGTGAACCAACCTCGTCCGGAACCCGTGGAACGATCTTCACCACAAACTACCCTGAACCATGTGATCTTGGGCAAAAGACTTTTGACCTAGTGACTTTGGCCTCAAGCCTTTTTACCCTGATTCTATCACTGTAGTTCCTCTTGCTCAATTTCCCTGAGGGCTTACCTGTTGGTGTGGTTCAATTTCTGCCTAACTTTGTCTTTCCCTCCCTTTTGAATTTCTGGAGAGCGATTTTGCTCCCACTTCATTTTGTGACTGGGAGTGGTGTGGTGTATTAAGAGTGTGAATTTTTTAAACTGCTTTACTTTAGTGAAATGTTATATAACTGATGTGTAAATAAATGTATATTCTTTTACTCAGAAACCTTGAGTCAGTGTTTGTTTGAATCATAGTAATTGCTGTCCTTTGTGTAATTATTGATACTGCTCACTTGCTCTTGAGATAAGTCTGGCTGCTCAGCCATTAGTACCACTTTACTGTGTAGCACAGGCTTGTACCAAAGGTGAATTTGTACTGTCACTTGTAGTCTTAATTGTGTCTGGGGTTCCCAAAGGGTACTGCATATAAATCTGCCTAGCACAATCGTTCAACCTATATCATTCAGACTGGTCTTCTCACCAGCCACCCCGCCTTCAAACTCAGTAAAACACAATGGCCCGCTCCACAGGCCCACCACCTTAAATGACCTATGTTATTGTACTGAGGATTTGGTTGCTCCTCCTTCTATTCAACCACGCCCCCTTCATGTGCTATATCTCCTCTGATATTTACATATTAGTTCGGCTCTGGCCCTTCTACGATTTCTACAGCCACAATAAACATAAAACACAACAACTTCCTTTATCACAAAAACTACTACTGTTTCAACAAAACACTGATGCATTTGCCTCTTTTCCTTCTCTCCACAACTTCAATACTCCTTCACCCGTAAATAAAAAGTGACCTAACTATACCAATTTCCTGCACTGCGCGCAACTCTCATCAAAAGGGTCTACCACTTACTCCAAAGCAGATGTGCCACCACCCACTCACTCCCTATCAGGGAAGTGGGTCAAAAATCTATGACTACTGTGGCCAATCGCCAACCACCTCTTGAAGGTGCGTCCTATACACCATAAAAATAATCCCTTCCCTCTGTGCGTTCATGCACAGGTGCACTCACGTATCCTTCTTTGTAAATTCTCGAGTCTTCTTGACCCCAGAGTATTCCGTTAAAGGCCAGACCCCTCTTCCAAGCACAGGGAGGGTTTGGACAAGGCACACCTTTGTGAACTCAGCATCTTTGCGGCCTCCTCAGTGTTGAACTCTAAGGACTGGCCTGCAAATGCTGCCCCGCACTCCTCTGGGAGCACGGCTGAAATTCCCATTTCTGGTCAGGAAAGCTTAGTCCCCGTATTGCCCACCAAAGATGTACTGTGAGTTTCCTTGGAACTCAACAATAAAAAATAGCAAAAGTACCGGGAGGATAGCTTAATGGCAAAGTGCGTGCCTTGGAAGCAAGACAACACAAAGCAACACAGGTTCGATCCCCGGGTCCGCGCTTAGAAACCTCTGGGTGTTTAAGCGTGTTATAAATACGCAACTAAGAAAAAAAAACAATTACGCAACTGAAAAGACAAACAATTCCTGTAACAGTGCCTCGATGCCCGCGGGCTGTGTGAGCGCTTTAAAAATGCGAAATAAAAAAAAAAAATTCAAAAAGGAGTGTACACCAAGCAAGAAGTAACGCAATTTATTCTTGGTCCAGTCGCAGCTGGGAGAGCAAGATTCATACAGAATGAGGAACAGAACTGCATAGAAGTCTCTGTCAAAGATACAGCCCAAAAACAAAAGCTTTTATAATCCTAGGCCCTTTCTGAGCATCTCTGGGCCTGGTAGAGCACAGGAGGGCACCCACCTACTGCCCCTCCACAAACAATGCTGCAGCCTCCTGTGCACGTCTTGTTCCTGCATGAACCTGGACCACAGCACTCCAGGCCCTCCCTTCTGTGCAATCATGAGTGATGGCTGAAATGCCCAATTGCCTCCTCCAGCTATGTCCTTGAACTGTAACTGTGACAATCCTATTCTGTCTTTTCTACCTTGATCATCTAATTTCTTTTATGTCCTCTGTGTTCTGCAAATGGTAAATTCATTCAAGTTGCGCTTCTTTCTTTTCCTTTTCGCCTCCCTGTGTGCACTGCATTGTGATCCGTATTGTTTAAATAGAATGTAGGTGGGTGTGCTTTACATATTTCATAATTTTTGTGTACTGCATTTTGATCCATTTTTAAAATGTAATCTTGGTGTGTGTTTTACATCTTGCATCCATATTTGTGCATTGCATTGTGATTATGTTTAACATCTTGCATCAATTTTGTGCACTGGATTATGATCCTTTTTTTAAATTCGAATGGGTGTGCTTCACGTCTTGCATCCTTTGTGTGCACCGCATTGTGATCCCTTTTTTAAAAAAAATCAAATTTAGGTGGGTTTGCTTTACATCTTGCATCCATTGTGTGCACTGCATTGTGATTGGGTTTAACATCTTGCTTCCATTTTGTACACTGCATTGTGATCCTTTTTTTAAATTGAATCTAGGTAGGTGTGCTTTACATCTTTGATACATTTTTTGCACTGTATTGTGATCCCTTTTTAAAAATCCAATCGAGTGGGTGTGCTTTACATTGTGCATCCAGTTTGTGAACTGCAGTGTGATTATGCTTTACATCTTGCATTCGCTTTGTGCATTGTGATCCTTTCTTACAATTGATTCCTGCACACCACCTATTGATTTTCATTTGTATTTGTGCCCTCCTTAACTACTAGGCCACCTTGGAGTAAGGGACAGGGCTTTGCAGTGTAGCCCCCCTTTCTTTGCCTTCTCTCATCTCCCCTCTGCCACTGAAATGGCACTCACCATCTCTCCTACCTTCTCTAACTGCTACACTAGCACCCATCTTCCCTCTCTCATGAAATCTGGACTCAAAAAGCGCAAAAAAGACATCTTGGGTGCAAATCCTGGCCTTCCAATCGCAGACTTGTATGTCAGTGCATCTTCCAGAGAGATCTTCACTGATATCCAGCTCTCCATTCCCTCTACAAACCTATGGACTTCTCATCTCATGTCTACTCTCTCCCCTTTCACATCCTATCTCATTAATGGTGGAGCCAAGTGCGAAATCCTCTTGACAGGCTTCTTCTCATCACACTGCTTCATTAATGTCTACCACACTGGCACTATCCTGGCTGAGGGTCCTGAAGCCAACCTCATTCTCTTTAATCGGATCCTGCTGTCTTTCATTAACTTTCTTCCTTCTCCTGCCTCTCCCCCTACCACTCTCTCTATCCTTCGCCTCTGACTGGAGTACCACACCTGTGTATTCCACCTCAGAAAACCATCAAAGGCAGAGACTGTCTCCACCTGGTGACTCTTAACACCCGCTCAACCAATGAACACTCTGCTGACATCTGCCTCCTTCTTGAAGACACTGACCGTAACATTTCTTTCTCTTACTGAGACATGGTTTAATGCCAGCTCAGTCACTGATTTTGACTCCCTCCTACCTGATGGCTTTAAAATAATTTCCAAGCCAAAACCTCACTGTGCTGGTGGTGGGGTTGCCTTAATCTTCCCTGCCTGGGTTCCTTCTTCCATCTTACCCACCCAGATCTATTCTTCCTTTGGCAGCCTGGTATGCACCTTGCTCATCTCTCCCTCCTCCACCCTGACCGTTGCTACTATTTACCAGCCTCCAGGTGCTACCTCTCTGTTCCTCTCTGAATGGGCTAATTTCTGTTCCTTTTTACTTTCAACCTCCTTCAACATGCTACTCTTGGGTGACTTTAACATTCAATTGGACACCCCTGGTTCAAAATCCACTAATTTCATTGACCTCTGAACTTCTCTAACCCTCTCCATTCTACCTTTTGGTCCAACCCACTCTGCTGGACATACTCTGGATGCCCTCATCCACTCCGACCTCCATCTCTCATCTCCTCTGGTCACCCCTCTCTCTTGGTCAGTCCACTCTCTTCACTTCTCCCACCTGCTTCCCTATGGCCCTCTGACCACACCTTTAAAAGCCCAGCCAACCTTCTTCACGAACGTCCGCCCGATGAAAAGAGCGTCAGCCACTGCCTTCACTTCCATCTTTATCCCCACTGCCCCATCTCAGACTTTACCACTGATGCTGCTCTCAGCAACTTCCACCTGTCCATCACCAACACCCTTGACGTTCTTGCCCCAGTCATGAGGATCCGCCTGAAACCCACCGCTTAGCACAACACCTGCTACAACTGCAAACTTGCAGCCCTGAAACAAAAGTGCAGAGCAGTGGAACAGAAGTGGCAAACTTCAGGCTCACCCTCTGACTAACTGGTGTGCCGCCTGCTCCAAAGGCAATACAGTCTCTCTATCAGTGCCAATAAAGGGCCCACATTCAGGCACGGGTATCTGGCACATTCAGGCACGGGTATCCGGTGCATTCAGCAACATGGCTGAACTTTTCAAAATTTGGTTGGAACTAGCCAACCCTTTTGCAGTCTGCTCCTCCCCTATTCCTTCTCAGGCACTCTGCAATGGACTGGCCAATCACTTTACCACCAAAACCTAAGAAATCCTGAACAGCTTTGCTACTCACCCTTCCAACCCATCCCTCACCCTTTGCCTCCCTTGGCCACTCACGTTCATCCTTCCTCCTCCGCTTGAAGACATCACTTCCTAACAGGTTTCCCCTTGCTCATCCAGAACCATCAAGGACAACATTGGCTCTCTTGCCCCTGCACTCACTCTTGTGCTACTGGTTATTACCCCTCCTCCCTCAAGCAATTCCTTGTGTGCCCCCTCCTTAAAAAATAATCATCACACCCTTCCTGACCAGCCAAATACCACCCATCTCCATCACCCCCGTCCTGGGGAAACTGTTGGAGAAGTTGGCCTTTCCCCAACTCAACTATCACTGTGAACTTGTTGGTAGTCCCCACGACCATCAATCTGGATTCCGAGCATACAGAGGCACAGAAACTGCCCTTATGAACACCTGTGAAGAACTGATTGCATCCCTGGATTCCAACTCCCCAGCTGTCCTCATCTTTCTTGATCTCTCCTCTGCCTTTGAAACGGTCAACCACACCATCCTCATACAAAGGCTCCACAAGACCTTTGGAATCTCTTATCAGACACTGGACTGGCTAGCCTCCCTACTAACTGATTGTTCCTCCCAAGTCCTCCTGGGCACCTTCTCCTGTCCTACTTCCTTCTCTACCTGTGGTGTTCTCCAGGGCTCTATCATCGGACCTTGGCTCTTTAACATCTACCTTACTCAGCTGGCACTCCTCATCTCCTCCTTCTCCACCAACTTCCAGTGTTATGCAGATGATACACAACTCTTCTTCAAACATCCTGCTGACTCTTGCACACCTTCCATCATCCCTGACTGCCTATCTGCATCCAGGAGTGTGCACTTCCAATGATTCTTGCCTCAATGCCAGCAAAACAGAGATCTATCCCATTGGGCCACGTTCATCCTTCCTCCTCCACCTGAAGACGTCACTTCCTAACAGGTTTCCCCTTGCTCATCCAGAACCATCAAGCACAACATTGGCTCTCTTGCCCCTGCACTCACTCCTGTGCTACTGGTTATTTCCCCTCCTTCCTCAAGCAATTCCTTGTGTGCCCCCTCCTTAAAAAATAATCATCACACCCTTCCTGTCCAGCCAAATACCACCCATCTCCATCACCCCCGTCCTGGGGAAACTGTTGGAGAAGTTGGCCTTGCCCCAACTCAACTCTCACACTGAACTTGTTGGTAGTCCCCACGACCATCAATCTGGATTCAAAGCATACAGAGGCAGAGAAACTGCCCTTATGAACACCTGTGAAGAACTGATTGCATCCATGGATTCCAACTCCCCAGCTGTCCTCATCTTTCTTGATCTCTCCTCTGCCTGTGAAACGGTCAACCACACCATCCTCATACAAAGGCTCCACAAGACCCTTGGAATCTCTTATCAGGCACTGGCCTGGCTAGCCTCCCTACTAACTGATTGCTCCTCCCAAGTCCTCCTGGGCACCTTCTCCTGTCCTACTTCCTTCTCTACCTGTGGTGTCCTCCATGGCTCTATCATCTGACCTTGGCTCTTTAACATCTACCTTACTCAGCTGGCACTCCTCATCTCCTCCTTCTCCACCAACTTCTGGTGTTATGCAGATGATACACAACTCTTCTTCAAACATCCTGCTGACTCTTGCACACCTTCCATCATCCCTGACTGCCTATCTGCATCCAGGACTGTGCACTTCCAATGATTCTTGCCTCAATTCCAGCAAAACAGAGATCTATCCCATTGGGCCACGTTAATCCTTCCTCCTCCGCCTGAGGACGTCACTTCCTAACAGGTTTCCCCTTGCTCATCCAGAACCATCAAGGACAACATTGGTTCTCTTGCCCCTGCACTCACTCCTGTGCTACTGGTTATTTCCCCTCCTCCCTCAAGCAATCCCTTGTGTGCCCCCTCCTTAAAAAATAATCATCACACCCTTCCTGTCCAGCCAAATACCACCCATCTCCATCACCCCCGTCCTGGGGAAACTGTTGGAGAAGTTGGCCTTTCCCCAACTCAACTCTCACACTGAACTTGTTGGTAGTCCCCACGACCATCAATCTGGATTCCGAGCATACAGAGGCACAGAAACTGCCCTTATGAACACCTGTGAAGAACTGATTGCATCCCTGGATTCCAACTCCCCAGCTGTCCTCATCTTTCTTGATCTCTCCTCTGCCTTTGAAATGGTCAACCACACCATTCTCATACAAAGGCCCCACAAGACCCTTGGAATCTCTTATCAGACACTGGAATAGCTAGCCTCCCTACTAACTGATTGCTCCTCCCAAGTCCTCCTGGGCACCTTCTCCTGTCCTACTTCCTTCTCTACCTGTGGTGTCCTCCAGGGCTCTATCATCTGACCGTGGCTCTTTAACATCTACCTTACTCAGCTGGCACTCCTCATCTCCTCCTTCTCCACCAACTTCCAGTGTTATGCAGATGATACACAACTCTTCTTCAAACATCCTGCTGACTCTTGTACACCTTCCATCATCCCTGACTGCCTATCTGCATCCAGGACTGTGCACTTCCAATGAATCTTGCCTCAATGCCAGCAAAACAGAGATCTATCCCATTGGGCCCCCTGCTCCCAACTTCTTCCCTTCATTATGGGCTTCCTCCATGGGCTCTCCCCTTGCTCCTTCTTCTGAAGCCAGAAACCTTGGAGTCATCTTCGACTCCTCTTTCTCCTTCCTCCCTCACACTCAGGACATTGCCAAGAAGGCCCACTTTCACCTCTTCCTTCACAAAGGAATTCTACCTTTTCTTACCTTCCCACAGAAGCTCAATGTTATCCGAGCCCTGGTTCTCTCTAGGCTTGACTATTGCAATAGCCTCCTCCTGAATCTACCGTCTCCCACTCTGCGACCCGTCCAGCTAATCCAGAATAAGTCAGTGAGATTTATCCCGGGCCTCAAACCCAGGGACCGCATCTCTCCTGCCCTAAAAAGTCTTCACTGGCTCCCAGTTCTTCACAGATTAAATTCAAATCCCTCTGTGTCATCCACAAGGCTTGCTGGGGCTGAGGACCACACTATCTGCAAATCTCTATTACTAAATATTCCCCCCCCCCCCTACACCACTCCGGCTCCAATTCTTTGTGTGTAAAGCATTTTGCTAAACTGATAGCAGGAGGTTGATAGCTTTCCTCAGCTGGCTCCCTTCTTTGGAACATCCCTTCCCTCCCTCTTCATCTTGAGCAGGACTTTCTTAATTTCTGGAAGCTCCTCAAGACTTTCCTCTTTACCTCCTCATCCCCCCTTCTCACTAATCTCACAGTTGCTTGTTTGATGTTCATGGCCCTTATGCATCCTTGGGGCCCTGGTCTCCCACACCCAATCACCCCCAGCTTCTGTCTATCCTCAGTACTTGCCTCGGCACACCCTCCATCCTGGAGGTTCACACTTACCATACATTTCCTTGTTGCCCAGTGAAAGCTCTGAAACAGTATTTACATGCTGTATACTCACCTAACAAGTGAACAATAAATAAATAAATAAATACATAGCTTCTTCCAGGCTAAGATATGCAAAGGGGCAATTTGAAACCACTATGGGACTTTTTGAAACCACCAGTAGACCAGTTTCATGAACTAATATGCAGAATTATAAAAGGATTGTGCATTCACTGCCTTTCCCTGGCCCCCATGAGCATTGCTTCCTGACCTCAAAAGTATCAAAGGCTCTTTATATCTTACTGTATGATCATGGGAACGTGTAATTTGCAATGTGCTACCAGCCTCAGCGGATACTGAGCAAGTTGATAAAATGTGAATTTGTTTCTTGTGAAATGCATGCTCTGAGGCATGTTTACAGTGCTTCGTTCGAATGTTAAAGCCTGTATACTTAACTGTAACCCCACTTTATCGCCTATTTCTCATTTACTCGAAACACAATTATTTAGGGCATTCTCCAGCTTATTGCATAGAACTGTGTGGCTATCAACGACCCCCCCTTTTAGTGGGCTTATCATGCAGCTGATAAGTTTGCACCTTTTTACCACAGTGAACTTCCATTTTTACCACCAAAGCATGTAATCAACCCAGGCGATGGTGCTAGCTTTGCACTATGACCCACCATGACTCAACACCAGTTTTGTCCTTTAAAAGTATTTACAAATAATAATTAGCTTTACAATGCCAATCCCACTTTAAAGTGGCAGCCAACATGCTTACAAATTCAGATTTCATTTTTCATTACAATTTCAATGGATAACCTCTCAATTTGTATTTGATATATAAAAAGAACACATTGGGATATTAGCACCCGTGTCCCTAATTTCAAATTGTTCCCCCTTCCATTCGTAGTCCTTTTCCCTTCCCAGATTTTACCTCAATCAAAGTTGGCCAATATTCGAAATGGGTACAGGTTTCTTTTGATTTACTTTTTAAGATGCAACTTCTAATTTTTGGATAACCAGCAGGGACACAGGCAGACATTGTTCCATCACAAAAAACCTCAACACAGTTGGCTAATTTGAAAGACAAATCCCCTGTGCTGAGAGGACATCATTCTATGGGTTGAACTGGCATTTTTCTCTCAAAAGACTGATCTGATGGACTGGTGTGTCATCTGCTAAGAGTACGTTGTCTTGTTCTGCCATCTCCAGTTGGTTTCCTCCTGTCTCTTCTGCGCTTAATATTCTATAATCCATCCTTCTGTCCAATGGGCATTCAATTATGTGTCCCTCCGTCCCACCCTCGTTTGTCACAGAAGAGTGTTTTGATTTCCACATGACCAAAAAGATTGGAGGGAACTTACTCTTTCTGAAGGGAAGCTGTTTGTATGCTCTATTTTCTGACTCTTCTATGCTAACTTAATAAAACATATACTTTAGCTACGTTCTGCACGTCAAGGCGAACATGTTGATGATTTCAAGCGTTTTTAGCAAATTAAGGTAAGTCTTAACATGGTGATATATAATTATGTTTCAATATTCTGATAGAGCTTGTTTTTATCTTCAAACTGTCCAAGTATGGGGTCAATTTGATTTTATGTTGTCATGCAATTAAACATTTCGGTTTTTGCACATTTAAGGCTTTGAATTTGTTCATGTGAATGCATTGGGATTTCTTTGGTGCGTTATTGAAGCAGATGACAGAGACATTACAGTGCCCTTATATTAATTTTCAAAGTCACCACTATTCACAGTACGTTTATGGTTGTGCATTTCTCCAAAACCTTTCACCGTGACCATTCCAAGGCAGCTCGGTAATTCCGTGCCTCTGAGTTCCTGTGATCTGACCTGTTAACCTTTCCACACTAGTTCACTTTTTATGAGTTCATGTGAAATAGATTGTTTGAATCAAGGTCGGGTGTCATTATTGATTGCCTTAAGAAGTGTAATAGTGTTTAAATGTTCTGAAAACCTTTGTGGAATCCAATCAAGAAGCATTGTGGATGGTCTTTAAAATCAACCTAGCCCGACCATAACCCTCGAACATCATTTGGGGATTGGATCTGTGATCCATGGTAATTCCCCTGAGACTTCTGCCACTGCCTGGCCGACCAATGCTGAAGGAAAGCAGAGTCAGGGTTCCTGCGCACAAGAGCAAAAACCAGGAATTTGTCTGTGCTTCCTGTTTTCTGTTTGTGTGCACAGGAGCCGAGAGGAGCTCAAAGCTGGATCCGGACCGGCATCGTCTCAAAGGTAAGTAGAAGGAAAATGTAATTTTGTATGTGTATGTTTGTACGTAATATCACAGGAGGTGTGTCTAAGGTGGGCGGCACATGTCCTGCAGTGGAAATATCTTCTATATAACACTGTGGATAGTTTTCGCCTGGGAGCACATGAAACTTTGGTAAAACCCACAGAGGCCCAAAAAAGCTCTCAACTGGGTTTGAGTAGTAGGAGTCTCCCAGTCACGTACATCCTGTACTTTACCGGGGAGGGGTTGGACTTGACCCCCTCCTACCTCATGACCATGGTAAGTGACTTTCCCTCGTGCTATCCGGCACTTGGTGGCTTTGATAGTGAGGTTAGCCATTTGCAAAGCCTGCAACACCTTATCCAAATGAGTAAAATGCTCATCCCAGGCGGAACTGCAGGTAGCAATGTTGTCTAGGTAGGCCACACAAAAGGTCTCCAGCCCACTGGGTGCATGGTTGACTAATCTTTGGATGGTGACAGGTGCACTGTTCATACCAAAAGGCATGACTCTAAACTGATAGAGCCCCTGAGGTGTTGAGAATGCAGTTTTTTCCTTGTCCTGGTCCGTCAGAACTATTTGCCAATAGCCTGAGGTAAGGACAAAGGTGCTTACAAATTTGCCAGTACCTATCGTGTCCACAAGCTCATCAGGCCTGGCCAATGGGTGTAGATCAGTTTTGGTGACAGCATTATCTCCTCGGTAGTCCAGACAGAACCTCCAATACTTGGTACCTGCCTGGGAACTTGCCTTGGGGACAGGACCACAGGACTGGACCAGGGACTGATTCAGGGTTCAATTACACCCAGATCCCACATCTTGGTGACCTCAGCTTGGATGTGGTTCTTTACAGTATCTGACATCCAACAGCACCTGTTTTTGACAGGTACACTGTCACCAGTGTCAATTTCCTGCCTGCACCACATGGTGAGGCCTGGTGTCAGAGAGAAAAGAGGGGCATACTGCCGGAGCAAAGCCCTCAAGGTCCTCTGCTGCTTTGAAAGTCAAATCTGGAGAGAGAAGCACTACCCCCACTAAGCCATCCTGATGGTTGCTATGCAGCTAATCAGGAAAGGGATACCTCTCATTCTCTGCTTGCTCTGAAGCTAACAGAAGGCATCAGACTTCCTCTCTTCTGTGGAAAGGCTTGAGCCTGTTAACATGGAATACCTGAGGGGCTACCGTAAGGACTCCCATGTCAACCAGATAGTTGACTTCGCTCATCTTGGAAATGTTTCTGAAGAGTCAAGTCCACTTATCTGCCAAAGGTGTAGGCTTGGTAGGCTCCATCACAAGGATCTCCTGTCCTGGATTCCAATCCACTTGTGAGGCTTTAAGGTTGTGCCAGTACTTGTTTAATTCTTGGCTCGCCTTAAGATTCACTGTTACCTGGCCCATCATCTGTGCCAACCTCTGTCTGAGGCCTAACTCATAGTCCCCCACTTGCTTGGCAGTACCTGTAGGGGTGGCTTTCAAACCTTCTCTGATTAAGGCAAGGGGCCCGCTCAGGGGATGTTCAAAGAGAAGCTCAAAGGGGCTGAAATCATCAACCTCTTGAGGCTCTTCTCTATAGGCAAACAACAGACATGGCAGGAGGAAATCCCATTTCCTCCTTAGGGGCTCTTCCAAAGCACCCATTATGCCCTTGAGAGTCTTATTGAAACTCTCAACCAGACCATTGGTAGGAGGTGGAGAATTTATATGTTACTCCGCATTCCTTCCACATCGCTTGCATGTAACTAGAAATGAAGTTGAATCCTCTGTCAGAGACCACCTCATTAGGAAATCCAACTCTGGTAAAAATGCCCAGTAGAGCCCTGGCAACCACCTTGGCAGTAATGGTCTGAAGGGGTATAGCCTCAGGGTAAGTGATGGCGTGATCAACCAGGGTCAGGATGAACCGGTTTCCACCTGATGTGGGAGGGTGTAGGGGACCAACAAAGTCGATGCTCACCCTCTCAAATGGTGTGCCAACCCCTGGCAAAGGCTGCAGTGGGGCAATGACACTGCATCCATTCTTGCCAGACAACTGACAAGTGGGGCAGGTCCTGCACTGGGACTCCCCTTCTACTCCCATCCGGGGCCAGTAGAAATGTCCAGAGAGACTTTGCTTAGTTTTCTTGGTCCCAAGGTGACCAGCTAAGGGTACTTCACATGCCAACTGCAACAGGAAGGGTATGTAAACCTGGGGTACCACCAACCTCTTGAGGGCACCAGGTTCAGGCTTAGTGGGCTCACTACAAAGGAGCTCACCCTCCCAATCCATTTTGAATGCCCTAGGCACTTCACTATGTGCCTGGGCCTGTTTTCTTTAACCCTTAGGAGAGTGGCACTCTCTCTGACCCTTACTGAAGTCTGCCCTAGGGGGCCCCCCTTCAGCCAGCAAGCATTGAAGGTCAGGGAGATCCTCTGGGTTGAGCACCTCTCCCACAAGATGGTCCTCTGGAACTTCTCCTTTAGGAGTTGAGTCTTGGGTTACCATGTGACGCAGCCCGTCCGGAGCCTGAATCCCAGTGGGGGCTGTTGAAACAGCTGGAAGAGAACGAGCCCCCTTCACAGAGGTGCCCTTCCTGCTCTTCTGTCTTGCATTTGGTCTCCCCTTTGGCTTGTGTACCTGTCAAACCCTGTGTGACCTGAGACCTAGTGACTGCAGCAGCAGTCACAGGTAGTCCATCCAAAATCAACCCAAACTCTACTAGCTCATTACCCAACAAGATGTTGGAAGGTACATTTTCCTGAACCAGGACGGGAAGCTTTGCTGTCTTGTCCGAAATCGTGATGGTGACTAGGACAACAGGAGATAATTTGGGAGGCCCAACAGCTAACCTGGTAGTCCTGTCCACCACTGTCATACCTGTCCCAGCATCTCCCAAACCAGTAGAAGGCTGGCCATTCAGGAGGACACGTCTCAAAAATCTGCAGGTGTTTTGTGGGATAGTAGACAGTACTTCTGCATACAGGTCCCAGGCCGCAAGGGACACTCGGGAAATATCTGCAGGAGCACCAAATATGATTCCTGTAGAGGAGGGAAGACATTGGCTTCCACCTCAGGCATGAAGCAAGGGTAGATCAGGGTGACAGCCAGGACTATAAATGCCTTAACTTTACACTTCTGGTCACCCTTCCTGTGGTCCAGAGCCCCACAGTCCCAACAAGTACCAGGAACACGAGGTACGGTACTGGGTCCACTGGGAGCCTGCTTTGCAGCAAGAGAACCAGTACTCTTACTCTCATCCCCATATGACTTATCCCCACTAGTTATTTGGTTCTTAGGAGAGGTAGGTTTAGGTTTACTCGACTGTGATTGCTTTTGGGACTCCTGAGACTTCTGATAAGTCACTTTCTCTTTGTCCTTGTCCTTCTCACTGGGTTCCTCAGGGGACACCCGGTGGGGTCCCACTTATCAGCCAGCCTGGCCAGCTTAAAGGGATCCAACATTTTCTGGTCAGCAACATACTGATGCAGCTCGGCGAACAGGCTTCAGAAAAATGCTCAAAAAAACTAAAGGTGGGACAATTCAACAAAGGTTTTCACCTTGAATCCATCAATCCACCCTATCACGTTCATATGTGCAGCACTCACCCAGTAGGTGCAGTGCAGTGCTAAGACACAGCCTGTCTTTTATTATAGCCCCTGAACCTTTTAATGTATTGGTTAAGTGTAAACTTGGAAATCCAAGCAGATTTCAAACACTCATACTGGCCACTTTCTTCCACACTCAGTTTCAGAATGCACTCATAACCAGTATGAGGCACACTTCTTAACAAACACTTAGCCCAATCTCTTTTATCAACATCATGGATTCCACAAGCCATTTCAAACACTTCAATCCATTGGAGGATATCAGAACTCTCCACATCCACACCAACAAATTTATTTATAAACTTGGTGGCAGGGGAACTGACACTTTCAACTGGTTTGGCTGAAGTCTCCACTCTAGCTTTCTCTAGCTGGATTCTCTGACATGCAGTGTCCTTGTTTCTAAGTTCAAGATACTTATCTTTGAGTATCACTTGCTGTGCCAACTCCTCCTTTAGTTCAGCTTCAGTTACCAAATGTTAATATTCAAAGGCCAATTTCATCCTTAATAATTCAGGTTCCAAAACATTCCATGAAGAAACATGCTGGGTTTCGGAACAGAGGCAGTAGAAGAGGCGGCACTCCCAGAAACAGATCCAATAATAACCCCAAGGGCAGGGTCCTCAATGGTTTCATCCCGTTACCCCTTCATCAAGAGCATCACAATCAGAATGGTAGTCCACCAGGGCAGCGATCAGTTTAGCCTTAGACTTATCTTCAAAGTCCGACTCCCTGGATTCACAAGCACTATGGAGAGCCTCTAAGCTCATCCTAATTAATTTACCATGTGCAATAGACATTGCTTGTAATGTAGTTATTCTAGCACACACCACTAAAACCTAAATTAACGAAGCGTGGATATTTTGTACATGGCAAGGTTACACACTGATACCATTAGCATCCCACCACTGCCATCAGTGTAAACACTGGAGGGGGTTATCTGTACTCCTTACCTCTATATGGCAGAGTAGAAGCACAGAACACCCCAGCCAAGGTTCTCTATGTGGTAGCAATGGACGAGCAACCAAGGCATTGGCTTACAGGAGGTGATGCAGGTTGGTTCTTAAGTACAGAGTAGTCCTCAAACCCCCCACAAACGAATGTCGATACACTATGTTATGTGCTAGCACAGTTCTTTATATAAAAATAAGGTTCAATATATATATATATTGCTTTAAACTATTGGGGTCTTGAGATATCAACATTAGTTGCCCTGCGCCTATAGTGGTGTTGTCTGCCTGTGAAGGTAGGGAGACTACCCCTTGCTCCGTGCTAGTAAATCAATGACAAAAGGAAAAGCCTTCTTCACATATTTGGCAGCGCCACAGTGAATACTCGACAAAAAATATAGGTTTGTATTGACATATATTTAATGCTCTTTATGAGACATGTGTTTCGGCAACTTCCATGCCTTTTTCAATCAGGGCTATTAATGTTTGTTAGATCACAAATTCCAAATACTTGAAAAACAAATGCAAAACCGTTTGTACATTTGTACATTAAATGAAAGTACAAAATAGACAGTTTGCCATTTAGTGTATGCTAATCACAGAGAACGGGTGGGGTGTGGATGTTTAGGAGTTGAAGAAAAAACACAGACATGGAGGGGGGAAGAAAAAACAGATATTCGATATTAGTCATGTCCAAAAAACATTCCCTTTTTATCCTGTTTCACTACGTTGAGAATTGGAAAAAGAAACTGTCTTACCAATTGGCTGTTTGGAATTCGGACAATTTTTATCTCTGATGGTTGCGCAAATAATAACGGGTTGAATCCCACCTAACAAAATGTGTTGGCTATACTGTCAGTTTATACAAAAAGAGTGGTCTTTGCAATGTTAGTTATATTCATTTCTCAGTGTTTGTGATAAAAGTCCCGGAGACCGTTACACCTTGTTCTCTAAGTTTTCTGTTTATTGTGACTTTATTTGAGGCTTGTCCATGAGAAAGCCTAATTTGAGTCTGACATTCCCCCCATTCCAGTTGCGGCGGAATTGCGGCTGGAAAGTAATGATTGCTTAAGATTGTGCATTGATTAATGCGCTTACGTCTGTGCATGAGAAAAGCACATGTGACTATCTCATTCCATTCAGTAAAATAGTCATACTGTGACATTCCGCGGTTCGAGAGGATCCCCGTTGCTGTAATGTACAGCATTCTATTTCAATGGTCTTGCGCGCTCTTTGCTCAAAATGAGACCATTACAATTACTGCAGCTTCGTTATTAGAGACCACCCGCAACATGTTTAGGGCTTACCTCAAAAGTCTCTGTTCGGTCTTCAAGCGTCAGCAATGTGCGGTTGTGGGCGCACTTCAGTTTTATTCACCTTCTTGTGTTGTGAAGGCGTTGCTATTGCAACCTTAGTCCTTCGTTACTTTTGGTTGCCGCGGCTTTCCCAGGTGCCATATTTTGGGACCCAGAAGCCCCAATTCAGTTATCAGTGCCCATACTGACAAGAACTATTCCAATGTGATAACCTGGGCCATTACTGAGGTATACTAGGTATATTCCTAGTAACTGAAATAATAACGGCATGGAGGCAGGTAGAAAGTCACAATTGATTAGATTAATGAAATTGGTTCTCATCCATATATTGACCTGTACCGAGTTAAGGGAGTCTTTCCTCTGATTGTTCGTCTTGTCCCGTGAAGCATGCATAATTATGAACTAATAGTATTTTGTCCAATGACATTATCAAACCGAAAATTTGGTTCTATAACATCCATAAATTCTTGTAATTCAAAAGTCTGTTCTCTATTTCTGTAGGTTTGGAACTGGATTCCCTATCTCATTGGTCTTCCATTAACTGGTTTGGATTCACAATTTCACAATATTTAAGGAGATAATATGAGAATGAAGAGACCCAATTTGATCCTTCTAGGATGCTAAGGAGACAAATGTTAGAAGTAGTTATATTACAAAATAATTCTTGATTTGGGGGATAATATGAGAGAGAAAAAACTATTTTATCTTTTTAAGATGTTACCAGATAACACATATTAATGAATACATTCATGACTTCAAATTTCCAAAATGTTTTTTCAGTTGATACAGATTCCTTGTTTTCGGGGTCACCTTACAGAAAGACCCCATCTCATTGTTGGTGTTGAGTCCAACCACTGTAGATCTGAATCTGCAGATTGTGCGTGCTTCTTCCAGTCTCAGGCATTGTTCTCTATTTCCTCCACATCTGCCAAGATTAGCTTTTTTCAGCCCAATGAATTTGATGTCACGTTTGTCATCCATTTGATGACAGGCTTGCCAATGTACCGCTAATGGCAGTGTTCCATATCGGCTGCCAATTAGGGACACATGTTCGCGTATTCTTGTCCTCAATTCTCGGATAGTACTTCCAATGTAGATTTGGTGACAGATACAAATGATGGCATAGACCACATATTTGGAATTGCAATTTATATTATCTTTAATGGTTGTTGTTGTTCCATACATATCCTTGAATTTATTTGTGGGTGCATGTGAGTACTTGCACATCGTACACATGCTGCACTTCCTAAATCCAGGTACTGTTGCTTGTAACATGGATGGGCTTATGTTCATTTTTAAGGTACAAGCTCTCCGATAGATGACGCTTGATTGGTCATCTATGTATTTACTAATGTGTTCATCCAATTTTAGCAGATACCAGTTCTTGCGTAATATCCGTCATAGTGTTCCGTTATTACAACAATACGTGGTAATAAATTTGACTTTATCATGTTCTCTCCTCACTGGTTGTTTTTTCGGGATCAATGATTGTTCCCTGGTCATTCTGTTTGCCTGTTCACATGCAGTTTGTATGCATTTTGCATTATACCCCCTCTCTCTGAATCTCTTGTGTAGTAACTTACATTCCTGCTTGAAGATGTCCTGATCTCCACAGTTTCTGCGAGCTCTGATGTACTCCCCTTCTGGGATGTTACGTTTAACAGGGTCAAAATGACAGCTGGTTGCAAAAAGGGTCGATTTGACCTGCTTTCTTTACAAAATGTTCTAGTCACTAACTTGTTGTCTACCACATAACTCACCGAGTCCGAAATGTTGATGATGGTCCTACTGCTGACACCTGTGAACAATATTCCAAAATCATTCATGTTTGCTCTTGTCATGAATTGTTCCAGTTCTTCGCATGTCCCCTTCCAGATTAGGAGAACATCGTTTATATAACGTGCCCACATGCTAAAGTTTTTTTGGAAAGCTGTGTCAGTATAAATGTACATATCCTCGTACATCCCCATGAAGAGGTTTGATATCTTTGTTCAGCTGAGCGTAGGAGAGCGGTCGCCGGTAGCCTGTGAGGGAACTGCAGGTCTTTGAAGCCCTGCCTGGCCCATCGGGCCTCCGTGAGTTGATTGTGCCATAAATTGAAGATTTGCATCTGCGCTCTGAGCGCGTTGTTTGTGCCTGCTCTCCCCTCCCACTTCCTGGTCCTCCTCTCCCTCGCTCCCGCCTCCCTGCCCACCCTCACCCCCCCTCCCTTTTCCTCTCCTCCCTCTTCCTATAACCACCCCCTCCTGGGCAGCCCTCTGCCCGGCAGCCCCCTGCGGCGAAGGGCCTCAAGGCCAAGGGCGACTCCTACAGTTGCGGCTCCCTGTGTGTCTGCAGGTGTCCGCAGGGGACACTTGGTGCCAGTACTTTGCTATCTCCACCTTCTTCCGGCCCACCCCACCTACACCTGGCCACTGCATTTGCATGTTGTCTTCACCTCACTGTCACAGTTGTGGTATACCAGGGTTATTTTTCTCCCCTCGCAGGACTCTCAAACTTAGGTGGCTTCACCACTCTGTACCCAACTTGCATACTGTTGTTGTTTGCTCTGAAATGTGGTAAACTAGGGTTTTTTCTCCCCTCGTAAGACTCTCAAACTTAGGTGGCCTCACCACTCTGTACCTAACTCGCATACTGTTGTTGTTTGCTCTGAAATGTGGTAAACTAGGGTTTTTTCTCCCCTCGCAGGACTCTCATACTTAGGTGGCCTCACCACTCTGTACCTAACTCGCATACTGTTGTTGTTTGCTCTGAAATGTGGTAAACTAGGGTTTTTTCTCCCCTCACAGGACTCTCAAACTTAGGTGGCCTCACCACTCTGTACCTAACTCGCATACTGTTGTTTGTTCTAAAATGTGGTAAACCTGTGCTTGCCGCTCTCTTGCTGTCAGCGTTCTCTCGCATCGTCTGTCTTCTCCCCCACCCCCTCCTATTCCATGGTGCTCTCTATCTCGCCTATCTTCTCTAACCGCTTCTCTATTGACTATCCTGCTCTCCTCACTAAATCTGGTAGGAAAAAGTTTAAAAAGGACATCCTGGTCTCCAACCCAGGCCTCCCTATCGCTGACACCTACACTAGTGCCTGCTCTAAGGAAACTCTCACTGACATCCTCTTTTTCGTGCCTTCGCCTGACCTATGGACCCTTCACATGGTCTCTGTGCTCTCTCCTTTTTCCTCTTCTCCCATTAATGGTAGAACCTGTTGGGATGTCCTCTTGGCCCCCTTCCACTCCTCTAAGGCCATCATTAATGACTACGCTAACAGGACCGTCTTGCTCCAAGGCCCTCAGGCCAACCTTCACCTCTTTGATAGACGCTTCCCACGCCTCATCAACTTCCATTCCTCTCCTGCTGTCCCCCCTCCTCTGTCCGCGTCTACCTTGCCTCTACCCGCCCTCCCTGCCCCCTCTCGTGCTCCTTCTTCTACACCTCCGCAGGGTGTACCTCTGATCTGTACCCCTCCCCGGAAGTCCTTCAAGGATGGCAACCTTCTCCACATTGCCACTCTTAACTCTCGCTCTGCTATTAAGCATTTCTCTGATATCTGTCGCCTTCTTGAGGAAATGGACCTTGACCTCCTCGGTCTCACTGAGACATGGTTCACAGCCAGCTCTGTCACCAGCTTTGACACACTCCTACCTGACGGTTACAAGACCCTCTCCGTGCCCAGGCCCAACCATGCAGGGGGGGGTGTTGCCCTTATCTTCCTTGAGTGGATTCCTGCCACTGTCACTCCTACGCAGACCTACTCCTCTTTTGAATGTCTTGTCTGCCGACTCTCTCTCTCTCTCCTAGTCATTCCCTTACCGTGGCTACTATCTATTGGCCACCTGGTCAAACTTCCTCCTTCCTCTCTGAGTAGGCTGACCTCTCCTCCTCACTCCTGTCTGCTACCACTCAACTCCTCTTTCTTGGCGACTTCAACATCCACCTGGATGCCTCCTGTCCCCCCACTGGACTCTTTCGTGACCTCTGCGACTCTCTCTTACTCTCTATTCTCCCGTCTGGGCCTACTCATTCTGCAGGGAACACTCTTGATGCTCTGATCTCTTCTGACCTTCCCCTCTCCGTCCCACTCTCCACTCCTCTCTCCTGGAGTGATCACTTTCTCCTATCCTCCCACCTCACCCTCCCTACCCCTCAGGCAAAGTCACCCTCATCATTGCCACCCACCTTCTCGGTCATCCGACCCATGAAGCACGTGTTAGTTGAGGCTTTCGCTGCCACCTTCTCGCCCCCCTCCCCCTTCTGCTGACTCCCACCCTGACACAGCCCTCTCCATGCTCCACTCTGCTATATCTGATACTCTTGATATCCTTGCCTCTGTCATGAGAATCCGCCTAAAGCCCAAAGCCAAATGTAACTCCTGGTATGACTCGGATCTCGTCACCATAAAACGCAAGTGTAGGGTGGCAGAGAGGAAATGGCGTGCTTCATGTTCATCCTCTGACAAACTGGCCTGCCACCTGCTCCAAAGGCAATACCGTCTCTCCGTACTCACCAAGAAGAGAGCCCTTATCCAAGCCCGCATCTCTGTGGCATCTAACAACTCAGCTGAACTCTTTAAAATCTGCAAGGAGCTTGCCAACCCTGCTGCAGTCTCTACCTCTCCTGTCCCCTCCCAGGCCCTCTGCACTGCACTGGCCTCTCACTTCATCTCTAAAACTCAGGACATCCTGTCCTCACTCTCCTCCTAGCACCTCCCTCCCTCTCTTCCCGGCTCTTCCTCTGGCCCTTCTGCAGCCACCCCTCCTCCCTCCTTCTCTGCCTTTCCCCTTTTTTCTGCTGACGAGGTTTCCAGACAAGTCCGATCTATGAAAGTCTTGTTTAAACAGGTTCACCCCTGTTCCTCCAAAACTATCAAGGACCACATCGACTCCCTGGCTCCTGCCCTGGCTGACTTTTGCAACCACTCCTTCGCCTCAGGAGTCTTCCCATCCCCCTCAAGCATTCCCTTGTGCACCCTCTTCTTAAGAAACCCTCTTCCGACCCCTCCTGCCCGGCTAACTATCTCCCAATCCTGGGCAAGCTCCTGGAGAAACTGGCCATCTCCCAGCTTAACCTCCATGCTGAATCCGTTGGTAGTCTTCATGACCATCAATCTGGCATCAGAGCGGCCAGAAGCATGGAAACTGCTCTCCTGAACATCCGTGATGACCTGCTCTTGAACATCGACTCCAACACTCTGTGTGTTCTCATTCTGCTCGATCTCTCTTCTGCCTTTGACACTGTCAACCATGCCATCCTGCTCAACCGTCTCCGTGATAACCTGGGTATCACTGGTCAGGCTCTGGCGTGGCTGACTTCTTTCCTTTCCAATCGACCCTCCCAGGTCCAACTTGGGTCCTTCCTCTCTGACATCTTCTTCTCCACCTGTGGTGTTCCCCAGGGATCTAATCTCTCTCCTTGGCTGTTCAACCAGTATCTGGCACTCCTTGCACACCTCATCGCTGCCCTCTGCCCCAACTTTCAGTGCTATGCGGACGATACCCAGCTCATTTTCAGGCTACCCTCGGCCTCCTCCTCTCCTTCCCTCATCTCTGACTGTCTGTCTGCTATCCAGGAATGGTGTGCCGCCAATGACCTCTTCCTTAATGCCAGTAAGACTGAGATTCTACTCATCGGCACACCCACTCCCTCCTTCGCTGCAGCTCTCTGGCCGGCCTCTCTTTGCCCTCTTCCTGCTCCTACCTGCAAGGCAAAAAACCTCAGGGTCATCTTCGACTCAACACTCTCCTTCTCTCCTCACATTTCTGACGTCTCTAAGAAGTCACACTACCAGCTGCACCTCCTCAGAGGTATTCTTCCCTTCCTCTCCTTCCCCCAGAAGCTCACTGTCTCCCGAGCCCTGGTTCTCTCGAAGCTGGACTACTGTAACAGCCTCTATCTCAATCTGCCTGCCTCCACTCTCCGCCCTCTGCAACTCATCCAGAACAGAACTGCAAGACTTCTCCTTGGCCTCAAGCCAAGGGACCGTATCTCTCCAGGACTGAAAGCTCTACACTGGCTCCCAGTGGCTGCAAGGATTAAGTTCAAAACCCTCTGCATTGTCCACAAGGCCTTCTGGGGCCTGAGGCCTAAATACCTTCAACTCTCTCTTCCTAAATATCTTCCTTCCCGAGCCCTTCCCTCATCCGTCTCCAACTCCCTCAGGGTCAGCCGCTTCTCGAAGCAACGAGCTGGGGGTAGATCCCTCTCCGCGGCAGGGGCCTCCCTCTGGAACAGCCTGCCCGCCTCCCTGAAACTTGAGGAGAACCATCTCCGGTTCCGGAAGCACCTCAAAACCTTCCTCTTTGCTTCTGCTTTCTCTGTCCCTCTCCCCTGCTAAATTCTTCACTGAAACTGCACTGAATATGCAACTGGGCCACTCTCACCGACCTCGGTCCTGGGCCCAGCCACTCTCCACTTGCACTGCCTCCCTGGCAACCCCTGCACTGCGGGACTGTCTCTGTATCCCTACAGCCCCCCCCTTCCCAGCACTTGTCTGCACTTACCTTGCCACCAGCTGGGCCTATTTATTTATATTTTATTCTACTTACTTTGTACTGAACTTCCCCCCTCCCCTTCCCCTTGCACTTTTCCCTTCCCCCTACCCCTGCACTTGTGCGGTCTGAATGTTACCTGGCCTAGTAGGATCGTTGTCTATCTTCCCCTTGTTCCCCCCTCCCTGCCTCGTCGCGCCTCGAAACACCTGTGTATAGGCGCATTACAAATGCCATATCATATCATATCTTATCATTGCCGGGGCATATTTACCCCCATCAATATCCCTATTTTCTGTTTCTAAAACTTCTCATCAAACATAAAAATGTTGATTTCCAGGGTTGTTGAAAGCATTTCTTTGAACATCTCCACATAGTGATAATGGGATGCTGATTCTTCTTTGAATATATACTTTAAGGTTTGGATTGCTGCATCGTGTTCGATAGACGTATACAATGCCTTCACATCCCCAGTTGCTAATATGAAAATGGGTTGCCATTTGATTTTTTTAATCTGACAATGGTATCTGTTGTATCTTTTAAATATGCCTTTATCTTTGGTACTTTTAGTCTTCGAGCGCAATCTATGTATTCTGGAAATGTTTCGGTTGCCCAGCCAATGCCGCTTACAATCGGTCTTCCTTCTAGTGTGTGTTCATATGTTTTGTGCACTTTTGGTAAGAAATAGATTGTGGGAATTATGGGTTGTGTCACCCACATACATGCTCTTTCATCGTCTTATAATATTCCGTTTCTGTGCCACCTTTGTACTTGTTCTGCCACTTGCACTGTAATTTCTTGTTGTGGGTTATTCGTTAGTTGTTCATAGCATCCTGGTGTGTAAGGTGGTTGTCAGCCATTTTCAGATAATCAGTTCTGTCCATTATCACAATGTTTCCATCTTTTTCAACCTCCTTTATTACTATTTGTTAGTCATTCTTAGGATTTATTAGGGCTTGTTGTTCCAAATGGGTCAGGTTGTTCTTGCTGAATTTGGCTCGATTTTTCTCTAAATTCCTGTAGGCCTCCTTCTGTTTATCGAAGTCTTGGGTTACTGTTTTGTAGAATGCATCTATTGTATTTTCTCGACTTAGCTGTGGTGTGAATCTGGATTTATGTTTAATTTCTTCTCTGACTATACTGATTGTGACTTGCAATTCCTGTAATGTATAATGGATCTGATAGGTTTCTAGTTCTTGTAAAGATCTGATTGTATGTGCATTGTCTAATTCTTCAATTGTAATTTCACTTCTGAGTTGCTTTTTCTTTTTTAGTTTTACTTGAGTCACTTGTTATTCAAACTTTGTTTTAGTTTTAGTTTGCGCACAAATTTAAATAGGTCCATGTGAACCTCTGTCGTGTTATACTTGTAAGTAGGGGCAAAGGATAACCCTTTGTTCAAGAGTGAGATCTCGTCCAGTGTGAGATTCCTAGTCGAGAGATTGAGTAGCAAATTAGTTACTTGTTTCTTCTTGCTGCCTCTATTGTGTTTGTTTGTTTTTTTGTTTATTTTTATTCATATAGCGCTCCAGACCCAGAGTTCTCTATTTGGCTCTGGTTTGTCTTTGTTGATCGTCTGGCATATCGGAGTTTGCTGCACTTGCCCTTCCCCCGCCTTCCTCTTCTCCTGGTGTATATACTTTCTTGTTGGTCGGATTTGAAGCTGAAAACGGACCTGCTTGGTGAAATTTGAATTAAGAGTTTCTTTCTTATATCTGCGTATTTGGTTGAGGAAAACTTGCTTGTTCATGTCCTTTGTTCCTTGCTCCACATCCTTATCTTTCTCAGTTTCTGCGTCAACATCTGAGCTTCCACAGGATGCATTTGGTGTACTGCTTCTTGAAATTGGTTTGTTAAACTGATTGTATTTTTCTTGAAAAGTGTAGACGTATCTCATCTATGAGATACTTTCTGAGTTTCCTAATCTTGATTTCCTCCTGATAGTCTCTTAGTATTTCATACATTTTAAGTTATATATGTTCTTTTGTTGCCTCTAAGGCTTGTCTTTCCATTATTTCCTTCTTTATGGTTTCAATTAGTTTTGTGGCTCTTTTATGTTCCCGGGCAGCGTGTTCCACAAGTAATTCTAACATAGATTTTGAGCTGTGGTTTAAATTACGTTCCCACAGTTCCGCCAGGTCCTTGTCATCATCCTTGGTGAAGCCCGGAAATATTAGTATGCATAGTCCTCTGGGTACTTGAACATTAGTCAGATAATTTTGTAACAAGATCATCTCCCAATATTTGTTAATTTCCTTCTTTGAAGCCCTTTCCAATTTGACAAATTTGGTTCTCAGGTCCTCTTTCTTGGGGGTAATGTTCTTGAATACATGCAAGGTACTGTCACAGGTTTCCCCCCTTCTCACCTGTTTGTGTTGTTTGTTGGAGTTCTTCGATGGAGTCTTCTTTCGCACAGTTCAGGTCTTGTATAACCCTGTGTGTAGGTCCTCGGGTTCCAGCATGCGTTCAGCATTCCGACTCCTGGGAACGTTCAGGTGTCCGGGAAAGTCCAAGGAAATCCAGGAAAACAGCAAAGAGTGCACACGGAAGACGAGTGCACGGAGATCCGGGATGCAATAGAGGAGAAAAAGAGGGGGAATGAAGGAGGAGGAATTTAGGGGAACCAGGAACCAGGAAACAAAGGATAAGCACAAGCAAACTATGGCAGCACACGTCTAGCCACGGCAAGCGGTAGCGTTGAGACGCACAGGGCCGCGGGGGCATATCCACTTTATAGAATGTAATGCGTATGGCGCGGAAACTGGTAAACAGTGTTACCCATTCGGCAGCCATGTTGGGAGTACTGCTGAGTGCAAGCCCCTATGGGTCAGGGACCAGGAAGTCCAGAAAGGACGCGTCCGATGGTTCATGACAGCATGCCTCCTCCGAAGGCCTGTTCTTCCGGGTTTGCCCGGGTGGATGAGGTGGTACCTTTGAAGTAGTCTGGGGGCGTTTAGGTTTGAGACTGGTTCCCAGGTGCATTCACTGGGTGGATAGCCTTTCCACTCCACCAGATACTGTAGCTGACCACGTCTGTACCTGGAGTCACATATTCTGGACACTTCGTATTCTAGCTGGTGATCGACAACCAAAGGGGTAGATCCTGGAGCAGTCCGGTAGGTCTGGACGTATGGTTTCATTAGAGATGTGTAAAACACTGGGTGGATCCTCTTCCAGGAGTCTGGTAATTTGAGTCGCAGAGCCACTGCGTTAATGATTTCCTTTATGGAAAAGGGGCCATAGTACCGAGGAGCCAACTTATTAGGTCGTAAGTGTCGAGGCAGTAGTTTCGAGGATAGCCAGACCTTATCACCCACTGCATAGGAAGGTCCTGGAGTCTTTTGGAGTCTGCATAGTGCTTGATGTTCGTTTGGGACCTTTCGAGGTATTCTTTGGCTTCCTTGTGTACGTTGATAAGGGTTTCAATACAGGAGTCAACTGTAGAAACTGGTGTAGGATGTGGGAGAAGGGATGGTAGAACCGAAGGGTGGAAGCCTTGGCTGCAGAAGAAGGGGCTGGTCTTGACAGCCAAGTGATCTGAATTGTTGTAGGTGAATTCAGCCACAGGTATTAAGAGAGACCAATCGTCCTGGACCTTGGTGGTGAAACAACGAATATACAGCTCCAGGGTTTGGTTCACACGTTCTGTAGCTCCGTTGGTCTGTGGATGATAACCTGAGGAGAGGGCACGTTGTATTCCTAGTATACGGCATAAGTGTTTCCAGAATTGAGATATGTATTGAGGACCTCTATCTGATATGATCTTGGAAGGGAGTCCATGAAGTCGGAATATGTAAACAGTAAACAGGAAGATTCCAGTGAGTTCTGAGGAAGATGGTAGTTTATACAAGGGTGTAAAATGAGCCATGTGAATGAATAAATCAATAGTAACCATGATAGTTGTGTATCCCTGGAAGGTGGTAGTTCCACAATAAAGTCTGTAGCAATAATTTCCCTGGGTCTTGTTGGTAGCCTTGGTTAGAGTAGGAGACCCGCCGGCCTCTTGTTATCATGCTTGTTATGATTGCAGACTGCACAGGCTTGGATGTACTGCTGGACATCAACTTTCATTTTTGGCCACCAAAACTGCCTTTGTATTAAACGGAGAGTGTTGGTAATACCACAATGTCCTGAATGAAGGGTATCATGACAGAGGCTTGTAATCCTTAGTCGCAGACTCTGTGTGGGAACGGACAGGCCATTGTCCTTGACCAAATACCCGTCCTTGGTTTTAAGATTCCATCGAATCCGAATTTCTTCCAGGAGAGTGATTGCTTGGGCTATGAAAATTGTATGGGGAAACATTTATGGGAAGGATGGATCTTCAAGAGTTTAGTCGGGACGTCGGGATAAGGCATCAGCAATTATGCTGTGTGTTCCAGGAACATGATGGATTTGGAACTGGTAATGGGCAAAGAAGAAGGCCCAACAGGGTTGATGACTATTCCTACATTCCAGGGATTGTAGAACTAGGAGATTCCGATGATCCGTACGGACCTGAACAGGATGTTCAGCTCCCAGGAGTAGATGAAACCACTCTGTGAAGGCTTGACGGATGGCCAACAATTTCTTTTCCAGAACAGAATAATGGGTCTCGCTAGGAGTTAGGGTTTGCGAGAGATAAGCGATGGGGTGTTCTAACATGTCCTCGAATTCCTGTTTTAAGACTGCTCCGATGGCATAGTTGGAGGCATAAGTCTCCACTAGGAAAGGTCGATCAATGTCAGGTTGAGCCAAGATGGGGGCTTGTGTAAATTCCGACTACAAACATTGGAACGCCTCGTCTTGGGCTGCGGTCCAGAGGAAGGGAGTATCCTTCTTCAACTATGTAATGATCAGTTGAACTATCTCCGAAAAGGAAGGTATGAATTTCCGGTAGAAGTTGGCAAGCCCCAGGAAGGATTGAATCTGTTTCACAGTAGTTGGAACAGGCCAGGATAGTATGGAATTTACTTTTGAGTGGTCCATTCCAATTCCTTCTGGACTAAGTACAAATCCAAGATAGTGAACAGTAGAGACATGAAAAAGGCATTTCTCGGGTTTAGCCAGGAGTTTATGTTCACATAGCCGTTGTAAGACTGCCTTGACATGCTCTTCATGCTTAAAATGGTCCTTGGAGTATATCAGTATGTCATCCAGGTAAACTATGAAGAAGAGGAACAGCATATCGGAGAACACACGGTCCATAAAACGTTGGAAGACCGCTGGGGCATTGGCGAGTCCGAAGGGCCTAATCAAGTATTCAAAGTGACCAAAGAGTGTTCTAAAGGCTGTTTTCCATTCGTCACCTTCCTTTATACGGATCAGATGCTAGGCACCTGTGAGATCTAATTTCTTGAAGATTACAGCTCCTCTCACAGCTTCCAGGATATCCGAGATTAAGGGCAATGGGTAGCGGTCCTTGAGGGTGCATTGATTAAGACCACGATAATCAAGACAAGGCCTAAACTCCTTAGTATCTTTCTTGGGAACAGAAAACAAAGAAGCTCCCGCCGGGGATTTGGATGGTCGTATGGTGCCATTTTCTAGGTTGGTATCCAAGTATTCTCGGAGGGCCCTTTTCTCTGGTTCTGATAGGATGAACATCCTTCTAAAGGGAATCACTGCTGAGGGTTCAGTATCAATAGCGCAGTCTTCAGGTCTGTGAGGGAGTAGGGCTTGTACTATGGCAGTTGAAAACACATCAGTGTAATCCTGATAGGCCCGGGGACCTGGATAATATTTGAGACCGTGAGTGGGCCTTGCTGGTCTGTCAGCGTACCTTCAGAGGATCTTGACGAGGAATTCAGGGATAGGCAGTGAGACATGCAATGTTCGGAGCAAAGAAACAAGGATCCTGGTGCCCAGTTGATGTATGGGTTGTGCTTCTTTAACCAGGGCATACCCAGTACCATTGGATAATGGGCAGACTTTATGATGTCAAACTTGATCATCTCTTGATGATGGCTTATCGAGAGCTGGATCTCTTTGGTTTGCAGGGTTATTTGTCCTGAAGAGAGAGGTTGTCCATCGATGGCCTCTACAGGTTGCATGATGTCTCGAGTTTCATATGGAATGTGGTGGGTAGTGACCCAATCCTGATCTATAAAAATCCCTATGGCTCCACAATCCGCTAATGCCAGAATGGGGTAAGTTTATTTCTTGGACGGCGATAGAAAGGCCTGCAAGATCATAAGGTTGTTTTGTCCAGGAGAGTTCAAGATGGGATATAAGTGGAGCAACCATTTCTCTCCCGTAGCTGTGCTCCATCTAGGATCGGGAGCTGGCGTTTCCCGAATGCTGTGGAGGGGCCAAAGGACATTCTCTCACAAGATGTTTATCTGAGGCACAGTACATACACAGCCCGGTGTGAATCCATCGCAATCTTTCTTGCGGGCATATGGGTCCGCGGAAGGACCCCAGTTGCATGGGTTCTGGGTCTGTGGTCGGGGCTGGAGTGGACTCGGGTTTAGAGGGAGATTCTATAGAGGTCTTTTGGTAAGGCATCTTTGTTTTCTTCTTTTCCGCCTTCCTTTCCTGGATTCGAAAGTCTATTTGTAAAGAGAGGACCATAAGGGCTTGGAAGGAACCTGGGCGAGCTACCCTGGCTAGCTCGTCTTTTATCTCTTTGTTTAGTCCTCTCTGGAATAGGGTAAAACAGGCCTCCGAGGACCAATCTGCTTCCTTGCCCAGTTGCTTAAAGTGTGTTACATAGGTAAGCATATTCTGGGACACTTGTTGGAAATCCAATAGACATTCTTGGGCACTGTAAACCTGTTCTGGACAGTCAAACATGTTCTTTAGAGCCCGTACAAACCCATCATAATCATCCAGGAGGGCATCTCCAGAATTAACTAAGGGCGTAGCCCAGGTTAATGCATTCCCGGAGAGATGCAAAATCATAAAGCCCACCTTTGCCCTGGGGGTGGAAAAGTAGTAGGGCTTAAAGGTGAAGTGCACTAAACATGAATCAAGAAAGCCACAAAAGTTCTTTGAGGAGCCATCATATTTATACACTACTCTGCCCAGCAATACACTTTCCTTGGTCGCGGAATCTTGTGACAGGACTAGTTGTTTTAATGCAGCATTCTCGGCTTTGAGATTCTGAACTTCTGTGGTTAACTCTTGCATGCCGCGCATGAGGTCTTGAACTGCAGCCTCCATGTCCGTATCTGTATCAGTTTGTTGGCATCTCAATCTGTCACAGGTTTCCCCCCTTCTCACCAGTCTATGTTGTTTGTTGGAGTTCTTCGATGGAGTCTTCTTTCGCAACGTTCGGGTCTTGTATAACCCTGTGTGTAGGTCCTCGGGTTCCAGCGTGCGTTCAGCGTTCCGACTCCTGGGAACGTTCAGATGTCCGGGGAAGTCTGAGGAAATCCAGGAAAACAACAAAGAGTGCACACGGAAGACGAGTGCACGGAGATCCGGGATGCAATAGAGGACAAAAAGAGGGTGAATGAAGGAGGAGGAATTTTGGGGAACCGGGAACCAGGAATCAAAGGATAAGCACACGCGAACTACAGCAGCACACGTCTAGCCACGGCAAGCAGTAGCGTTAAGATGTGCAGGGCCGCGAGGGCCTGTCCGCTTTATAGACCGTAATGCGTACAACGCGTCCGATGGTTCATGACAGGTACTTCAGATTGGTTGCATCTTCTTCGCGGTTCTTAAGATACTCAGCCATATTTAAGAATTGACCATGTGACAGAACAGCAGAGCTGTTGATATACAGTTTGAATACTGCTTTAAACTATTGGGGTCTTGAGATATCAACAATAGTTGCCCTGCGCCTATACTGGTGTTGTCTGCCTGTGAAGATAGGGAGACTACCCCTTGCTCTGTGCTAGTAAATCAATGACAAAAGGAAAAGCCTTCTTCACATATTTGGCAGCTCCACAGTGAATACTTGACAAAAAATATAGGTTTGTATTGACATTTATTTAATGTCCTTTATGAGACACGTGTTTCGGCAACTTCTGTGTCTTTTTCAATCAGGGCTATTAATGTTTGTTACATGAAAAATTCCAAATACATGAAAAATAAATGCATGAAAATGAAAAATAAATAATAAAACCGTTCCACATCAAATGAAAGTACAAAATAGACAGTTTGCCATTTAGTGTATGTTAATCACAGAGAACGGGGAGGGGGGCTTCCAGTTCCAACCCTATATAAATAGAGAACATACTTTTTGATTACAAGCTTAATTTATAGAATTTATAGATTTTATAGAACCTAATTTTCAGTTTGATAATGTCAATAGACAAAATAATATTAGTTCATAATTATCCACACTTCATGGGGCAAGACCAACAATCAGAGAAAAGACTCCCGTAACTCGGAGCAGGTTAATATATGGATGAGAACCAATTTCATTAATATAATCAATCGCAACTTTCTACCAGCCTCCATGCTGCTATTAATGCAGTTACTAGGAATATGCCCAGTATACCTCAGTAAAGGCCCAAGTTATCACATTGGGGTAGTTCTTGTCAGTATGGGCACTGATAACTCCATTAGGGCTTCTGGGTCCCAAAATATAGTGCCCGGGAAAGGCGCGGTAACCAAAAGTAACGAAGGACTAATGTGTTTTTTATATTTGAGTAAAGGTGTTATAACTATATATACAATATAAACAAAAAACACAAACCAAAAAAACATCTTTTCCCCATCCTGCTACATAGGATGTTTAAATTCTCAACTCCCCGCTTTTCCGACACAAGCACTTTAGATGATGGACAAACACCAGAGAGTCTACCTGAGTTGTCCCAACACAAGAGTCAGTTAGAGTCCGGCATTTGACCAGAATCACACACACTTTACTCCCTTACGCCTCTTCACAGGGATAAAAGGTGTAGCACGAGAACACAATACTAGCAAGACAGAACGCACGTCGAGAGAGCTAACTCAGCAAGGCAATTCAAGAGGAGGAGAAATATGGTGCAAACCTAGAAGGTGATAAGGGGAGAAGCAACCTTGCCCTTTCCAACCAAGGCCTGTGAAAAATCTGCGAAATCTTAAAACTGTGAACAATAGACAGTGTGTGTTGCAGTAGATGTCAATGGTACACTAGACTCTCCTCCGCTGATAGCCAAGCCGGGGAGAGACACTTGTCTCAGTCGTACCAACCTTCAATCCAAACAGAAGGAAAGCCAATCGGTACATCACAGCCGGTGAGTCGAGCAGCGAGTCGATATGAAAGCAAACTGTGTTGACTGTGAAGTAGCAAACCGCTAATTGAACTGTCAATGTTACAAAGAACTATTGATATTGCGACGGGGGAAAACCAGCAAACAAGGAATCTGGCACCACGTGGGTGTTCACTCCAGAAACTCTGGCCAATTACCTGATTGTTGGAACTACGATTACCAGAAGGCATTGAGAAAGCCGAGAAAGGGGTCAAAGTGGTCATACAGGGGTCTTTGAGAATCAACAGTTGATTGGGAAGCTAAGGGAAATTTATCCCACATCGTAAGAGTTGAATGAGAAAATGTACGATTGAGAGGAGTGGCAAGAGTGAAGACAAACGAGGGATGCCGATAAAGAGGGGGCAAAGTCTAAATTCCCAAAATACAGTGTGTTGACAAGAGTGAAGCCGGCTGAGGGAAGTCCACAGTGAACTGCATAAAAAGACATTTAAGATTTGTGAATATCACAGACAAAACTGCATAGAAAGCCACAGTGAACGCGATCGAGGGAGGCGAATAGCTGAGTAGGATCTGAGCCGAGATGAGGGAGATCCAGGGGTGAGAAGCCAACATAAACCAACCTCGAAACACCACAAAGAAAAGTCCAAGAGGGAAATCCTGTGAATGCATGCAATGCCAGAGTGAACCCGATATAGAGAAGCTGCTATTCGAGAGGGGTCTTAGTCCGGAAGAGGGGGACCCAGGAGTGAAGAGCTATCACCCAAGTACAACCAGAGAAGAACTCTAGAACTTTCATTGAATCTTTGTTTTGATACTTTAAATCTGTCAGGCCCTCAAATGCAAGAAAACAAAGCTATCCGAGGTCCTGCTATCACTATGGAACTTTCTAGGAATCTGTGCCCGGAAGAGGGGGATCAAAGGGTGAAAGGCAACATGCAAGCAGAATTGAACTTTTGTTCATTATTTTGAAAACATTGGGTCTATGGAGGCAAGAGACTTTTTTTGTAGAAAAGAGACTTAACCACCGAAGGCCCTGATACCTGAAAACAAACTGTTGACTCGTGCTGAGAAAGCCCGAGCATGTGCCGTGCTCCGGGATCCTACCTTGTCCTGTGTTTAAAACATGGGGGAGGGAGACCCCGTCCACCGCATCCTAACTTATTGTTTGTGAACAATACCTTCTTTCGTTTGAACATTATCCCATACTTCTTTTGTTTTTAGCGCAAGGATTGGCAATCGTTTTTTTTTTGTCTAGGCCCTTATTATTTTGACAAGACGCTGCTAGGACTGCCTTATTATTGCTTTATGGTTGTAGGTTGCTCCCATCTTAGACTTAGGTTTAGATTAGGCAAGTTTCCAACCTACCCTTACAGTTTAATAAACATTCTTGAACTGTGGTCACTTGGGCCTGTCTTTTGGTGTTGCCACCATGAGTTTGTTACATTTGTTGTCAGAGTGGGATGTGATTCAACTGTTAACAATTGAAACCCAAGCTAATAATTGTGGTACCTCCAGAAGGGAAAACAGATTTTTTGAACTCCTTGACTCTGACCATGTATCCACACTCAAAGAATCACTGTTCTCCCAATTACGTGTCCTGACAGGTCAGCAATATCTGTTCTTTAAGACTCAGGTATTACCAGACACCCTTCCTCTCTCACACTACAATATACAAACATAGGATCGAATAATATATAGATATAGCACCCTGAACCCTCCTCACTGTGAAGCTTTTTATTTTGGCACTCAGGACTGGAGATTAACCTACCCAATTCCAGTCTTTCAACAGATTCAGATTCAGAAGAATCTGAAGATTGTGAAACTTCATCTGGAGGGACTGAGGCTTGTTTTCTTTCTAATTCTGAACCATCCACGGAAGGGATCCTTAGACCCCCATAAGAAATAGCCGATCTAACTAATGTCTTTGCTCAGCTAGCGGCCCACCAGATGCAAGCTGAGGTTAAACTCTGAGAGAATTTGAAAAAATGAATTGAGTTGCAAGCAAGACCCCTACTGCCACACGGGGTACTTCAACCATATCTGGAAGGCGAAGATCTATACAAAAAATTCCTAAACTTTGAACGTCTAGCAGCACAGCTGGGATGGGAAGAGAATATGAAAAGATGTTATTTGTGACCTCTTTTGAAAGGCAAACTACAAGCCACATATTAATCATTGAATCTTGTCCAAGGGCCACCTTCCTATCCATCAAAGAAAGGCTGCTGAATTGAGTGGGGCAAACCTTTAATGTTTATCGGCAGTAGTTGAGAGAGCTATTAAATTAAATCCAGGTGATGCCCCTTTAGAAATGGGTGAACGGATTAAAAACTCTGTGGTTCTATGGATCAATGGTAAAACTTCAGACAAGCTAACAGAAATGCTCACCCTGGAACAGTTTACTAATTCCTTGCCCCCTTTTCTGCAGAAAACTGTTCTACAGATAAATCAACCTACCCCGGCTACGGCCGTAGAGACTGTGCAAAACCACTCAGATGCAGCTAAACTTTTCCATTCGGACCATCGGTGGGAGGAACGAAAGTATCATAAACCGATCCACCAACCTCAACCCCACAGAATAGAAAGACCAAGGGGATCATATAAAGCCAAAGAGGAAAACACAAAGGAGGAAATAAAAGGAAGCAGACCATCTCCTTCAGTTTTTCCTGTAGAGAAACTGGACATGTGGCTCGACACTGTGCAAAGAATCTAAGGGATGAACCTCTGGAAATAGGTTGCCTAAAGGGTGAAGAGTGGGATGATCTCAAGGAAGAGCTAGAAACCTTTAGTATCTGTTTATGTCAATCATCTACAGAATTTACATACAAGAAGGCTTGGGTAAACGGAAGACAAGTAAGGGCCTTGGTCGACTTGGGTAATAAGCAAACTGCTATCCGAGCGAATTTAGTTTCAACTAAGGACCTAGAAAATGTATCACTAGTTAGAGTCACATGTGTGCATGGGGATAACGAAGTTTACCCCAAGATAACCGTATACATTAATATCCGAGTGAGTCTTGTGAACTATTATCAGCCATAATACCTGGGCACCCCAAAGAAGTTATTCTGGGACGTGACTTCCCTACCTTTTCAAAACACTTGCAGGTAAACCAACCAATCCCATTTGGGGATTTCCTACCACAAAGTAGGTGGCAAACAGACTATTCCTCCAAAAGCTCTCTGATATGGTACTGGGAGATAGCAGAAATCCTGAAAGTAGAGACAACCCTCAAAGCCCAGTTCATAGACTACTGTAGAGAGACCAGTAAAACCTCTAGGACCTCTATGCAAACCAAACAGTGCCAAGCAAAGGGATATGCGAGAGTTCATGGATATCTCTCATCCCTGTTCTCTACCAGATCCTGGACAAAATAAAGACATATCCGTCCCGCATAGGGGAAGGTAATGTGGGAAACCTGAAGATGTCTCCCTGACAAGTCCCTGGGAGTCTTCCAGGTGGCCAGGACGCAGCCATCGCTATTGGATACAGTTTCTGGGGGAGGACCAGTGAGCGAGAATTACCTGGATGGGTAGTCCTTGGGTAGTGGAAGCGAGACAATGATGGATGAGATGTGGTATCCCCCTTCTTATATCACCTTTTCCCCAGCCTACCACGTAGGATGTTCAAACACTTTTGCACACCACGAAAGACAACGGACAAACACCAAGCCGTCTACCTGACTTGTCCCAACACAAGGGTCAGGCAGAGCCAGGCAAGACATCAGACAATTGACCAGAATCACACACACACCTGACGGCCCTTTCCCTTCCCCACAGGGTACCAACCTTGACTCCAAACAGAAGGAAAGCCGAGTCGTTCATCACAGCCGGTGAGTCGAGCAGAGAGTCGATATGAAACCAAACTGTGTTGAACATAAAGTAGCAAATGGCTTATTGAACTGTGAAAGTTACAAAGAACTATTGATATTGCAAAGGAGGAACACGAGCAACAGAGGAATCCGGCACCATGTGGGTGCTCACTCCAGAAACTCTGGGCGATTCCCTGATTGTTGAAACTACAATTACCAGGCAGCATTGAGAAAGCCGAGAAAGGCGTCAAAGTGGTCATACAGGGGTCTTGTAAAATCCTCTGTACAGTTGAACGTCTTTGGCCGACAGATAATTGGGAAACTAAGGGAAGTGAATCCCACATCGTAAGAGCTGAATGAGAAAAAGGTACAGCAGACAAGATTGGCAAGAGTGAACCTGAAAAAGGGATGCTGATAAAGAGGGGGCGTAGTCTAAAATCCTGAAATACAGTGTGTTGACAAGAGTAAACCTGGCTCAGGGAAGTCTTAGACTCTCAATATAAACAAAGATAGTACTCACAGAAATTGTCCCTTCGGAGTTCGTTTCTGTGGTATTGAAGTTTGTGGTATGCCTCCCAGAAGGCGCTGAAGAGACCAGGAAAAATGGGCTCTAAGCGCCTCGTGGGCGACACCCTCGGGAAACCCTCTGGGGAATAAAACCCGATGTGCTTGGATACCAAAATATGTGCAGGTCTGGTGATGAGTCCTTAGAAATGTTGGCTGAATTGTCCAGCTGAAGTAGAAAGGGAATCCGCCTCCGTGAAGCCGAGTCTCGTGAAGGAATGTCCGGAACAGGACAATCTTCTAGTCTTCTTGATGGAATCCGAGAGCAAGGAAAAGTAACAGGACGCTCAACGGGTGTCATGATGCCTACCCCCGGAGCACCAGGCCAGGCCCAGCACCCCCGGGAGCAGGCATCACGCCCCCGGGTAAAAGCCCAGCGGCCCTTTATAGGGGCTCTTTGGACTCTGTCCTGGCGCCATAGGCGCCAGGCTCATAAGAGGAAGTGTTTGGTGCACTTACCTGAAGCAGACCATGCTGCACACTCACCTGATGCAGACCATGCTGCATGAAGAACCAAGCCAAATGAGGCTTAGGAGGGACTAAAGGGGTCCGAATGGACTCACGGAAAGTGGATGCCATCCTCAAATGGCCATCACCTAGTTCGGTAAAAGGTGTCCAAAGCATGCTTGGTTTTGCCAATTTTTATTGCAGGTTTATCCCGGAATTTTCACGGGTGGTGCAACCCATCACTGCACTCTTGTGGAAGAATAAACGTTTTGAATGGACCGAGGAAGCTGAACAGGCCTTTCAGGAATTAAAAGCTAAATTTACCTCCGCACCTATTTTGAAACACCCGCGTCCTGATCTCCCATATATAGTCGAAACCGACGCATCCAGCTTAGCCATGGGAGCTGTCCTGTCTCAGAGAGACCCCGAAACCAACCAACTGCACCCCGTAGCATTTTGGTCCAGAAAGTTCTCGCCGCCGGAGATAAATATGCAATCACCGATAAGGAATTATTAGCCATTAAGTCCGCCTTTAAGGCTTGGTGGCATTATCTTCTTGGCGCCAGGCATACCATCACCGTGATCACTGATCACCGAAATTTACAATATTTAAAAACTGCCAAGGCTCAGTCTTCACGACAGCTCCGATGGGCTTTATTCTTTGCTGAGTTCGATTTTGTAATCACTTACCGTCCCGGCTGTAAGAATGGCAAAGCGGACACGCTATCTCGAATTGGAATGGGAGAAATGGACACAAACTCAGAACCTGTGCCGATAATTCCCGAACAAAGAATCTTGGGGATAACCACTTTACAAACCCTTGAAGACATTCAAGCACGGGTAAAAGTCTTCCTGGACTCTTCAGCCTTGCAGGATTGGATCAAAAGGGGGTCTGCCTTTTCAATCAACGATGGCTTACCTTACTTCCAAGGACGTTTATTTTTGCCAGAAAAGGAATTGCAAGAACTGGTTATTTCCCGTCATCACAATACTCTGATGGAAGGACATCCTGGCATTGCCAAAACAGAGGAAAAAATTAAACGACAATTCTGGTGGCCGTCCTGGCGAAAGGATATTAAATCTTTTGTGATGTCCTGTGGAGTTTGCGCCCAAAACAAAGGTAAAAACAAAACCCGCCAGTCTTCTTCAACCCTTAGACATTCCACCAGCACCTTGGCACACCTTATCACTAGATTTTATCACGGACCTGCCCTCTTGTAATGGATACAATACTATTCTGGTTGTGGTGGATTTATTTTCCAAGATGGCCCATTTTATTCCGTTGAAAGGATTACCTTCAGCTTTTGTTCTTGCCAAGGAATTCCTCGAAAATATCATCCGTCTGCATGGATTCCCGTCCATACTAATCTCCAATCGGGGAAGCCAGTTTATTTCTCATTTTTGGAAAAAGTGTTGTCAACTGGCACAAATCGACGTAAGACTCTCAACCAGCCACCACCTACAGACGGATGGTCAGACAGAGAGAACGAACCAGACCCTTGAACAATATCTATGATGTATGTTGCACCAATCGGAGGGTAATTGGAAGGATATTTTATGGGTGGCTGAATATGCATACAATAACTCGATACACTCTGGAACTGGTCAGAGCCCCTTTTATACCCTATATGGACATCACCCTCGTACTTCAGACTTGGACTCACCTTTGAGCCTCGAAATGCCCGCAGTGGACCATTTGCATTCTACGATTACTCAAGCCTTCAAGGATGCTACTGCACACTTACAACATGCGAAAGGGAAATACAAAAAGAATGCGGATCTGCATCGAAAGGAGGTGCCTCCATACCAAATAGGGGATCAAGTATGGTTGGCTACCAAACACTTATCGCTCAAGGGACCTCGGACTTTTAATCCAAGGTATTTAGGCCCTTACTCGATCAAAGCTATAATTAACCCAGTGGCAGTCAAGCTAGACCTACCAGCTAACATGCGGATTCACCCCGTTTTTCATGTGTCGCTTTTGAAACCAGTGCAACCAGGAACCAGATTAATAAAGCCACCAGAACCAATCCAGATAGATGGGGAGCCTGAATTCGAGATGAAGAACATTTTGGACTCTAAGATCTCAAAATCAAAACTTTTCTACCTAATTGATTGGAAGGGGTAGGGGCCTCAGGAAAGATCTTGGGAAGCCAGCGACCACGTACATGCACCTCGGCTAGTAAAAAGGTTCCATCGGAATTTCCCGAACAAACCGAAACCTCCTGGGGAAACGACCTTGGGAGGGGCCTTAGGGGGAGTGCTGTCATGATGCCTACCCCCAGAACACCAGGCCAGGTCCAGCACCCACGGGAGCAGGCATCACGCCCCCGGGTAAAAGCCCAGCAGCCCTTTATAGGGGCTCTTTGGACTCTGTCCTGGCGCCGTTGGCGCCAGGTTCATGTTGGACATCAGTCCTGGCGCCATAGGCGGCAGGCTCTTAAGGGGAAGTGTTTGGTGCACTTACCTGAAGCAGACCATGCTGCATTCTCACCTGATGCAGACCATGCTGCATGAAGAACCAAGCCAAATGAGGCTTAGGAGGGACTATTTTTCTGAAGGAACTATTTTGTTACTTGGATGGGGCTGTGGAAGAATACTCACCTGGAACTTCTTCCAAGGCTATTTAAGCCACGCCCGGACAGCCACACGTGCTTCGCGTTGTTCTGCATCCCAGCAGCTGAATGCTCACCGTGTCTGCTCCTGCACCTGGACTCCAGCCACGCCCGCCTCGAACCTGGAACACCTGTAAGGGAATAAGAGAACCTTCAACCTTCTTACCTGCATCCGGAATCTTCACGCCAGCATTCCTGAAGGAAGACTTCCATTTAAAAGCACTGTGTTGCTCGCTGCAGCGCCGCGCTTCACTCACCTTTCCCGAGACGCCGCCCGGCTCCATCGCGGCTCTCAGCACCGGTCGCCACATCTCTGCACCTAGGGGAGAGAATAAGAGACAAAAGGTGAGCAAGGGAACACAAGAGGAAAGCCGAATTTTCAGCCATATTACTTACCGGCTTTCTCATCTGCAGAAGGATATTCCTACGGGCCAGACAAGCAAGATTTGGGGGTCCTGTTCAGTCGGTGGTCCGAATTCTGCGCATCACGCTTGAAGAGGCCACAGCAACCCAGACCAGACCAGCGCCTCCGTGGGAGCCAGGTGAGCGTTACAACGGGGCGAGACGACACCCGGAGCAAGGAGAAGGAACAAGGAGGCACAGCAAAGCTGAAGCACAATTGGGAAGGAGAGGAAAGGAAGCGGCAAGGGATACCGCCATGGGAAGGGAAAGGAAGGTGGAATTAGCGAGGAGAAAAGGGGAGGGAAGACCGTAGTCAGAAAGGCAAATGATCGAAAGGTAGGAGCGTGAGCTGCTATAAATCTGCACGGGAGTGGAGCGAGTAGCAACGCACCTAACTGGGTCTCAACGAGACCGATATAGCGTTTGGCTTGAGGAGGTCGCCATCTTGGAATAAGCTAGACCTGCCCGGAGCATTAGAAAAACGGAACCAAATAGCCGCCATCTTGGTTTCTGTTGAAGATAGCGAGGATGATGTAATTTCCATATCTTCCAGTATGAACGCTGGGATTTCCTAACAGGAAGTCCACAGTGAACTGCATACAAGGACATTTAAGATTTGTGAATGTCACAGACAAAACTGCACAGAAATCCATAGTGAACCTGATCGAGGAAGGTGAATAGTCAAGTAGAATTTCAAACCCGGAGAAGCGGATCTAGGGGTGATAAGCCAACACCCACCGACCTCTGAATGCAGCAAAGAAAAGTCCAAGAGGGAAAGCCTTTGAATGCATGCCATGCCAGAGTGAACCCAACAAAGAGAAGTTGATATTTGAGAGGGAAGAGGGGGATCCAGGGGTGAAGAGCTATCACCCAAGTACAACCAGAGAAGAACTCTAGAACTGTTATTGAATCTTTGCCCTTGATACTTTAAACCTGTCAGGCCCTCAAAACCAAGACAACTTAGCTATCAGAGGTCCTGGTAGCACTAAGGAACTTCCTAGGGATCTTCACAGGTATGAGGGAATCCAGGGAGGAAAGAGACCTTTTTGTAGAAAAAAGACTTAACCGCCAGAGGCCCGGATACCTGCAAATGGAACTGTTTGGTCATGCTGGGAAAGCTTGAGTATGTGCTGTCCTGTGCTCTGGAATCCTACCTTGTCCCATGCTTAAGACGTGGGTAAGTGAGACCCTCGACCACCGCATCGTGACTTATTCTTTATGAACACTACCTTCTTTCTTATGAACATTACACCAAACTTCTTTTGTATTTAGCGTAAGGCTTGGCAATCGTTTTTTTAGTATAGGCCCTTTTTATTTTGACAAGACACCACTAGGACTGCCTTATTATTATTATTATTATTATTATTATTATTATTTATATTATTATTATTATTATCGGTTTAGAGTAGGCGTTTTTCAAAGTTACCTTTCTGTCTGTCTTTACTGTTGCCACTATGAGTTTGTTACATAGCTCCCCGCTGCTTTTTTCTCTGCTTCTCTCACTGCGTTCTACCCCTTATGATTGTAAAGTGATCCGTTGCTTCCGGAAGCTATGCCTGCACTCAATAAATATTATAATAATAATAATAATAATAATAATAATAATAATAATAATAATAATAAAATATAATTAAAGACAAATCAACCTTTTTATAGATATCGTAGATATCATAGCCACCTTAAAAACAACTACCTTCCTTACCAGGTCTTGCTAGGTAACCTCACAAATCGTGCTAGGCAGTCTACATAGAATCACCTGCACTTTCAATACATCAATACCTTTCTCAATGTGATATCATTGATGGGTAAACAATCATTCATACTCACTATCTGTAGAGGGTAGAGAGATGAGAGGTGGAGAAGACTGGAGGCCGTGAGCGGTTTGCACATTTCAAGAAAAATGACCAAAAATATCAAAAACTCCTATTAAATCACCATGGGCTTTTTAAAATCAAAATTGCAGGAAAATAAGAAAAACGCTTAAAAAGAGTTTATGTCAACTAAGAGCAACCATGGAACCAGCATCAGCCAGTTAACTCTAAGATCTGTTCATAAGTAGTGAGCTGATTTGCAGTGGGTGGTGTAAGGAAGGCATGGTATCAAACATTAAGACAAACACAACTGATCACAATTTTGGGGTGTTTATTGAACTTCAATTGGGCTTTAAAAAATGCCTAGCTAATCCTAAATCTAAAGATGAAGGCAAGCTACGGCCATCAAATAATAATAACGCACTCCTAGTCTAGTCTGTCAAAATAAAATGGCCTATACTAATAAACGTATTGCCAATCCTTACTTCTAAATACAAATAGTGTGGGAAACAATGTTATGCAAAAGAAAAGTGTTCAAGAAATGATATGTCAGGATATTCAAGCCATTGGGGTCCCTTCCCCATGTTTCCAGCATGGGACAAGGTGGCACACTGGAGCATAGCACACTCTTTGGCTTCTCTAACACATGGGTGAAGTTCTAAACCTCAACATCAGGGCCTTCTGTTCCAAAGTCTCTTTGCCATTCAAAGTCTCTTATTTCAAAGGGCCTGATGCAACGAGACAAATATTAAAGTTCCTTTTTTCTTAGGATTTCACATATACAACTTCTCAGGTGATTTACTGTTCACCCCAGGTCCCACCCCCATCGGGCTCAGATCCACCTTAACACAATGGTCTCCCCCAATTTTAACATACCTAATTTCTTAGGTGATTCACTTTTCACCTTGGGCCCCCCTCTGCCGAGCTCAGACCCACTTTGATATAAAATCTTCAACTGGTCGACCTTCGCCGGGCTTCGACCAAATTGATCTACTTTTGAAAACTTTTTCTATTTCATCAAAATCAAATACTTTCGACTGTGCTCTGGATTTTGCTTGACCCATTGCAAGACCACGTCGATTCACAATTACTCGATCTCTTCTTTATATTACCTTTTTCTCACTTTCAGTTTTGCCACTTTTCAGCTAGATACCTTACAGAGACCTTCGATTGAGCACCCACGTGTTACTGGACCACTCTGTCAAAGGTATGTTGCTTTAAAGTTCAATTTCTCAACAATCCAATTTTACTTTTGTATCTTACCACATGCATTTTAACAATGTTTGTTCCAATGTTGCTGCTTGAAACCTTGGCTTCAACACAGACCGGTCTTGTATCGGTCTCCCCAACTCGCTGGCTGTTTTGATTTTACTGATGCTGCTTCGTTCTTGGGGCCAAGGACGGTATCACAGAGGGTGCTGCTTCTCCCCCCCTTTAATTATTGACATGGGAGGACCCGGGTATCTCTGATACACAATGCAGGATTCTTCAGCCTGGTTTCCTGGTGTTACACTTTCTATTTTCTAGGTTTCTGTAAAGTAACAGTTCCATGTCAAAAGAAAGTCAAGGGAACATCCCTCCTTGCGATCCTCTTCAGTTTTGCCTTCTTTCTTCTCTCGTTTAGCTGCCGTCTTGAAAATGCAGTTTCCTTGTGTGCTTTGCCTCGCTCAGAGTGTGCTCTCGTGCTCCGCCTTTTATCCATGTGGGGAAGCTTAATGGAAGTCAGATGTGTGTGTGTGTGATAGTCAGCAATTGCCAGACCTCGTCTGACCATTATATTGGAATATATCAGGTACACTGCTCAGGTGCTAGTCTTATTTCTCTCATCTCAGGCTGTTTGTGTTGTAAAGTGGGGGGGAGAGTTCCTAAATATCCTACATGCTAGTATGGGGTAAAGGTGTTACAGGGAAGGGGATACCATGTCTCATCATCCAATGTCCAACTCCCACTCCCCAAAGACCCCTCACCGAGTTCATCCTCCCACACTGGTCCACCCCCAGGAACTAGATCCAAAAGTGATGGCTGTGTCCTGGCCACCTGGATGACAAATCCCCGGAGACTACTGGGTGAGACACCTTCTGGTTTCTCCCAGTGGAATTGTACAAATATGCCCCATAGAGCTCAGTGAAAATCAAGAGTTCATCTCAGAAACAAATAGCTAGAATCTTTTAGGGACTCAAATGCCTCCGAAAAGCCAAACATCTATTTAGTGCCTTTAAAAACAAGCAAGTATAAAAAGGACAGACTTCAATCCCTTCCACCTGCATGCAGATTAATCGCCCCAGTGCTTCTCCCTTACAACCCTCCATCTAAATCGATAGCCAACTCCCATGTTGCAAATTTTATTATAAATCTCAGTTAAGGACTTTACGGAAAGTGAAAATGGGCAGAAGAGGAGGAAATTTGGAGCAAAAACTAAGACAGACAGAAGCAAGAATTATTTGTAAATTTAGAGCTATTGATTTTGGATTAAACAAGGACAACCAGATGGTGCATTTTTTATGATAGCAATGTTTATACAATATGCATGTGATTGTGTGGGAGATGTAATGTAAAACATTTTTTCAATTATCCCAATTATAGGTAAAGGAATTATAATGTCCTAATGTAAGGTACAGATGATTATTGTAATGTAATTATGATACAGGCGGAGTCCCACAAATGTGATGGCGAGAGAGATAACCTAGGAACCATGAACATTAAGTGTAAACACCTTGTTGACAAACACTAAAAGGAATCCAATTTGAACTCATTTGTACTATGGTTAAATCGTTTCTTTGCCGTGGCTTAACACCCACTGAGGTTCCAAACAAACAAGAGGTGTAACACAACGTCTTAAATACGTTTACATAATTTAAGTTACACTATAGCAGTATGTTTAGGAATTAAGGAATAATTGACTATTAAACAGAGAAATTATACTAATTGCGCAACATCTTGACAAACGCAGTACTATAAACATATTAACACCAATATTCGAGTTCTTTTACGAAGCCAATATGAGGTTTAAACTCATTTACAAAACCAGACAGGCTATGTAATTAATATACAATATAGTAGGTTTGAAACAAGCAGAAATCGGGCACATATATGGATTAATGCGGGTTGGAAGCACTGTTACAAGATGTCCGCCGTAAACACGGCGCAGGTAACAGCAACAAGGGACTAACTATGGAGGTTGGTATGGCAACAGATAAACACCTCTGTGCGTGGAAGGCACTGTTTTCAAACAGTTCACACGCCGACATGAGGAACACAGGCAGAACGCAGATAACTAAGGTGAGCAATAACTGCAGGACGGTTTTACACGTCCACACTCCACGCCCTGGTATATTAGGTGCCAAAGGAGATATGTTTAAACAGACATATGGGCCTATAGAGAAAGGGATTACGGCCGTATTTTCGATCCCATAAGCAAGTTAAGAAAGGGCAGGGGAACGGGTAACAGAAAGAATCACATGAGTCTAAGTTATCAGGAGCTAAACACATATGTACTTTGCTTTATTTCACAGGGGTTAACCCATGATTTTTGTGAGATGGAATTCCAGTAAGCCACAAATTATATATATATTTTTTGCTAAAAGGTTATCAATTATAATTACAAACTAGGAAATGTAACAGAAGTTGCGCAATCAGGTTATTTAATTATATTTTACATGTGTACATACACGGGGACTGCTTTAGTAAGTCGTTAACTACACAGGACAATCTACCGAATATTGTATGGAATGATGCAGGGAAATGATAGGAATGTGCAGGTGCACGATGGTTTATTTAACGGCAAGGCAGAAAATTAGGATAAATACGCTTTTGGAATTTTGAATATAATGGAATCATGAGGTTGAATCATGTGTACATTTTATCAAAGCTAAGTGTTATTTTATTTTCACAAAAAAATGTTTTCTCTTTTCTCTCTTTTTCCTTTCTTCCTTTCTCTTCTAAAACATTTTTTTCATTGTTTTTGTTTCACAAACTCATATATGGTATTATGTACATCTGTATACATATATTTATTCATGATATGTGTGTTATTTTGATTGTGTCAACTGTGAAATATACAGATAGAAAGTATTATTAAGCAAATAATTTGCCCTTAAATAAGTTTTTGTTTTGAAAAAGGCCCATGAGAGGCTGAAACACGTGTTAACAACAATCAATGGGCAAAGTGAGCAAACCATTAATAAACTTGCTCCAACATCACCAAAGTGAGAGTGACCACATATTTCTTTCAAGGAATAGCAGAGGTGGCACATTCAAAGTGTGTATCAACCTTGTTCAACTCCCATGTGGTCCTCACACAGCTAATCTCCTGCTCTTCATTCCTAAACCAGCCTTTTTTACTTTTCTGTGCACTCCCCTTATTAGCATAATATCTAAGAGAAGCAAGAAGCTTCTTAGACTGTTGTCCCATAAAAGCTGTGCAGCTTACCGCTCAGTACAGTGTTCAACATCTTTTCAGAGAAGCAAAACATTGTGTTATGTTAAAAACAATGCCACGAGGCCGATGCAGTCTGACAATACCTTTCACCTAATTATACAAGACGCTCAGCTTCACAGTTCTTCAATTATATGTATTTTCTGTTTTATTTACTATTACCGAGGCACTTGCAAGGCTTCCCAGAAAGTCAGGAATATATACGCAGTGGGTCTCATTCTGAGTATGGAGGTAACCATGCTGCTTTTTCAGCATGGCTACCCCCCATATCGGGTACCGGATAACGGGCCATTCCGACCTTGGAGGGCCCGGTATTTCCCTATTCAAGGAACCCGGACCCGGTTTATCCCCATTCCCATTTGAGCCCCCAGATGGCTTAATGGGAATGGGGAGGATGCTAACAACGGACCTGTTAATGACGGGCCCGTTGTTAGCATCCTGGTCTGCTCACGGGACCCGCTAAGGACGCCTGGTTTTAGTAGGCAGTAGGGGGTTAACGGCGCCAGCAGCTCTACTGGCGCTATTAACCCCCTTCCGCCAGTGTCGTAATGAGGCCCAGTGACTTGGTTTACGCGTTGTATGTGCAAGAACCATAACACAGATAAGGTCTGGCATTAAGCCAGGAAATCCAAACCCAATATTATTCTCTGCATTTAATTGTGAATCCTACTCTTTGCATGAATGTATCAAATGCATTACATTGGGTGCTCATTTTAATGATTACATGGCTGGGAATTACGCTCAGACAGTATACCCCAAACATAGTGACATCGAAAACTACAGAACATATTAGGAATCGTGGAAATAAGAGTGAAGAGACAAAAGAATGTAAAGAACATCACATACTACTAAGTTGCTGCCCGTTGTTCAGTCAGGATCTTCACTGATTACTAAACATTAAAACATAAACATATAACTTCTTGAGAAGGGCCAGCTGCAGCAGGAGCTGGTCAGTGGACAACTTCCAGTCGGAATCAAGGATGGATAGTTGTTCATTACACAGAAATGTTTCAAACAGTTCTCATCTGTCATTCAGGATACAGAATTGGTGCATTAAACAAGTTTGTTGTTACTTGTCAAGACAACATAAATGATCAGGATAATCCCAGCAGTGAAGATCTTGAACAGAGTTATGATCCCCGAAACTGTGTCTCCGAAGAAGACCAATATACTTTTCAATGGGTTGAAAGAAAAGACTGTTTTCACCAGCCAATTTGTGATGGATCATAGGACGGGGGTTCCCTTTTTTGGATGGGAGCTTTCCAGCATGTCTTGAAACGCCTTTAGCCAATCTGGTGTTCACTCCAGCAGGTTTCTGGCTGCTTGCTGTGCTGTGTTTGATGCTTCCACCAAGGTTTATGTGGTACTAGTGATGTGTACTTTCATATCCAGGATATATGCCAGTATCAATGATAACTTCAGGAACTTCAGAGGTGATAGCTTCACTTAAGGCCAATTTAATATCACCTGTTCAGTCCACACGGAGGGGTGAAGAATAATGTCACAACATTTCACCACTGTCGAGACAGTGATCAGGCTGGTAGCTTCCATAGACACACAACAGCATGACGTATTGAACTGATGTAGGATCCATTCAGTAGTGGTACAGAGTACAGCCTTTCCATTGAAATTGCACTCAATGTACATTTGATGGAGTTTGAATTTTGCTCACACGAACTGATCTTAACAATGTCCTGGCATCTTGCATGAAGCATTCCCACACAACCTCTGAGGGAGTACATTTGTACTGTAGAGTCTTCATATGTAACACAGGCATGGGTATAGGGCACTGTATAAATGGTTTGTATCCATTTATTTTCTATTTTTTTCTGGTGACACACGGCTGCAATTCTTCACACAACAGGCAATGTTCAGGATACCACTCAGTGTCCAGGACATAAGGTCTTTATCCCACACCGATATTCCATAGAATGTCTTTTTGAGAACATTCAGCAGAAATGGGATGTCTCTGAGACTGTCTTGATAGGTTCAGTTCTGTCAATTGCAAGGGCCACAGGATGGTTGTCCAGTCTGGAACACCTTTAGATAGTGTGTCCAAGAAGTCTGTGACTTTCAGATGTTTAACTATTGCTTGTTGTTCATCTTGTAAAGTTTCCAAGTCTTTTTCAATTATATGCAAAATGTCCACTGCCACATCTCTCTGCTTGTATGTTCCCTGTTGCAATACAATGAAGTTCCAGCAGCAAGAAAGCTCTTATCTATTGATCGTCCAGTCATTGTCTGGATTTCCAGGATACCTTATTTGCAGATGTAGAAGATGTCTGTTGTTTTCACCTCAGCTTTGGTCCTAGCCTTTCCTAGTTGACCTATCCTGCCTAGGTTTTCTGACTAATTACGCAACATTACCCATGTATCAATTTAGCTAACAATCTAATTTAAATGTATGTGTTTTGCCATCAATTGGCATTTATTTATTCATTTATTAATTTATATATACATGAGGGACAATGCTCTTTTGATCATAAAAGCATGTACAATAGATGAGAAATCAGATTTGATGGGAAGCAGTGAGCTTCTTACAATGGGATGCGCTTGAGGGACATTCTAACCATGTTGTGAAGGGGAGTAAATGGAACAGTCACCAGGGACAATACATAAGTGGACATACATAAATTAAGGGCCGACAAACAAATTTGAGACAAGGGGAAATTTTAACCGGTTTTGGGGTCCATTCCCCAAAAGCACCTTAACCAATCTATGACTAAAGAACCCCACCGTGTACCGTTGTGTTTACCGACTTTGGACGTGGCGCAGTTCAAACAACAAATAAAGAACTGTGTAGTTTCTCAACACAAAATATTTTATTATTGAAACATACACCTTCATCATAAAAATATGTAAAAACAATCAAACATTACACAGTATAAAACATGACCTATACAATTGAAGTCATTAAGTGCAAATATTCGTAAATTTCCAAAACTTGGTACATTCTAACAAGTTTGGAATATACCTTTTTTGTATAAACTGCGCTCAACAGCTACTAGAAAGCCAATTACCTTAATGGCTAATCTATTGTTACATATATATCAGCTATTTTGTGGATCCTTAAAGAAAAAAGGTCCTAAATCAAATTAATATGCTAATTATACACATTGTTTTAGTTCCAATGTTACCATGGACCTGACATGTTTCGCTCTTTAATCAATCACACATATTCATCAAGAACTTCTTGAGGGGGTCCAGCGTTGTTCCAAGCACAAGCTTCTATTCTTTTCTTTAAAACAAATTATCCACAATTTGCAACTAGAAAATACAATGGAACACACAGTTTCATTAATGCTGTTCAATGTATCAACCCTCAATTATAGGCATATAAATAACCTACAAGAGGCTCACTGTGTCCTCGATTTTACATTAATCATGCACTGTTTTAAGAAAGTGTCTTCATTGTAGATTCAGATCTATAAGGTTGACACAAACAAAGCATGGAGGGTCAGATTAAGCTACTTTCACCCAAAACATTCTGCATCGCTCGGCTTAGTCCTAATAGGGTATCTCCCTCCTCCTATGTCATATTTAAGGCACTACCATGGGCATACTAAAAGTACACTCAATATGAAACAATTCCTACAGCTACTGCATCCTGTTTGCAACTCTTGATAACATCCCTTTATCGTGCCTCAAAGTACCGTGTAGTAAATTAATACCTGAAGGAAGACAGGAGCCAGGCAGGGATTTCACCAGGGCTTTATTTTCCTGATAACACTGGAACTGATCTTGCATAAATGACATCCAGATTTACAAGGGCCAACGTGGCCAACTGGGGCTGGGCTGCATTAAAAGAAAATGTGCAGCTATAACGTTAAATTAGTCCCGCGCTCGGAGGAGCCGGGAGGACGCAGCTGTCCGTGTCCTCAGCTCGTCCCGTAATGCGCGCGTAGCGCGCGGGGGCGGAGCCGAGGGCGCGAGCGAGATCTCGCGAGAGCGGGGCTCACGCGACATCTCTACACACCTCCCTTTTTCCAATGCGGAACGGGTTCACTGTAACACATAGTCATTGTATCTCACCGGTCTTCTGTGCTCCCTTCGGGGCCTCTCACTGGTTGCAGGGCATGGTCTCTGCTGATCCGGTTCTGGACTCACATTGGGTTCTTCCCGTTCTGTTTCGGTTTCGTCTCTTTCTCCATCGCTTCCTTCTGGTTCTCGTTCCTCGTATCTCCGGTCCTCTCTTTCAGTCTCTAAGTGGGGTGTCCCTGGGGTTCTCGCTTCTTCTTGCCTTCGCTGGTATAATGCTACCCTTTCAAAGTTCCACGTGCGCCCATCTTCTGTGCGGACATGATTTGTTCCTTTGTGAGTTACCTTTATGGGCCGACTATACCGGGATCCCGTGGCTTGGTCCTTTCTTGGCAGTTTGATTTTGACCCAGTCCCCTTCTTCTATGTTGGGCGCTTGCTTCGTCCTTCTTCTTTCATCACTCCACGATTTCATGCGTGTCTTGTTTCTCTCCATGTACCATACCACTTCTGTCATGTTAACAGCTTCATCTTCCCTTACTTTCGCCAGCCATGGTGGAATGAGGGTGGATGCCGCACTCCTCCCTCTCAACATTGTGAACGGGGATATTTGAGTAATTCCATTTGGCGTGAGCCTGTGGGCCGCTATTGCTTCTTTGGTGGTTTTGAGGGGATCCATTCCCGACGCTGTTGCGAGTTGGATGGCCCCTTTTATGAACCTGTTCGCCCTCTCCACAAGTCCATTTGCCTGGGGGTGATACAAGGCCGCCTTCTTTTGTTTGATGTGGTTCTTTCTTAAAAATGCTTCCATATCTTTGGAAACTAATTGCACTCCATTGTCTGTGACGGCTTCTTTGGGGAGGCCTTCCCTTTGGAATATTTCAGTGAGCACCTGTATGACTGTCTCTGTGGTTATGTTCGGGACGAACTCGGCTTCCACCCACTTGGATAGATAGTCGACCAGCACTATGCCGTATTTGTGTTCCGTTTCCATCGCCTCCAGGGGCCCTATGAATTCTATGCCCACTTTGGACCATACCGCTTCTGGTATCTCCGTGGGTATGAGAGGTGCTTGTCGAACCTTTAGTCTTTTGTCACTGTTTAGGCATTCATGGCAGCGCTCTATCATGGCGCGTATTTCTTGGTCCATAGACGGCCACCAGTAAGCTTCTCTCACCCTGCGGCGGGTCATCGTGTTCCCGAGGTGTCCCGCATGGGCCCTGCAGAGAATGGTGCGCCTCATTCCTGTGGGGGGGATGATTTGATCCATTTTCATGATTATCCCATACATACCGTAATATTCAGATCATCATACGATGGATTCTGTAACAATAAAGTGGGTCATTTAGTAATGTAAGTATGCTCACTATCTAACGGGCTGTATCCGTTCTCACCATGCAAAACGCATTGATTCTACACATGTATGCAGCCTTGCGTATACCTTATATTGGTCGGTAGAATCCGTCATGAACACGATTCCATGTATCTTCCTTCAATCTAGCATTCAGGACTCAGCGCGTGGAAACTCGCATTACACACATTTTCGTTGACTTGCTGTAATTAAAGTTTGCGTACTTCAAACAAACACAACATTACAAATGCGTATTCACTAGGTTACAGTTTATGTGGTTCCCTTTAAGTGTCAACTACTGTATCTCTGTATCTTACACATGTGTGCCGCCACAAACCTCTTACTTTAAAATCAGCAAACACCTAACCACCGGTCTTGCGATTCGCTCCTGCGCTAGACCTAGAGTTCGCATTACGTTCCTGAAAGGTAACGTATGCGTCTTAAAGGGGCCATTACCCAACATCATCACTCCGTGTCTCAATGCTGCTGTGGATTACTGTTGTAAATTACAGTGACCTTAACCCTTATCTAAGAGCAGGGAAAGTATAGACCACCGTAAAATTCTAAATTTGTAATTAGGGACTATAATTGGAATGGAACTGCTCCTGTTGCTGTCATACAGCCAACTACATTACCCCATCAGATATACACTAATCATGGGGGGGAGGGTGCTGTTGAGCAGCCTGGAAAATGGCTGCCTAGCTTTAGTGCTCCGTGCAGCATCGACACAAATCCTACATCATCAGTGGTTTCTCATCATTCCCCTACTAGACTTACGACTGCGTGCTGCTGACATTCTGAGGCACCTCTGCTCCCGTTCTGGTGGAAAATTGCAGCTCCAGAGCATGGATACGGCCGGCCATTGCTTGATTGTGTGCACGGCCCTGTTGGTTGCCGGATCGGCCTGAGGTGTGTGGGACTGCAGAACATCCACCCAGGGGTCGCGGCTGGTCTGGATTGATGCCCGCGGGCCCCGACGCCCACTGGGTCTACGGGCACCTGCCACATATCCTTACCATCCAGCGCAGGCACAGTGGGGGCCTCCGCCGGCTGCCTCCCCGGCGGGTTGCGCCAGGGGACTGGGCCCTACCCATGCTGCGGCCCATGAGGAGAAGCTACACAGATGTGCAGCGCCTGGCGCCCTGCACCCACTTCCGTCCCGCAACAAACAGGCTGCCATGGACTGCAGGCTCCATTGCTTGTGTGGCCCACTGCACCGTTAACTCTTCCCTTGGAATAGGGCTCTAGTGGGGGAACTTCCACCGTAGAGCCAGACTGAACTAGCTGAACATTTCTCATTATGATCCTATGAAAGTCTGCTTGGGTTACTTGCTATGATCGTAGATGACAGCGGGCTGACTGTAGTGAACTTTGTGCATACACACATTGTCCTTGCCATTGCCACTTGTACCACAGCAGCCTGCCTCATTTCTACCTCTGAATACCTGGTGACTGTTTGTTGACCCGGCCGTACCATTACAGTAATGTTCCTGCCTGTGTATTGACTGGCCCGTTTCATTGGCTGGGTGACACCTGGCCTACCGTGCCTCCACTCCTGGTTCTCTTTGCCCCCTGCTGTGCCCACCGAGTGTAGATTGGCCCTGGCCTGGGATGCTGCTGCTAATACCACTACCAGATGCTGTATGCCTGGGCACAGCCACACTCCCGGCTGCATAGAGATGTCGAACAGATCCCGTGGTGCCAACAAAGTGGGGGCCGTGGATACGTTTGCCAAAGTAACATCTACGCCGGAATCGGGTCATACGTCCTCCATCCAGAAGAACCCGATTCACACCCAGGTACACCGACGCCTGACCTCGCTGCAATGATGGAATCCATGGCTAAAAACATCACCTCATTCCATGAAAAAGTTGAACAATATAAATGCCAATGTTGCATCGCTTAAATCTCAAATCGATCATGCTGGCACCAGGATCACTGAAGCGGAATCCAGAATTGGAGCCAATGAGGATGGACTGCACTCCCTTCAGGACACAGTTACATCCCTTACCTGCGACATGAAGACCGTGAAGGCAAAATGTGACGATTTGGAGTCCAGATCACGTAGGAACAACATACTGTTCATTGGCGTTCCGGAAAATGCTCTCAAGGGTCGTATGGAGTTGGCAGTCGAGAACTTGCTTAAAGAAGTGTTGGACAACCCTGACTTGTCCCCCTACTTCACTGTTGAATGTGCCCATTTTGCCCTATCATCACGACCCAAGCCCGGTGACTTCCTTAGGCCTGTCATCGCCAGGATTTTCAACTATTGGGACAGGGATCTTATCCTCCGTCTGTCACGTTCGAAAGGTGAACTGCGCCTTGGCTCCGAAATAATCAGATTCTTCCCCGACTTCTCTGTGGGAGTGCAGCAGGATAGGCGGCAATTTCTCGGTGTGAAAAAACTCTTGAGGGAGCAAAATATTCCTTACGCAATATTGTTTCCAGCATGACTCAAGTTCACTTTCCAGGAAAAGCTATACTTCTTTACTCTCCTTGATGAAGCGGTGAAGTTTATAGAGGCGCAGATACCACTCCACAATCCACCTGAGGACCTTATGGATAACGACTAAGCCATGGCTTGACTGTCCTAGTACTACCCACATTTCGATAATTGGTATCCGTTAGTTCTTGGGTTGATAGTAGTATCAAACAAACTGCCTCAAAATAACATTGTGTACGGATTGTTGTGTTGTGGTATGCCTCGCCGTCTGTGATCTATTCTATCACCTTCCGAGAACTACAATATCTGGTACTGTTGTGACGCTAGCTGATGCTTACACCTGTGGCTAAACCACATGTTACTAGTGCTGCCCTGGGCTAATGGATCACATACACTAATGCTTTGGTATTCCTCCTTCTTACTGCATGTACTGGTGAGATGAATTTGTATCACAGCGACGTATACCGCCGTATTATGTACCATTCTGGTACTTCATTGCTCCTGTTTGGTTGACTGCACAGCAACAGCGCACCCCACTGCAGTTGCAATGGTCATGTTAGAGGGATTGTTGGGAGCTGGCCCTGGATGGACCTACAGTTCGAGTGGACCATGTTGGGGTAGGTCCGCTGACATCTGGTTGGGGGGATGTGCTGGTATATGTGGAAGGGGGGTGGGTAGGGACACTACCAGCTGTTATTGGATGGGGAGGGTGGATATGTTTGGGGTGATAATACCAAAAATGTCAGGGACTGGGCAGCATTTCATGTCATGAAAGAGCATCATAATGGAAACAATCCTATTTGTAGATACATGCTGAGTCACACTTGCTGGGATGTGCCCTAGACCTATGAATGCCCACGAAGATAATGTCCTGGAATGTTCGGGGCTTGAGTAACTACACCAAGGCTCGCAAAATTACTGCTTATGCCCAGAGGCACGTTGTTAAGATACTCATGCTTCAAGAAACGCATGTTCCAGGTCTCCTGGCAGATTTTACACAACTGATTCTACACAGGCCAGGGGCATGCTGACATTGGTCCATCAATCTATTAAATTCACACTCCTAAGAAGCTATGTAGACCCCGAAGGCAGATATGTCATACTACATTGCACATTGTCCCAGCCTGTGCAGATAGCACTCCCGACTCGCGCCAGCGGAGCAGGAGCCCCTCTGTACACTGCGGAAGCAGTTCGACATCGAGGAGTGAAGCCGGAGCTTCCTCCTAAAAAGAGGTAAGCCAACTGGCTTTCACACCTCGCAGAAGAATTTCGCCCATCTTCGCTATATAAGCGCCTCCATATGCGCTATAATGCTGAATCACCCATATATGCTGAATTTATTGCCATACGCATCTCGTAGCTTTGCTGCACCTTTCCATTTGATTTTACATTGCTGATCTCGCTCCAAGATGGCCGACCAGCTTCGGTAGGTCCCCTGTACCGTTTGCCTGGCCCACCAGGCCAATAGCGCTGTCCTTATTGGTCAGCCTCAGATTCATCTTGGACAACCATCAACCGACAGGCGAGAGCCGACCCATCGCACCAAGGCCCGCACTAAGCCTGAGGTCTTGTCCCAGCCTGTCCCCAAGCCTTCCCCTGCCTCCTGCCAGGACCCCTGCTCGATTCGAGAAATTATCTATAGAAGTCGCTAACAAAGGTACTTTGCATATCTCACGCTGTGGGTGTCCTTATCTCTATCCTGCATGCATGACCTTTTTAACGTAAACACAGCTACACTGCTCTGGACCACGATCCTATGTATGCTAACTCTGCGCACTAGGCTACCATCATGCACCACTGCTTGCAATCTGGCTAATTTTATACAAATCTGAATATTTTACACCACGGCACCGCTAAACAAGCTGCCTATTTATCTACTCCCCATAGGTCTTATTCAATCCCGTTATCAGCTACTCGCATGTGAACTGATGTCTACCTAGCCTACATATTTTGCATGCTGTAGCTATCACTCTTGGCACGTACCCTGCACTAAGTCTATGTATGTTTACTGTACCTATGCCATGTCTATTAACTACACCTGCCTAAATCTGCCTATTGTATTGTGCCTATGACTGCTAACTGCAATAAGTCTGATTTGCCTACTGCATGCAACTTATATTTGATATACGTATTTAGCCCAGCGCAAGTCTCTGCTTGTCTCTACCACCTGTATACTGTACCTCATATTTAATACCATTTGTACTTAGCATAGTCCTGCCTGCCACCGCCTACTTATACTTGATCACTGCACCTAGCACATCTCTGCCCACTACATTTGCCTAGACATGATTATCGCACTTAGTCTAGGACCACCCTACCTTACTTGCTCACGGCATCTAGCCTACATCTACTATTTGTTACCAGCCTTGAACTGCCTACCATATCTAATCTAGATTCCCCCATTGCATCTAACCTATGCTCGACCACTACATCTCGCCTAGATCTGCCCTCCACAACTAACTTATGTTTGACATTTGCATTTAGCCCAGTTTGGCCTCCTATACCTGCCTATTTCATCTAGTTTAGCACTCCCTTCATCACTTGCTTATTGCATCCAGTCTACATCTGCCCATTGAAACCTGTGTAGATTTGACTATTGCACTGGGGCAAGATTTACCTATTGCTTCTAACCTATACCTGCCCAACCATTACACTAATGCACATAAACTACGCTCATACTACCAACTGACTATTGCAGTTAGTACATAGTCAGGTCTCAGTATGCTCACTACAGCCATCAATCACTTCACCTGTATCCCATTTCTCACACTAAGCCTCACACTTTGCCTCGTTATACCCCACACACTAATAGTTGAAGACTCCGCAAGCAGGACATACCCTGCTCTAACTAACGGATCCACAACTAAACGTCCCTTAGCTATGGACAACCTTCAAAGTCCAATCCTCAGTAATCCTTGCACAACGGAATCCAGGAACTTCCACCGTAGAGCCAGACAAGCTAAAATGTATGAGCCTCCTATCAGCTCATTACCTACCTGCACAGGAAAGAGATTCACCAAAATCCAACCTGACGCAACTCCTATGAATACCAAGTTAGCCGCCAACTGCTGCCCAGAAACTAAAAACCCTACTATCCAATGATACAAACATTAAAACTATCCCACATGCCAGCCAGCAACCACAACTCTCACAAGTCCACCTATTAAAGAAGCATTAATAAATGCGAGAACTCTAGTAGCACATGCCACAGAGATTGCAGATGTGATTTTGAATGATAATTTATACTTCCTAGCCATTACTGAGACTTGGCTGCATGCGGCAGCAGGCCCCATACTGATGTTAGCAATTCCTGATGGTTACACTATACTAAGACAAGATAGAATAGGGACCAGAGGCGGAGGCATTGCTATTATCTGTAAGTGTAGTCCCTCCATGAGATTAGCCCCCCCTTCACCTTCATTCTTGTGAAGCCTTCACAGTCAAACTACCTCTGATCAATTCCCAAACTCTTAACATACATCTGATCTCCCGCCCTCTGGGCACAATTGGGACATTTGAGGAAGATATCCACACCCTCCTTTCCAGTAACCTCAAAAGCTCAACACAAGTACTCCTACTTGAGGAACTCAACCTGGGATTTAATGACCCGCTAGACCAATCTGCCTTGGCTACAGACCCTGGCCTGACCGAAAGATGTAAAACCCCTACCCATAACATAGGTCGAATACTAGATTGGGTATCAGATTACAACTGCCATGCCAATATCCTTTCCTCCTCACCATTAGCATGGACCGACCACCACCAGACCCCATACCATACCTGTCCCTAGTGCTCCTCCCACCTTAACGAGAAATTAAAAAAACATCACACTGGATAGGCTTATCCCTGCCATTCTCCCTACCCTCAACTCACTGCCCAACAATACCAACCCTGAAAGTTTAATCAACAAATATGATAAAATGATAGCCTCCAACCTACATCAGATTGCCCCTCTTAAGTTGAGACCAAGTAAGCCAATGAAACACTTGAACAAATGGTTCACCCCTTTCCTAAAAAACTTAAGGCAGGAAAAAAGAAAATGTGAGGTGGCTTGGAAATTACTACCTTCGGAAGCTAATTAATGAAAGTTCACCAAACTGTCAACCCTCTATAAAAAAAAAAATTGCCTTGCCAAACGGGAATCTTATGACCCCCTCATCTCCCAAGCTAATTCTAACATGAAAGAGCTATTTACCATTCTTAAAGAAATAGAGACGCTCATTGCTATACACGACACCTGTACCAAAGATAAAAAATGGTGCACAGACATCCAATATGCACTAGCCAACAAAGTCTCCACCTTACAAAACAAAATATCTCTAAAAAGAGACTCTCTAAACGTCCTCCCTACACTTACATCTCCTGGGCATCCTGTTGAAACTCAGCCCACAGGATTTAATATCTCCAAAGTATCTACTATCGAAGTGGAAAGAATTATTCTATCCCTTAAACCATCCAACTGCCAGGGCGACCTCTGCCCTGCACAACTTATTAAGGACGCAGCCTGAGACCTTTCACCATTCATCACTAAACTTATTAATAGCTCCTTCACCTGTGGTACCTTCCCTAAGAACCTCAAAGAATCGTGGGTACTACCACTGTTAATAAACCCCACCTTAGATCCCTCAACACCCACCAACCATAGGCCAATTACAACTGTCCCTTATCTGCAAAAGATTTAGATAAGATGGCCTATACGCAAATTCAAAAATACCTAGAACAACACCACCTGTTAGGAGCTAGACAGTCAGGTTTCCGTCCACAACATGGCACGGAAACTGCCTTCATTGACCTTAAGTCACAAGTAGATGAGATTAGAGACAGTGGTAAACCAGCTTTGCTTCTTCTCCTGCACCTCTCAGCGGCGTTCGATCTGGTGGATCATTCGATTCTCTGCAACCACCTCGATACAGCAGCACATTTCTCCATAGAGGCTATAAACTGGATTAGAACCTTCTTAAGTGAAAGAACAATGCAGGTCTTCTCCCCTTCAGCGGGGGCTGATCCTATAGCCATCACCTGTGGGGTGCCACAAGGGTCCTGCGTCTCGCCTACACTATACAACATCTTCAATAAGCCCCTTTTCGATGATCTGGATCATCTCGGTATCACCTACACAAACTATGCAGATGATACTCAGAGCCTCCTCCCATTTTCAGGGGATTATGACAAGGATTTGGCCTTGGTGAAGAGAGTGTACATCATCATCCAGGCATGGATGGCTATGCATGGTCTATGCCTGAATGATGATAAAACAGAATTTATCATCCTGGGCACCTCAACCAGCTTAAAAAAAAAATAGGTTCCAGTTACTCCTCCTTCAAAATCGAAGGAAACCTCATAAAGGTGGCACAAGAGGTAAAAACTCTAGGCTTGTACCTCGACTCCACCTTATCCTTCACCTAACAAGTTAACACGCTGGCATCCTCCACGGCGTACAAGTGTAAATTTATCAGGACAGGCAGACCATTTCTCTCGAATAATAGTTGTATCATTCTAGCCAGAGCCCTCGTCCTGCCACAGTTGGACTATTGCAATGCCTTATATATTGGAGCCAATAAATCTAACATTACTAGAATACAAATCCTACAAAATAATGCTCTCAGAGCGGTCCTAGGTATCTATAGAAGAGAGCATATTGCTGAGAGTAGACAACTGAACAATTGGCTCTGGACAAATGACAAAATCCCCCTTAAAACTGCTTCACTCACCCACAAATCTCTCAATAATCTCTCGGAGAGATTACACAAAAGGACATCCCTAAGACCTACTAGAACAGCAAACTGAGATTGTGTGTCCATCCCCAGATTCAAATTATCTATGGTCAGAGGCAACAGCTTCCCCGTCAATGCGGCCAAACTCTGGAACTCCCTACCTTCCACATTGAGAGTCGACCAGTCATATCAACTTTAGGTCAAACACCATCCTTTGGTTAAAATCTACAGACCACCAACTTGCACCCTGTCGGATGCATGCCTATATATGTATAAGCCTGTAAGAATACCCACCTGCTATACTCACCACGGTGACAATCACACGCCTGTATAGACTGTCTACAACGGTTCATAGTCAAAACATCAAAAAAAAAGGTCGGAAAAAAAGTTGCATTTTTTTTATAACGTTTTTTATTCGAAATGGGGGGTTCCTCCCTCAACCCCCCTTTTTTAATTTTTTTTATTTTACCTTTTTTTTTACATACGAGAGCCAAAAAATAACTATAAATAAAAATTAAAAAAAATATTCCACTTTTTTTTTCTCCACTTTTTTTTCAATATTTTGACTGCACACCGTCTACAACATCTGTAAATATGTAAATAGTCCTACTTCCGGACTGCACAATTCTGGTTAGCACTATATATCTGTATACCCCGCTGTTGCAATAAATGTACCTCGTTTTATGACTATATGTAACTAAGCTTCACAAATTCGTGTATCCCTTGGGTCTGGTGCGCTTTATAAATAATAAAACAAACAAACAAACACACGTTAATAAACAGGGAGTACCTTCTGGTGAACACTTATGGCCCCAATGTGGACTCCCCTGATTTCTTCGATACTGTTGCTTCAATCTTTCTGGGTTATGTGGGTGTCCAGATCATCTGGGGTGGTGATATGAACCTAATACTTGACATTGGCTTAGATAGAATGGGATTGGCACCCATGGTATTGTCGCGAGCGGCACGTGGGCTGCACACACAAAGCGCAACACTTGACATCTGTGACATCTGGAGGGCCCTCCACCCCCAGCTGCGTGAATATACTTATTACTCGACCGTACCTGATAACTCATCCAGAATTTACCTCTTCTTGGTGTCAGTGACTTGATAGGGAAGATAGGTGAGGCCCAGATACTAACCCGTACATTATCTGACCATGCACCGATTACTCTGTCGGTGGAGTTTGGATTACCAGTGCCTACATATAGCACATGGCGTTTTAAATCCCCTGCCCTTCTAGATAAAGTATTTAAAGCTGACATACTGGCAGATATTGTGACCTTCTTTGAATGTAACTCCTTACAGTACACCACTGCCGGAGTCCGTTGGGATGCATTCAAAGTGTAGATTCGAGGGATGTCCATCTCGAGGGAGGCAGGAGTATTGAAGATGATAAGAAATGACCTCAGCTGGTCCGAATCTAAACTACGGGAGTTGGAACTGTACTGCACGTCTGCATCCGACCCCGTCATACATGTGCAAATCAGTGAGGAACTTAAGGTCTTCGAGTCGCATACCACTATAGAGATTTGCTACTTCAGTCGCCCACCAGCTGTGAGGAAATATGGGGAGGGTGATAGACCTGGCAGGACATTGGCTAGGCTAACGAGAGGGAAATGGGGTCAAGCCAAGATTATATATGTCAATGATACGCAGGGTGTGCCACAGTGGTTGGACGAGCAAATATTGAGGGTCTTCACCGAGTTTTATACTAATTAATAATATGACCTTGATATTCCATCGGGATTATGTGCCTGATTCTCCACTTGACCCATAGCGGCTACCTTACTTGCCTGGGGCTGACTCCTGAACACAACGACCAAATCATAACCCTACTGTAAATGGCTCCCTGTTTGGGGCTTCCCCGAGCTGGAACTCACGCACGATGCAACCTTGGTACGGCGCTGTGGGTCTTTAGGTTATCAAGCACTTACTGATTTCTTTCCCAATGGGAAGTTCATTGATCCACAGTCATGGAGGCAGGGTCACTCAGGGTGTGCACTTGGGATGTTACAGTACTATAGGCTCTGTGCTGCCTTCCGTGCCAGGTGTTCCACCTTTCCCGATGAACCTCCTGATACCCCTGCGGTCACCTACATAGATAATTCGAGTGGCACCCGTCAGGTTGTCTCCTCTCTATATAAAATGCTGCTGGCACAGACCCCAACCTAACCCTCCAAGCGTGCATTGAATGGGAGGACGAACTGGGCCTCGAGATCTCTGACCATTGATGGAAAAAGATGTGTTTACACACCAATAGAGTATCCCTTAACTTCCGCCAAATTAAACTTCTTAATAGGCTGTATTACACTCTCCGAAAGATCTCCAGATTCACTCATACTGGTACACATATCTGTGCCCGCTGCAAGGTGGAGGGTGCAGACCACCTACACATGTTTTGGACATGTCTCATACTAGGAGATTGATTTTTGGGATGGGATTTTGAAAGCCCTCACTGATATCACTGGCACAGTGATTGATTCTAGTCTGTTGGGAATCTTGTTCGAAGTGTGGGGAACTGATGATACCAGACGGATAGCTACATTTTTAAACATAAGTTGCATGGTTGCCAAGAAATGCTTGCTTCATTGCTGGAAGAGTCCTTCCCCTCCAACCTTTAAGAAATGGCTCAATGCACTCACCTGGTCCCGGACCTGTGAGGAAGAATACCTGACAATGCTCCCAGTGCATTCTCACCCCAAGAATATTTGGTCCGCCTTTAACAGTTATCTTATTAATCAAGCTGAAAGTGCGTCCGACAGTGATTCACCAAGGGTCTGGCAGAGATGTACTTGAATGTCATAGTGTCGTACAATTTACTGTTTTTCCATCCTATTGAGGTGTTACCTTGTACATTGTGCACTAGTAGTGTATCGACTGTATACTATGTTCTGACATGTGTGTTTGCTGTAACCTCTGCCAACAAATAAAAACATAAATTTAAAAAAAGATATAAACTAATCATCACGTTAAACTCACCTCCTCATTACATTTAACTTACATGTATACAGGTGAGATACTTTTATCCCGGTACATCATCATACTGACTGGCTTCTACGACTAACCTTCAGAGATTTTGCCAATACACCATTTCATTAAGGCCTGTAACTGATGTATTACAAAGAAAAATCAGCCACTGTTCTTTCCTATATAATATCTTGCTATTGATTCCCCATCTTGTGAGGGCGCAATCTGCATGACCACACTCCATATAAGTGTATCACTACCATGTCCCATGGCAATGACATGGTTAACCAGTTCTTTAGTCATACATAGATTAAGGACAACCAACATTAGACAGTTTTAAGGGCAGGTAGTTGGTATAGAGAACTGTGCTTGGGACGTAACCAAAATGGGTGAAGTGCTAGAATGGAGGCAGACGAAGTGAAAGACAGAGGTAGGTTAGAGGCGAGGGATACATGTTAGCTAGCAGGCAGATGAGAGGTAGGTTAAGAGGGAATCTCAGAGGCAAGGAGGTAGGCGTTAGTTTGGTTTTGAACAAATCCGTGTGGACTGTTTCTTGGATGTCTGGGGGAAGAAAATTACATGTAAGAGGTGCAAGAAGAGAGAAAGAGCATAGGAAAGAGGAAGAACAGGGTGGACGAGGAGTCACAAGCGTAGTCGAGGAGGCAGAGCAGAGATTACGAGAAGGCTTATTTGGATAGAGGAGGATAGAAACAGTGGTGCCTTATCGTGGATAGATTTGTGAACCAGGAGAAGACATTTAAATCTGGCTCTGTTTTGCATCATCAGCCATCCAGCCTGGTGACAGTACGAGGAAGTAGGTGTGAAGTGAAGGAGTTCAAAGAGAGTCCTCATAGCAAAGTTAATGATCTTGTTTAGAGGACAGAAAGCATAGTTGGGAGACCAAAGAGGATGCTGGCACAGTAGTCCAGTTTAGAGAAGACAAGATTTGTTATGCAATGCTTGGCAGTGTTGGAAGGAAGGAGGAGGTGCCTGCTTTTCCTAATATTTATGAGGCTAAGGTCTGTTGCTGTTCCAGTTTTGGAGATGAAAGTAGAGAGGGTGTGAGAAGGGTCATAGATAATGCTGAGGTTTCTAGCTGAAGAAGAGTAGGGGATTGTGTTAGGTGGGAACTGGATAGGCAGAGGAAAAGATGAGAGAGAGCTTTTGGCAGGGAAGAAGAGTAACATCAGAGAGTGCAAAGCCATCCAATATTTAATGGCAGTGAGACAGTTGGACATTTTGATAGAGAGATCAGATCAGAGTTCAGGAAAAGAGAAGAAGATACATTGCATATGGAATTTGTATAGGTTTGTGAAATGTTTTGAGAAGCCCAAGTTTTGTACAGGCCTACTCCTATACCTTTGTGCCTTTATGACACTCATTGTCTTTTGTAATGTGTTCATATCAGTGTTCTTGCTTTGATTTATTAAGCTGCTTATGTGTCCATCAAAAGCTACCCTCTTTGGCCACCCAATCTGGATAATTGAGTAAATGAACTGAACTATACATGACTGCATAATGTGTGAGGTAATACATCAAATGGGAACTCCTACATGCTAAATCTAGAGGGTCGTTTTGGTGTGCCTATCAATGTTCGTCAACATGACATATTAAGAGGGACTCTTTGTTGCCATGTTTCCTATGTCATGGTGGCATAGAATGTTCTATCATTTATGACAGAATGGGCCTCAATCTGAGTCTGGCAGTAACCCTGCTGGTGCTACCGGTGGGTTGCGGCTGGAAAGAGGAAAGAGGAAGAACAGGGTGGACGAGGAGTCACAAGCGTAGTCGAGGAGGCAGAGCAGAGATTACGAGAAGGCTTATTTGGATAGAGGAGGATAGAAACAGTGGTGCCTTATCGTGGATAGATTTGTGAACCAGGAGAAGACATTTAAATCTGGCTCTGTTTTGCATCATCAGCCATCCAGCCTGGTGACAGTACGAGGAAGTAGGTGTGAAGTGAAGGAGTTCAAAGAGAGTCTTCTTAGCTTCTGTGACAAGTCTGCCTACTGTGGCCGCTGTGCCCGGCAGGTTCAGACCTGTAGTTTGCCGGTCCGGAAAAAAGGGTGCAGGTGAGATTTCCAGCACCCTTGTTTCCAGACTGACAAACTTATAATTAGGTCCAATGTGTAGCTTGCACATACTGGCCATTTTTAGGAGGTGGGGGGAATGTATATCTATTCAATGCTGTATGTCCTCCTTCCACCTGGAGTTTTGCTGCATAAGGGAATTGTGCCCAAAGTCCCGAAGGTGATTTCAATAGTGGAACAGGACAATGCTCCCCTTAGGTTTTGTCTAGCCACCACACTTGTCTTTGCTTGTAGAAAGGAAGTGTGTAAATATATTTTATGGTCTGCTATGTCATTTAACTTTTCTAGGTCATCTTCTGGATCCAACGTTGCAACTACGACTGCTTCTGCAGAGTCACTACTATTCGTTTTGTTGCCTTTCACTTTGCTCTACGTAGTTTCATTTTTAATTATTCAGCAGCTGACACATTCAAATCGTTACAATACTCAAAACAATGTGTTATATACTTCATTCTAAGAGATAAATCCACTTTTACCTGAGGAATTACAAATTATCAGGGTTATGCAATGAACGTTGTATCCAACAGTGCTTCATAGGAAGGCAAAAGTAAGTCAGATGGATTTCCAGCTGTTTCAAAAATAAGAATATCCGCAGTCACCAGCAGGTTAATGAAGCTTATGTCAACTCAAATACTTCATAAAGACGCAAAAAGTTTGTTGAAACAGTTGCCAAATGGTTCAAAGATATACATATCTGCAGTGTAAGGATATTTGGCGTGTTACAGTACACAGTACAGCAATACTGCACAAGTAGCACAATTTTTTTGCAGCACCACCACCACAAGGGTGCGGTGCATTGCTATATGGGTTAGCAGATTAACAAGGAAAGACAGACTATTCAGTAAAAAACGATTTTAACATATAAGATGCAAATCTATTTTTACAGTTAAAAGCACACGTGTTCATTTAAAAATGCACACTATTTTTCACCTGAAATGCCTATATTGCTAGAGACACATTTGAAAATTAACAGCTAACCTATTAACCATTAACCTGACTAATAAAACCTTATTTTAATATAACCCACTAATAAAATGTGTTCTCTACTGCAGAATTAGGCATACTCTGAAAACCATTTAAATGAGTGTGCAGATTTTTTCTCTTCTCTGCCTGATTCTCCGTGTTGTTGTGCACAATAACTGCAGGAAGGAGGAAGTCAGATTTGCAACAATTGCAAATGTATAAGCGAAGCTATTGTTGAAGAGTAGGAGGATGAGAGATGATGGATTTCATTGGGACACGTCATAAAGAGGGCTGAGAGGAAAGTTTTAGTGGGCAGTATCAGGGAAAAAGACAGGCAGACATCTTTCTGCACTACTGGGGAGAAGACCTGGCTGTGGGGTCCTGACTGAATGCAGATTCCTGTGTCCTGCTGCAGTCGACATTGGGGAGAGCTGAAAGAAAAACCTGTCCATTGGCTGAGGCAGTCCTATCTGAAAAAGCTGAGAATTCCAGGCAATGACCCCGGCTTGAGAAGGCAAGCGTTCCTTTTTGCTGGAGTTAATCCAAGAGAGCCACATTCACAGAGAGAAGCCTCTGAACAGATAAGGTAATTACCTAACTGGGGGAGCTGTGTGTGTGCACGAAAATATGCAGTCAGTGTAGAAAAATGAAAGTCCCGTGCGTGTCTTAATCAAGTGCTAATGTTGCAATTTAAGTTCTGTTCTCCGCCACTATAATTGCAGTGTGTCATAGAAAATGCTTTGATTGTGCCATTTTATTGCTGTAAAGAATGAGATCGTGTTAAATACAACTTTTATAATACAGAAAAATATTTGAAAACAGACGGATGGTGTACTTACTATTTATCATTACAATGCTGATGATGTGGGGAGATTTTTAAACAGTGCAATGGTCATTTTAAGACAGATGTGTGCATGTCAGAATCAATATGAATAATTGTGAGTGACTGTAGTATAGCTTGTTGGAGGTATATGAGCCAACGGGAAGAGAGACTCTCTGAACATAGCTCCCTACCGTATATAAGGTAGTGGAAATTACCACAAGACTACCACATATAGCTCTCTGTCGTAAATAAGTCAGTGAGTTTGCCCATGGTGGCGCACCAACACTATCACTGGAAAATGTGGTATCCCTAGAATGCAGGTCTGAGGTCTCTCTAGTGATCACACGAAAAATCTAAGCGAAGATAAGGGATTCTGGACATTGGGGCCACAAATAAAACAAGGGAATTATGCTCACCAAAATACCACCAACCACGTATACCAAATATGCAGGTCTGGGTGCTGAAATAATGCATGTCCATTGTATTATTGTTGCACATGGCCAAATCTGAATACAAAGAGTGATTATTGCTAAGTTATTTTTCGGCGGTAATAAAATACCGTCAGGCCCCAAATCTCCACAAAATACCCTACAGCAGTCACCAGCAGGTTAATGATTCATATATCAGCTCAGATACTTTGCAGAGAAGCTGGAGTATGTCCAACCAATTACCAACAGGTTCAAAGATAAAATTATCTGCAGTCACCAGCAGGTTAAAGTTGCTTAAGACCACTCATCTAAAGTCACAGCATGGAATAATTGGATGTATATTACCGCTCCTTCAGACAAACTGGTGGACGGACAAATTTCCACTGATATATATATATATATATATATATACGAATATCCCACTTCAAGCGTACAGATAACAGGGCGGCGGCAGGTTTTTGCAAAGCCCATCGTTCTCTGCTCTCCTCTGCCCACTCCGAGGCAGCGGCTCAGGCCAGAACTCAGAGCTCAGCGCTCTGCTGCAACCAGCACGTTATTAAGGTTGCTAGCTGCAGGCTAACTACGAATACCTCATTGCGGTCAGAAACCCTCTGAGCCCACGTCAGCTAGCTCAGCAATGGAGCATGGCATATGGCACACCAGCTTTGTGGTCCTTGGTCCTCAGTCCCCTGCATCCAAGCGATGTCCTCTGGCGGTGTCCTCCGGCGAAGCTCCAAAGGGGGATAGAAGAAAGTACCATGTACTGCGAGTCTTGCTGCACTGGAACTGGAACTTTCATGTCTCACATCTCACGTCTCACCAATCCTTATCCTTACCCTGCAGGTAGTCAGCAAGAAAACATTTAAGGACACAGCGGACACATGGCAGAATGAAAAGGGAAAAGAACCCCAGTGGGGCCACGACAAATAAAAATAGATGTATTCACAAAACAAACATAGCAAAAGCAATACCACGTGAACTCTAAAATGCCACAGATGAAGTAGGACCAATGGCATACAGCACACCAAACTGATGTCAAGATTCTGGAAGCAATTACAACGCTCAGGGTGTGATTGGATTTACACATTGATGAAGTAAAAAGCAACATTGTACTTCTCAGACAAGGTGTGTGAAATCAGGCAGGAAGAGTAGGAGAGACTGAAGGAACTGTCCAAAAACACCAAAGACTTACAAGTGATGGTCCGAGACCTGACAACAAAAGTGCAGATGCTACAAGATCGGGCAGAAGACACAGAACGAAGAGCGAGGAGGAGAAATAATTGGATTCTAGGTTTGCCTGAAGTGTTGAGACCCCACCACATACGTCGAAAAAATGTTGCTACAGGAGGATGGCACAGGGACATTGTCGCAGGGCTTTACCATTTACAAGGCCCATACATCACTGTTACAGAACCCCCCCAACGGGGCACCTCCCAGGCCAAATATAGCCAAGCAATGATCCTGACCTTCTCCAATGAAGGAGGGAAAATCAGTTGAGGATTAGCAAAGTTAACTATTTATTCTGACTACACATTGCAGGTCCAGTTCTCTTCAACAAAAGATAGACTTTGGCGACAAGGCATAAAATACATGCTCCTATACCCAACAAAGTTAAATGTGTTTCAGGAGGGGAAGGCCCTGTTCTCTAATGCCCCATAAGAGGCAAACAAATGGATGGACACTAAGCAGATGGTTTCCATGGATGCCGGACGTGAAAACACCTGATACACCGTTGAGGGAGGAATAAAACGATAGACGAGACATGTCGATGCATGGATGTTACAGTTGCTAAATTGGGGGGGTCCTCTAGGAAGCATGTTAGGTGGCAGTCAACCTGTTGGATTTAGACTCAAGGGACCAGTGGTATGACAGTGATGAGTCTACTTGCTTGCCCCTTACCCTTTAAGTAGGGCTCCAGAGTACTTTGCAGTATCCAACTGTCAGAATCTCAAATGGGGGCGGGACAAATGGCAGCAACACCTCTACAGGCTACTTCTGGCGGGTGGTTATTCCAATTTAAACACAGTTTGTTTAGTTTGTTATGGTTAAAGCACAGCTTGGTATTACATAACTGGAGGGACTCGGAAGTCACAGAGGAAAGGGGAGGATGTCCCTGGGTGTCGGTGATGCAGAGAGGGTGGACAGAGAGTTGAGACTGAGTGGAAATGGCTGAGTTGTTAAAAGTGTCTGACTACAATGTTTAGAGGCCTGAATAATTATGTCAAGAGAATCCGAGTAGCCTCTTACCTCAGACGGAGGAGAATTAGGGTTTTAATGTTGCAGGAGACTCATTTTAATGCAGAAAGGCAGGCCGGTGTTCTTATGAAATGGGGAGAAACAGGATTTGGGTCAGCCTTCCCCACTTACGCAAGGCGAGTGCTCATCTGAATAGCCCTGTTGTGCCCTTCGGCACTGGAAGTCTGCTCAGATAGTGAACGGAGGATGGTTCTGGTCCATGGTTTTTTTGACAGGAAGGAGTGCATCTCAAAAACACATATACTCCCAACCATGATGCATCCACCTTCTTCCGCTCGTTGTACACTAAATTGACCCCCTTTCGTGGGATGTCATGGATTTGGGGAAGAGACTTTAATTGTACCTTAGACCCAACCCTGGACCGATTTGATAGTAGTCACGGTACACCATCCCCACATCCCGAGGTACTGAAATATCTATTATTAGAGCTGTGAGAGATTTGGAGGTGGCTGATGGGACCCAAGCAGGAATTCCCATACTACTCTGGATTACATAAAGTTGACACAGATATAGATTACCTTTTTATAGGGATAGAACGGTTTTGGGGATTTTTGTTGAGGGACTTGTATGAAGGGAGGATACTCTTTGATCACCACGGCCCCCCCCTAGTAGTGGAAAGGGTCATAAGCTGTCAGGAATACCCCAATTCCAAGTTGGAGGCTACGAGCAGAGGTTCTTCAAGATGAACCATTTCAGGACAACATGGTGTAGCAGATAGGAAACTACTTTAGAGACAGTGAAGGGAGTGTTAGTAACCCTGGGGCCTTTTGGCATGCCTTCAATGTAGTTATGTGGGGTGCAGCCATAGCAAAAATGGGGGGATTTGGAAGGAGATAGAAAGGACACTGTGTGGAGTGGAGGAAGTAATTAAGCGAGAAGAAGGAGCATATCCCAAGAATAGGGACAGAGAAAGGGAACCTTATAAGACTTAGAAAAGAATGCCTTCGGTGAGGTGAGGGACTTGTATGAAGGGAGGATACTCTTTGATCACCACGCCCCCCCCTAGTAGTGGAAAGGGTCACAAGCTGTCAGCAATACCCCAATTCCAAGTTGGAGGCTACGAGCAGAGGTTCTTCAAGATGAACCATTTCAGGACAACATGGTGTAGCAGATAGGAAACTACTTTAGAGACAGTGAAGGGAGTGTTAGTAACCCTGGGGCCTTTTGGCATGCCTTCAATGTAGTTATGTGGGGTGCAGCCATAGCAAAAATGGGGGGATTTGGAAGGAGATAGAAAGGACACTGTGTGGAGTGGAGGAAGTAATTAAGCGAGAAGAAGGAACATATCCCAAGAATAGGGACAGAGAAAGGGAACCTTATAAGACTTAGAAAAGAATGCCTTTGGTGAGGTGAGGGACTTGTATGAAGGGAGGATACTCTTTGATCACCACGCCCCCCCCTAGTAGTGGAAAGGGTCATAAGCTGTCAGCAATACCCCAATTCCAAGTTGGAGGCTACGAGCAGAGGTTCTTCAAGATGAACCATTTCAGGACAACATGGTGTAGCAGATAGGAAACTACTTTAGAGACAGTGAAGGGAGTGTTAGTAACCCTGGGGCCTTTTGGCATGCCTTCAATGTAGTTATGTGGGGTGCAGCCATAGCAAAAATGGGGGGATTTGGAATGAGATAGAAAGGACACTGTGTGGAGTGGAGGAAGTAATTAAGCGAGAAGAAGGAGCATATCCCAAGAATAGGGACAGAGAAAGGGAACCTTATAAGACTTAGAAAAGAATGCCTTTGGCATTGTGTACAGCTAGGAAGCTATAGCTACGCAAACTACATTGAAAAACTACACAGGCGGGATGATAAATGGGGCAGGTTATTTGGGTGGCTTTGCAGTGAGGGTGGAATTCAAGAAGGGATCACTGAGACAGAGGATGATGTGGGGAACTGTGGAGATCACAGAAAGAGATAAATGAAGCTCTCAGGACATTTTATCAAGACCTATATAGTGCAGAGAAGACAGACAAGGGATCAGAAATCAGTGGCACATTGGCAGACATTCCTTTGAAGGAAAGGCAGGCAGAGAAGCTAGGTGTGACACTGACCATAGAGGACTTGAGGGCAGCAAAACACCAGGGGGGGGAGTCTTACCGGGTGAGTTCTTTAAATAATTTGTAAATGAAATTGGACTGAGGTGGATCCACCAGGGGGCGCCGAGATGTGTTGAAGCATCTCCGCTCGTCTCCCCACCAGGGCGCTGTTCGAGGGACCCGAGCCCCCCCCGACACCCCCGGAGCGAGACACCGACACCCCCCCCCCAGTACGAAGGTGCCGGGCACCCCTGGTCCAAATCTGAGACCCGGGAGTGGAGCAGAGCCGGAGCTGCGAGCCAGCGGATCCTGAGGGCGCGGAACCCCTCCCTCCTGCGGCCCCGCGGCTCCGCGAAAAACAACAGCGAGCCCGGGCCCAGAGAGGCCTCGCAAAGGCCCAGGCGCCCGAGGCCGAGGGATCCTGACGAGAACCGACGGCAGTTCGCGGCAACGGGACGGCCCAGGAGGTGGACCGAGGAGCGGGAGGAGGAGGCGCCGCAACAGGACGAGGAACCCCCCCAGCGGAGTGCCAGCGAGGGAGAGGCTCCCCAGGAGGGCGCAGAGTCTTGCGAAGCCCGCGAGGGGCGAACACGAGTGGCGTGGGAGAGGCCCCCCCCGAGGTAAGGAGACCCACCCCGGGGCTGGGCACCCACAGGGGGCAATAAAACTCACGGCCCCCAACACAAAGGTGGGAAAAAAAAAAAAAAAAAAAATAAAAAATAAAGAAAAACGGAGAGAACCGGTGAAAGTGAATCCACCGCCCACGACAAGTGAACTGCCTGGGGCTCCAGCCCCCCCACAACCTCCTCTCCGCCCCTGGCCGCAGAGCTACCAAGGGCCCCCGCCCCCCCTAGGAGGCAAAGGAGACAAGCAGGCCCCGGTGGCCACAATCATTTGGGGGCAGACACCGGGGAGCAAGAGTGCCCAGGGAAGGCCTATGACCTGGAGGGAAACTCTGCAGAGGTTTCGGCGCCCATCCCTTGAGCCCCAAACAACCCCTGAAATGGCCACCCAAACGCAGCAGGAAGCGGCAGACGCAATCTCGGTCTCCAGGGGAATGGCGGCCCTGTTGGATGAAATTAGAGGATTCCGCGCAGACATCACCCTTAGGCTGGACACCCTAGACAAAAAGGTTGAAAACATAGAAGACAGGGTGCAGTCACTGGAGAACATCACCCCTTCGAGTGACATTCTCGAATCGCATTTTGACATGCGCCTGTCTGAACTAGAGAGAAGAGAAGAAAAATGCTCATTGAAAATGGATGACTTGGAAAACAGAGAAAGGCGCTGCAACCTACGTTTTCTGGGCTTCCCGGAACAGGACGGGGAAACCCAGGCAGACATTGTCAAGGCAGTCAACGCGGTGGTGAGAGTGCTTTTCGACGGATCTAACACCAACGAACCCACCATCGACAGGGCCCACAGAGCAGGGGCAGCCTCCAGAGGCCCCAGATCCGTCTTAGTTCGCTTCCACTACTTCTCTGAGAAAAGCAGGATCCTCGAACTAGCTCGCAAGAAGGGCCCGGTGGAATGTGATGGGGCCCAGATCTCAGTATACCAAGATTTGTCGGCCTTCACTTTGGCGAGACGCCGTCTGTGTTCCCCTCTGACGAAAATGCTCCAAGCCAAGGGAGTCCGATACAGATGGGGGTATCCTTTTTCACTTTCTTTCGAGCTCGAGGGATACAAGTATACCCTGATCACCGAAGACGACATCCAACGAGTGATAGGCGAACTCCTAGATAACTCGGATTTTGAACCGGGAGACCGCGATCGCGAGCGCTCCCCGAAGGGCCCAAAAAAGATCAACGCTCCGAAGGAGAGGCGCAGAGTACGAGGCCAAAGGAAATTCAGGAGAGTGGCACCAGCGTCGCCGGACCCACAGAATAGCTGAAACAAACTACTAGAATCGGATGTAAACTATCTCCACTCGACGTTGCACAGGGGGGATGTTGTTACATTTCAAATCCTTGCACCAAGCCTGAAGGGGCAGGGGGGGCTCGAATGGGTGTTTATAATGAGGTAACGAGCCCGGAGGGGGGAGACATGGTTGGCCGGTTGTGTGACTTTGGGACGATGCCTCAACACAACCAGGCGATCTGGGGGGAGGGGGGCGGGGGGAGTGAAGAGGGGATGTTGGAATGTTGGGGAATTTGTTATAATACGGCAAAGTTTGGGGTCTTGATCGCACCCTGGGGGCAGTTCCTAACCCTCAGCGAGGTGCTGAAACATAGAGGGAGTAACGACGCCTGCATCCTTGAAATTGGAGTTAGGTGCTTCATAACGCATCCTAATGGATGATTCACTCCAATCCTTGTCAGTGGGGTCTCTGAATGTTCGGGGGCTCAACTCACCCACCAAGAGGTCACTACTCATGCGGAAATTTACGAGGACGAAACTACAGTTTCTCTTTGTGCAAGAGACCCACTGGGTTCGGGGGAAGGAACCCAAGCTCAAAGCTAAAAATATAGACCAGGTATTCTCAGCCTCTACCCAGTCCAAGAAGAGGGGAGTAGCTCTGCTGGTGTCCCCCGGGGCTCACTTTGGGTTTAAGGTGGCACAGGCTGACCCCGAGGGTCGGTATCTCATGGTAAAAGGGGATGTGCGGGGACGCCTGTTCACCTTGGTTTGCATATACGCCCCAAACGAATCACAGGACGTTTTCTGGGAAAGCATGAAGGGGACAATAATGTCATTTGCGGAGGGGACCCTCCTGGTGGGAGGGGACTTTAATATGGTACTCTGCCCCGAAAGGGACAGAAAATCTGTGAACCCTTGCCCCAACATCCGCCTCCACAAAAAATTGGCATCAACCTTCCAGGCAGTGAATGGGCAATTGGGGTTGTGTGACACGAGTACACCCAAGAAAGGTCTGAACCCCGACTACACTTTTTACTCTAAGCCTCACGATGCCTTCTCGCGTATAGACTACATTTTGATAGATTCAGCAATGCAGGGTGAGATCACCAGCGCTGGGGTGGAAACCGTCCCCTGGACGGACCATGACATGGTGAAGATTAGGATCGGCCTCCCCCCTACTCCTGTAGCCAGCTCCCGATGGAGTTGTAACGACCTCCTACTACATGACAGGGAGACGCGCCAAACCCTTCTTACAGCCATAGAAGATTATTTCTCCCTGAACGACAACGGGGAGGTAGGCACTATGGGAGTATGGGAGGCTTTTAAGGCAACCATCAGGGGCATCCTAATTGGCATAGGGGCGGGGAAAAAAAGAGAGAGGGACCGGGAAGAGAAAGACCTGAAAACCAAGATAGAGGCCATACAACCGGGTGGTAAACTGAAAACACAGATGTTCCCTGGGCAGTGGGAGGAATTGCAGAAGCTGCGCACTAGATTGGCTCACCTCCAGGTAGGGCAAACGGAAAGGAAGCTCTCGTTTCTGAAACAAAAATATATGGAAAAAGGGGAAAAGGCCGACAAGATACTGGCCTGGAGACTCCGCGAACTTAGGAACAGCAGGAGAGTGAACTCAATCCGCTCTGTGGACGGTAACTCGACCGCAAGGGACTCCAAAATAGCGGAACAATTCAGGCTATACTATGAAAAATTATACTGCTCAGAATACAAGGGGGACGGGATAGAAGTTGATAGGTTCCTGGATTCCCTCCCTGTCCCGGGCCTGCTACCAGACAAGGCCGACACTCTGGAAATCCCCATTTCCCCGGAAGAGGTAATTGACACTATCTCCTCCTTAAAAAGTGGCACGGCCCCGGGGGACGACGGCTTCTCAGTCAAATTTTATAAGACCTATAGATCTACACTCGCCCCCTTCCTGGCCAAGTTATTTAACTGTGCACTAAGCCATGGGTCCCTCCCTCCCACAATGATGTCAGCCTTAATAGTGGTCCTACCGAAAGACGGCAAAGACCCAGCCCTATGCCAGTCATATCGCCCCATATCGCTCCTAAACACTGACGTCAAAATACTGGCGAAACTCCTGGCGAACAGACTGGCAAAATTCCTCCCCACCCTGGTACATGGTGATCAAGTGGGCTTTATCCCGGGGCGCCAGGGGTCAGATAACATTAGAAAAACCCTCGACCTTATGCATGAGGCTACCGAACAGGGAGTGGAGGGGTGCCTCCTTTCACTCGACTCTGAAAAAGCCTTCGACCGGGTCGAATGGCCCTATATGATCAAGGTTCTTAGGAAAATGGGATTGGGAGATAATTTCTGTAGGTGGGTCGCAGCTCTATATAACTCGCCCTCGGCGAGAGTATCAGTTAATGGGGGCACTTCCGAACCCTTTTCCCTTTCCCGAGGCACCCGGCAAGGCTGTCCCCTGTCACCTCTCCTATATGCCCTGGCCATGGAGCCCCTGGCTATAGAGGTTAGGAACGACCCAGAGATTAGGGGTATACGATGTGGGGAGTGCGAGTTTAAGCTCTCTCTGTTCGCTGACGACATACTGGGCTATCTGACCAGCATTCACACTTCCCTACCGAGGCTGTTTGATCTCATAAATCTTTTCGGCTCCTTTTCGGGGCTGAGAATAAACGCATCCAAATCAAGTATTTTGCCAATGAGCCCAGGGGAACAAGATATTGAGAACAAAACTGACATTCAAGGGGTTAGAATCGAGCGAACATCCACAAGGTATCTGGGCATCATCATCCCCAGAGATCTGTCTCATCTATACCAAGGGAATTTCCCTGGATTCCTCGCCCAGGTCAGTAGCGATCTCAAAAGATGGGCCCCCCTCACGCTCTCCTGGCTTGGACGCATGGTCTCGGTTAAGATGAACATCTTACCTCGCCTTCTCTATCTCTTCTCAGCTCTCCCTGTCGTGATACCTGAGGCCTTTTTCGAGGTGCTCCAGTCTCGTGTCCTTCACTTCATTTGGAACGGCAAAACGGCAAAAAACTTCTACTCTGACCCTCTCAAAGTCTCATGGTGGCTTCGGACTCCCCGATTTTAGGCTCTATTATAAAGCAGCTCAGCTCAGGGTGATGTTGGAGCACATGCGGGACGACATGCGTACATTCTGGACGTATGTCGAAGACATCCACGCACATCCGAAGAAGGTCAGGGACTATCTATGGGCCTCTCCCAGGTCACTCCCCCCACAACTCAAGGCACATCCTACCTTAACAGTCCTTTGGTCACTGTGGAAACCCAGCAAAGCTAATAATTTGATATCTACATGGCCTTCGCCTCTGTCATCTCTATGGGGCCCGCCCATCGATCTGGACGTGAGGGGCTTTCGGGACACCCAGGCATGGTCTGACAAGGGACTGGAAAGAGTCTCCCAGCTTACACGAGAAGAGGGCTTCATTGACTACGACAGCTTGGCAGAGGCTCTGGTGGACAGGCCCCCCACGGTTTTTGAATTCCTGCGGCTGAAAGGGATACTTACCCAACCGCGGTGGTCCGACCAGCTTAGTCGCCCCCTCACCCCATTCGAACTAATTCTGGCCAAAAGTAAATCCCGCAAAGGTTCGCTATCTAAGTTTTATAGTGTGCTGATTACAGCCGACCTAGAAGGCAGACAACCCTTCAAGCGCATATGGGAAGAGAGGATGGGGATGCCAATAGAGGACCACACCTGGAGGGCTGTTTTCAAGTGCATTTTCACAGGCTCCCTATACACAGCAGCTATGGAACATAACTTTAAAATCCTCCATTCATGGCATCGCCCCCCGGCGCTATTGTCTAGAATGTTCCGGGATGTTTCCCCCCTTTGCCCCAGGGGATGCCATCAACGGGGAACCTGGTTTCATATGTGGTGGAGTTGCCCGTCCATACAGTTATACTGGACGGAGCTTCTAAGCTGGATCAAAGATATCGAGGGTTACGGCCCATCTTTGCACCCGCTGGAAATCCTACTGGGCTCCCCCATGCCGGATTCGGAGGTGAATGCCTTCCCCAAGGTCATATGCGCCATGTTGCGGGCAGGGAGACTGGCGCTTGCGCAAAAATGGAAAAGTGTCCGGGCCCCCTCTAAAGAGGAATGGCTCTGCAAGCTCAGAGCGATATTCAGCTACGAAAAACTCTCGGCGATAGCAAACAATACTATGTCTGATTTTGTCCAAGAATGGACGGCAGTGCTGCTGCACGATGATTGTATTACTATGCGATTGTAGAGGGGCGATTGAACAAATGTTTAAACCAATGGTTGCTATGCGCTGGTCCCCATGCCCCTCAGAGGGTTGGTCTTGCCCTGGCCTAAGCACCACATGGTCTTACCCCACTGTTTCAAGGATCACATTTCTCTATCGCCGCGCTATGCAAGTGTTCTTCCCTATGCTTAATATAGTTGCATTTTCCCTAAAGTTGTCGTAACAATTGTTTTGGAGGAGGGTTCGGGAGGGGGGAAGGGGGGTTGGGAGTTAACCAGAAAATGTTTCTGACAATGTGTCTTTCTTTTTTTTTTGCATCTATTGCGGGTGGAAAAGGCCAGTAGGCCCACCCTGTCGTGTATGTTGTCAATAAAAATAAATTTAAAAAAAAAAAGAAATTGGACTGAGACTACTGCAGACCTTTGAAAAGGCATATGAGGCAGGTTAATTACCCCCCAGCATTGAAGATTATTCTGATACTGAAGCCTGGGAAAGAAGGGCAATATTGTGAATAAAAAAAGACCTGTATCTTTGATAAACCAAGACAGACAAATTCTTGTGGCAGTGCTGGCAGAGAGGTTAAAGAGAGTGATCGGGATATGGTCCACCCAGACTGGTTATGTCCCGGGAAGGGCGACATCCGAGAACCTAAGAAGACTACATGCAGTCATAGACAGAACACAAGCATGGTCAGAGAGCTGGGCAGTAGTGGCATTAGATGCGGCATTCCGCTCAGTGGGGTGGGAATGGTTGTACGCCTCCTTGGGCGGGTTTGGAATAGGAGACGGTTTTATTAGATGGATTCCGATACTCTACTTGGCGCCATCTGCATGAGTACGGACAAGTAGGTATGTGTCAGAGCGGTTCGGTATTCAAAGAAGAATGAGGCAGGGATGCCCACTCTTCCCCCATGCTGTATATATTGGCCCTGGAGCCACAAGCAGAATATTTGAGGAAAGAATTCAAAGACACAGGATTCCTAGTAGATGGAACGCACCATGTGGTCATGTCATATGCAGACGACATAATATTTTATGTGCGTAGTCCAGAAGACAGCTTAGCACAATACATAGAGCTGCTGGACAACTTTTTTGCACTGTCCAGAATTTCAATTGGTAGAACAAAGTCATGCATCTTTCCACTGGCTGGGTGGACTGGGGTTGAGGATCCACTCTTTCCAGATCTAAGTTTACAATGGAGAGTCCAGACATTCAGATATTTGGGTGTTATTATTCATCACAACTTTCAGCTTACCCAGCAACTGAACGCAGTAAAATCCAAAATGGGACTGGGGGACACTACCCCTGTTGGTGATGGGCAGAGTCGCGCTGATGAAGATGATTGCCCTCCCCACTTGTTGTATCATTTTGTGAATGTCCTGTATTTCATCCCAAAGTGTTTCTTCAGGGAACTACGCTCAGTGATCAGGGGCTTTATATGGGGGTCTGACCCATACACGCGCCACATATCATTAGCGGCTATATGTGGGGAAACACGCAAGATCTTGCCTTGATAAAATCCCAATGGAAGGAGAAAGGGATACTGACGATTGAGAATTACTGAAGGGCTCCGAGAGTTTGGTAAGGTAGAAGAAGATTTTGGAGTGCAGAAAGGGCAATTTCTGACATATACTAGACTGATGCATGAAGCACGACAGAGATGGCAGGACTTCCCAAACCACTTCGTAGAAGATGACACACTTAGACTACTATAAGATGTGTCAGAGGGCGAACACAGGGTGTCTAGATTGTACCAGGGACTACTCGCGCCACTGCCAGGGGACAGAAACACACTCAGACACAAGTGGGAATCAGACGTAGACAGTGAATTCACAGATGCAGAGTGGTACTGTACCCCAAGAAAATCTCAAGAAATGCCAGGTTTAAGTTGACCCAATTTAATATCTTACACAGAGCCTACATGACCCCACATCTCATTGGGCGGTTCCTGGGCTCGACAGACGGTGGGTGGCCAAGGTGTATAGAGAGAGGGGCTGATTTGCTGCACATGTTCTGGCCATGCATAGTGGTCTAGGGGTTCTTTCAAGAGATGAAAGTGAGGTTCAGAAGTGGTGGCTTAACTGGATATTCCTGGTTGCCAGAAGTCTCTTTGCTTGGGGTCTTCCTGTGTTCCAAAAGTGGTAAGCCAGCACACAGACTAGTATATATGGCATGGGTGCTAGCAAAGAGAAGGGTATCTGTGAAGTGGAAATCACAAGAGGGCCCAAGTATAGAAAGGTGGTGGAATGACCTACAGTACTGGTCTGTGGCAGAGACTGTGGTGAGGAATACTGTTATACAAGAGAGAACCAGAGAAAGCTCAGAGAATATAACAGCTTGGAATGGCCTTATTTGTTTCCCTCTCAGGATGACAAACCCCCCTGAACATTGAGCCAACAGCAAGATTGAGAAGAGATGTCAGGGTGGAAAGGGAAGAGATAGGTGGTAGTGTGGATAAGCCTGGAAAAGACAGAAGGGATCAGTTTATTGAGTACCAGTAGTTTACAATCTGTGTGTTGTTTTTTGTTTTGTTACAAGTTAAGGGGGGAGGTCCAAGGAAGGTGTTGAGGGCTGTTTTTTATGGTGATGAATATACATGACAAAGATTCTATATTGTACAATGATAATATTGTATACTATTAAATATTTTCTTTAAAAGAAATAAAAAAATAATAATAAATAAGTGTAATTTGCATGCAGAAAACATGGCTTGCTGACAAGAGCTGTCTATTGAAATATTTTAATGAGTTTCAAGTATTCTCAACTGCTGCAAGGTAATTAGGGCCAGGCTCCCCAAGTGCAGGTCTTGCTACTCTGATTTGTAAGAGTCTCTACTACAAAGCGGAGATAAACACCTCTGATAATAAAGAATGTATTATAAATGTTCGAGATATCAAACCAAGTCTAGGTGAGAAACTCTGTATTATTTAAGAAATATGCCCCGAGCGGCGGGTGCATTACCGAGGCAGGTAATGCCTCCGCCGGAACGGGGCATATTGCTATTAGTACCCCGGCCCAAGACGGGGTACTAAAAGATTTTTTTCTGTTCAAAATGCTGCAGCTGGAGGGGGAGAGTGGGGACAAGGGAGGGAAGGATGGGGGGAAGGAAAATGTATAAAAAAAAATTACCTGAATCCCCAGTGGGGAACCCTGGGTGATTAGGAGTGTTTGCATCCAAATATGCTTTTATGCGCTCATCTATGTATGTAACTGAGCATGCTAATGCCTCTACCATCTTGCGTGCCGTCCGCTGTCTGATCAACAAATACATTGCTTGCACTGTGCACAGAATCTCTTCTGTGTGCTTTTGTGTGCATAACCCAGAGGAGAGGTCTAGCCTTTTTAATGTCCCATATTTTTTGACAATTTTATTTTGACAATATTGTCTTGTCTTAGAATCTCTGAAATCAGACACAATTAGAGTGGACCTACGTGGATCAATTGGTTTCAGTGCCAGGAGGAGGAGGCCTTGTAACTCACCACCCTGAGCTGGTGTAGCCCCAAAATGTTTTGTTTGGGTATCCTGTTGTTCAAACTAATTGTCATGGTTGAATTCCCCTTTTACAGCAGCACAGTTAGCAGAATACGTAGACTGGTTGCCAATTGCTGAAACATCATTTCTATCACAGTATAGTACATTTGCAAACCTCCAAAGTGGGATGTCTGATACTGCTGAACCTGGTTCTGGTTGTAGAGAGCATTCCAATTCATACATTTGTAGTAGTTCTGGTTTATAGTGATATTTTATGTCTTGTGCTGTCTGAGTCATGGCTCATTAAGCACATCTGGAGTGTTGTGCCTTTTGTATTTAAAATACTAGAGCATGTAGTTTGCTTCTAACTGCACTAACTGTGTGTTTTTGTGCATAAAATAATTTTGTTTGCAGCTAAGGTGTGATATGTCCAGACATGTGAATGGTATGCTATGGGCTTTGTCTTCCCATGTGTATATACTGCATATGCAAAATCTTTTGGACCAGGGAATAGTGTCAATTCTAAGTCCTTATCTGTGTTTCTGTCCTGAAGAGCAATACTTTGAGTCATCGGTTCTTAGACATGGTGCTTGATACGTGTGTGCTCATCCTTCCAGACTGTTGGACGGAAGCTGTGCTTCAATAATTGATATAGTGGTTTCACCCATGCTGCCTAATCTGCCACATATGAGCAGCCACAATTTAAAAGGCCAAGCATGGCGAGTAAATTCTTGCAACACTATCCAGCCATCGAGAGGAGTAGAAGCCCCTACAGTGCTGCAGAAGCAGCACCCCCTGCAGCCCTTCAAAAGGTAAGGCCTTGGGCTTTACAGGGAGCTTCTGGCAACATCCCCCACTTGCCACTTTCAACCACCCGCATCCGCAGTTTTGCACATGGACGCCGTGATTGCTACATTACACTGTGTGAATTTGCGAATTCACATCCAGAACGTTTGAATCTGCTTTTTTTTCCATTGGAAACATCTTCACCGACGAGGCTTCATCCCATCTTAAGATGGCCGCCGCCTGCCTCGTTTGATTTTCGACCCTACCTACCTACCCTGCTGCCAGCATCCTGCTGCCGATTGGCTACCATCAGGCTCTAAACCGAACATTGATTCGCCGGCAGGAGAAGCCGGCCTCTCCCACTAAGGCCCCGACCACCAAGGCAATCACCTGTCTGACTCTGTGCCAGACACTATCCAGCCATCGGGAGGAGTAGGAGCCCCTACAGTGCTGCAGGAGCAGCACCCCCTCCAGCCCTTCAAAAGGTAAGGCCTTGGGCTTTACAGGGGGCTTCTGGCAACATCCCCCCACTTGCCACTTTCAACCACCCACATCGGCTGTTTTGCACACGGATGCCACGATTGTTACATTACACCATGTGAATTTGCGAATTTACATCCAGGACGTTTGAATCTTGTTTTTTTTCCATAGGAAACATCTTCACCCACGGGGCTTCAACCCCTCTTAAGATGGCGCCGCCTGCCTCGTTTGATTATCGACCCTACCTACTCTGCTGCCAGCAACCTGCTGCCGATTGGCTACCATCAGACTCTAAGCCCAACAGTGATTCCATGGCAGTGAAGTCGGCCTCTCCCACTAAGGCCCCGACCACCAAGGCAATCACATGTCTGACCCTTTCTAAGCCTGGAGAAGCAAGGACATCTATCCCTCTGTAACTTGTTACTCAGTTTTGCCTTCACGTATCTTTAATTCCGGCTTTACACAGCAGTCACCTTCCCGCTCCACAACACACGCCGAGCTCCCGGACACCTGCTCGCCAGCCCAAGCACCCACAATCAGCTTCGGAAGCACCTCAGGCAATGACTCCAGTTCCTGCACAATTCATGTGCTGCCCTTCCTTTTTCCTCCATATGACTGTGCATGTAACTATGCCGTGCGGGCTGTCTGCTACACTCCACAAGGATTTGGCCCCAGACGCCTCCGAACATTTACCCTGCACACCATAGACCTGCCCTGTAAGATAAGTGTTTAATGCATCGCCGTGCCTTTGTGCCCTAACAATGTGCCGCCACTGCCCTGTACCTGAGTTTGTACTGTTAGCATTCTAAATGTCCTAGCAAGGAGCCACATTATATGTTTACCAATATAATATCGTCTTGCATCTGCCTATCTGTTCTTACCATGTGCTTGCATTAGTTCACTTTGTTTTGGCTTAAGACTGCAACTTGCACGTGTCTGCAACTAGGCATCCTATTACTCCTAGACCTGTCAGCAGCGTTTGATTTGGTTGCCCACGACAAACTATGACAAACACTCTCCACCAATTTCCACTTCTCCCAGAAGGCCACAAACTGGATAAAATCTTTCCTCCCAGACCACACCTCAAGAGTCACCGTAGGAGAATTAGCAGCAGACCCTATCCCTATACCACTAGGGGCACCACAAGGCAACATTCTACTTCAACCGAGCCAATCTCTGCAACTGCCTATTACCAGAAAACTAGTCAATTTTTAATTGCCTTCTACCACTTAGCACGATAGGCTGTACTGCTCTTGTTAATCGGCATGCGAGACTGCATTTGCCTCTTATTTCCGAGCCTATGCTTGTAACATCCAACACTGACCTAGCCCACTCCTACAACTAGCATGTGCACGCCTCTGTTCACCTCATTCCAGCACACACATGACCTAGAAGAGACCTCCAAATAGCCCACTTCCAACCCAGCCTTAGAGCGCATTAGCACTTAGACTACTCCTCCCTAGCCTGTGCCACTACAGACCCCACGGACAATCGAACCCATCAGCCCAATATCAAAGTCACACTCATGTAAAACATACTCTGTTAGCATACACCCTTAACCATTCACTAACCGCTCTCACAGCACCACTAGTGCACCTCTATATCCACACCAGCTTCACCGCCATACCCACTCCAATGCCAACTCACGCTCTACCACACCTAGGAAAACTCCAGTCCCTGGCTCTTAAACTGAGCTACACTGTTTTGGCTCTCCTCAGCCCCCTCATCTACCTCCGTTACAATACCATACCATTCCAAACCATGCCTCTCAACACCACCCCCCCCAATCCTGCCAACAACCCCTTGAGCCTCTATACGAACCACCACTCCGCCAACAAAACCTGCTCTAAAGGAGCATACATACAGCATAAAACAGGCCTGGCTCGAATCTTCTGCCCCAGTCACCATCCTCTGCCTTGCCCCATGCCACAACCCACCCTATACTAGGAAACACACGCCGCATACGCCTCTCCTCCAGAACTGTTCACACCACTACCCCAACCATAATCACTGCTGTCTCCATAAGAAACTCCAGACTCACAGCACACACCCATCTCCAACATCTCCCATCCATATCCAACACCCCCACTGCCCTTCTAACACGACTACGCCACCCATAACCCATGACTACCAAAACAACATAACCACCAGACACCAACAGGCAACCAGCCTCACCACACGCCCCCCTCACAACACCAAAGCCTTCATCAGCCCCACCCATCCCACCCAACGTCCCACCTCTCCAAGCATCAGACAACCCCTCATAGGAGGCCTACTCAACATCAGATCCCTTGGTGCACATGCAATTGAAATACATGACTGCATCCTAGATTTCAAACTTGACTTTCTAGTAATCACCGAAACCTAGCTACATTCTGCCTCAGGCCCACTGATCACTTTGGCCGTCCCCACTGACTATTCCCTCCTCAGAACAGACCGATCTGATGCTACAGGTGGAGGAGTAGCCATTATCCACAAAACATCCTTACCCTTCAGGGAATGTAAAACAGAAACCCTTAGTGGATACAAAACCCACTCCCTCAAATTAGCCATTAACCATCAGGAAACCATCTTCCTAATAGTCTACAGAACGCAAAGCGCCCCTAGCAAACCAGGCATAGACCTACTGCTCCTAATTACATCCATATTTAAACCTAAAACAAAATACACCCTACTGGGGAACCTTAATCTAGGCTACAACAACCCTGCAGACATCAAAGCATCAGCATGCCAAAAAGCATTTCAGGAAATACAATTCTCCCAAATAGTGAACACACCCACCCACACCAAAGGCAGAATCCTCGACTGGATTCTCACCCTCAATACTACAGTAGCCATAACATATGTCCTTAATCTACACTGGACCAACCATTGTCTTATTAACTTCAAAATAAACATAGTCATAGACTACACCACCAAAACCTGGAACCCTCCACCCATCCAGGTCAGAAATGCTTGCAAGCTCACCCCTGAGAACTTAAACCCAGTTCTCAAGAACCTGCTCAACACTAAACCACTAGAAAACCTTAACTCAGACAGAATTGCCATGCATTACCACTAATGCCTAAAATTAGCAGTCGATGAAGTAGCCCTCCTAAAAACTAAAATACGTAAACCCAAACCAAACGCAGTGCCCCCTGGTTCAACACCAAACTCATAGAACTCAGAGAGAAAAAAGAGCATTAGAACACCTAACTAGGAAGCACAATTCCACAGAACCTCTAACCAAACTACGGAAATTATCTAAATCTTACAAACTTAGTGTACTCACCCACAAAGCAGAGTCTCTGAACGATCGAATAGCAGCTGCAGCCTGAAATAAACAATCCAATTGTAAAGGTGACAGCACTCCAGCCAAAGTCTTTAAAAACTGTGCCACAATGCTAGCGCCCACCATCTCCAGCTTAGTAAATGAGTCCTTCAACTCACGCCATATACCAGCATCCATCAAAGTAGCCTGGGTCACACCCCTACTCAAAAAAACCATCACTAGACCCTGCCATCCCACCAATTACAGGCCAATAACAACAGTGCCATTCCTCCTCAAAATCATCGATAAAATAGCCTACACACAAGTACAAGCACACCTCTAACAAAACCACTTACTTGGGGAAAGACAATCAGGCTTCAGCCCCAACCACAGTACTGAAACGGCCCTCCTGGATCTAAAAAAACAGATGGACGCGATCAGAGATTCTGGTAAACTAGGCATCCTTTTACTCCTAGACCTGTCAGCAGCATTTGATTTGGTTGCCCATGACAAACTATGACAAACACTCTCCACCAATTTCCACTTCTCCCAGAAGGCCACAAACTGGACAAAATCTTTCCTCTCAGACCACACCTCAAGAGTCACCGTAGGAGAATTAGCAGCAGACCCTATCCCTATACCACTAGGGGTACCACAAGGCTCCTGCCTTTCCCCCACCCTATACAATGCCTACACCAAATTACTCTTTGCCACACTAGATGCCATGGGAGTAATTTATACAAACTTTGCTTACGACAAACCCCATGCCCATCACGGGCAACCTGGAACAAGACACAACCACCATCAACACTATCTATTCCCATATTCAAAACTGGATGGCAACTAACAGTCTTTGCCTCAATGGAGAAATAACTGAGATCCTCATAATTGGTTCCCCGACCAGACTCAGCAAACTCCACCCAGATTAAACTTCCATCTTGATCGAAGGCACCCCCATCACCATCTCCCACAAAGTGAACACACTAGGAGTACACCTCGACTCCAACCTCACCATGAATTCACACATCAGCGTGCTCACCTCCTCAACAGCCTACACCGCCAAACTCATTACCCTAATTAGGCCCCTCCTCACTACAGGCAACTGCCTAACCCTTGCTAGAACCCTCATCCTAACTAAAATAGTTTACTGCAACATCCTACTACTAGGTACCACAAAAAACAACCTACCAAACTCCAATTCGTACAAAACAAAGCCCTCAGAGCAGCACTGGGCATTAAAAAAGAGAACACATCACACAACACAGAAAAGATGCACATTGGCGCCCAGTACACGCAAGAATCTTCCACAAAACACTTACCACTACCCATAAATGCCTATTTGATGCCACCACCATTTATCTTAATAGCTGCATCACATGCAAAACCTCACCCAGATTACTTCGATCCATTGCCAACACCCAGCTTCTCATCCCACGCTTCACATCCTGAAGAGCAGGCAACACCAGCTTCCTTATTGCACCCCCCGCATCTGGAATTCACTCCCCCTTCCCTGTCCAACAACTTTTCCTTACCCAAGTTCAAAAAGCTACTCAAAACATGGCTATTCAACAAATTCCAATAACTTGTCACCAGTTCCTCAGCGGACTGGGTCTCCCTCTCAGCAACCTAGACTACTCACTGCAAAGAACAATGATAACCAAGTTGTACATACCACTATGTCTACTAAATGCTTGTAATTTTTGAAAGTAGACTGTGGCTACTAAATGTATGTAAAACTGGAAACATTTTGTATGTAACCCCGACATGATAGCGAAGATATATGCAAATTACGCCGTGATACCCGAGGGTTTGGGCATGTAACCAAATGTAATAAATAAAAAATAAAATAAATGTGCATGAGCTTTGCAAGTGTCCACATTTCTCTATGAATTGTGGAGCAAGTCCCCTTGCCTCATCAGATAATTAAATCCCCAGAAATATGATTTCTCTATAGGCTATTTTAGATTTCTTGAAGTTGAAAATGTAGCCTTTAGCTGCTAATGTCCTAATGATTAAGTCCACCTTCTCTAGGTGTTAGTTCAAGTCATCATCTGTTTAGTGTAGAGCATTCACAGATGTCCAGCAAGTATGTATGCCTACTCAGAGGGTTTGTATTCTAATACAGAATAGCCCAGGACTGTTTTGTCACCAAGTGGGAGTCTCGGTAAACAAAGCTGTTTTCCCCTAAATGCTATAGCTGTGTATGCATAGCTCTCAGAATCCAAAGGGTGTGCAAACAATCCATGAACTATGCATATTCTACACAGCCTCTGTGCGTGTATTGGCATTTCAAATCCTAACGTCAATTATCAGCCGATATGAACCATCTGGCGAAGATACTGGAAGTAATGCTGTATTTTAGGGGCTTGCCTGTTGTGTCATAACTCCTTGGTCTAATAGCTGATCCACAAATATTTTCAAATGTGGTATAGCTTGTGCTTTGTCTGGATATTGTCTCTGAGGCTTTGGTGTTGCAAACACTGCCATTTTATGTGGAAGGCAGTCTATGGCATGTCCTACATGATTCTTTTATAACTGTGCTGCATCTGAAACAGCCCATGAGGCTGTATAGGATGTTACTGCATGTTCCTCAACTTCATCTGAAAAGGCTGGTTTATTTACCTCCTCCTCCATAGGCATTTCCCTAACATATAGCCTTGGCCAATCATGTTCTGCTAAAAGTCCATCTTGTGTTAAATGCAAATTAGACCAAAATAGTGACTCTTCAAGTTGAAGTGTAACTTTATACACATTATTGTACTCAATCACTTTTCAGTTGGAAGTAATACCCTCTACTTTTTGAATGGTAGAAAAGTAATCTAATAGTGTTTTTTTACTTTCTTTAAATATGGAGACTTGTGTGCCAGAATCCAACTGTACCACTAGACAATCCCTTGGATCTTTAATCACTGGTGTTATCATGTGAGACTGGTTTAGAGCTTCTGCCATTGTCCACTCTTAAAGCTGCTGTTTGCTTCCTTTCTCCTTGCTTCTCCTCCATCCTGGTGGGCTTCTGCTCTCCCTTGGGTGCCAAGCCCTGTTTCTTCTCTTTCTGGGAAGCAGAAGATGGATAGTCTTCATCTCTGTATCTTTGTGGTTTCCTACGCTGTGACCAATCCCTTAACAGGTAGGTTCTCTTGTCACCACATCTGCCCTTGTAGGATCCCCTACCCCAACCGGAGTCTTGCCTGTGGCTTGCACTTTCTCTTTCTACATATGGTGTCCTGCTACAAAAGGTCTAGCGTTCTTCTTTGACGGGGGACATAATGGAAGCCTGTGTCCTTCCCTTTCAGCCTCTAGCTGATAAGGTATTTCTGCCTGGTTCCTGTCTGATACCAGTGGTACTAGTAGTGGTCCCCTTTTAGAGTTTTTAATCTCACCTTATTCCTTCCTTTGCCATTCCCTGGGGGCTTTACCCAGCTGATCTCTGCCTAGGGTCCTGTGAGTAGCTGTCACAATGGGACCAAACTGGAGTTGCTTTTCTTGGTCACTGGGCAATACTGCTAGGTGTCTATAGACTTCTATTCTCACTGATTGACCCGTTATGAGGTGCAGGGGTACTCCATTTATCATGGAATAATTAGCCCCAGCTATTACCAATCCTAAACGCATTATTGCCTCTGCTCCCTGGAAGTTCAATATCACTCTGAGAATGGTGGGTAGTGCTGCACATTGAAGGAGTCTAAATAAAAAGAAGATATAAGCTGAAATCCAACAATGACAGTAAAGGTTGTTGGCATTATAATTCCTAAAGCCCTCTGCCTCTGCTGAGGAGTGACCTGATGGTAGGCTGCGTCTAACTAGCTCAGATTAGTGGAATACCACCTAGAGATTTCCTCCTGCCTTGTGGGAAAGTTGCCCAATAAGTCTTTGAGGGTCTGGAATGGAAGTGTTCCTTCCTCCCCTGCTATTATGGGTTTGGGTCCTGCCCTTGCTGCTCCCAATACTCTATGTTCTACTGCTTGCACGTAGACAGTGTCAAAATGTCTCACTAGAATGCCATAGTTTTCACTGGGATGAGGGTCATTTGCCTCTCTATTTGGGTGGCACCTAAGGATGTGCTATAAGGTGGCTCCTTCCATAGCAAAAGGCCAATATCTAGTCCTTGCAGTGAGATACATCAAGCCCCCTTGAAAGCAGTTCTGGTGGTCTACATGCTGAAATGATTACTTAGGATACCCATAGGGTGTGCACTGTATTTTGTCTATATCCCCACTAATGGGTAATGTCTCAAACATGTCTCCTGATTTGATACCAGGTGTCTTCATATATGTAAACATGGTTTCCCCAGGCAATCATCTAATCACTGCCACAGTAAAGTTGGTGTTGGCATCTGAAATACTTCCTCCATGTAACCACCTGGTTTTCGCCCAAGTGGCAGTTTACAGGTATAGGAATACTAACAGCCATTCTAATATCTCTAATATAGATAGCTGTTAAGATCACTTGCTTGAAAAGACACCCTACTCTTCACTAGAGTGTGCATCAAGCTATTTATTCCCCCCAGGCTCTTCAATAGGGTGTATATTATTCTTTTATAACACCAGGCTTGCAGCAACCCACTTAACCCCTCTTCAGTAGCTAAGTAGGGACAACATTTTAGGTTCTAGGAAAAGGTTAAACAAAGTCCTGCTGTGGTCACTAACGTGATGTAATTCTTAGCGTCTCTATCTCAAGAGCCTTTACTCTACATTGAGAGGAGTATCCCAGACGCCCTAAAAGGGGCTGTGGTAGAAAAAGAGATAGAGAAAAGCATATACCTGTCACTCTGCATCAGTAAAGAGAGCAGGCAATCAACCCCCTGCACTGGGAGGCTCTTTCTCATGTGATATGATATGATATGGCATTTATAACATGCCTAAACACAAGTGTTTCAAGGTGCGACAAGGTAGGGGAGGGGGAACTGAGGGAAGACAGAGACAACTATCTTACTAGGCCAGGTGACATTGAGATCACGCAAGTGAAGGGGAAGGGGGAAGGGGAAAAATGGAGGAGGAAGGGGGGCAGTGCAGTAGATGGGATCGACAGTAAAAATAATAGAATAAATAAAAGCAATAAATAAAAAGTGTGGCCAGCTGGTGGCAAGTGCAAGGGTAAGTGTAGACATCAGGTGCCAAGTACTGGCAGGGGACTGTAGGGATACAGAAAACAGTCCCCAAGTGCGGGGGTTGTAAGGAAGGCAGTGCAGGTGTGCGACTGGTGGGGGAGGGTTACTGGGCCTGAGATCATAGTGTAGCCAGGTGACCAGTGCAGTTTCAGTTTAAGCCAGGAGTTCAGCATGGAAGAGGAGGAGAGAAAGCAGAAGCAAAGAGGAAGGTTTTGAGGTGTTTCCAGAACCGGAAATGGTTCTTCACAAGTTTCAGGGAGGCAGGGAGGATGTTCCTGAGGGAGGCCCCAGCCGAAGAAAGATCTACCACCAACTTGTTGCTTGGTGAACCGACTGACTCTGAGGGAGTTGGAGGCGGATAAGCAAAGAGCTCGAGAAGGAAGATATTTAGGAAGAGAGAGTTTAAGGTATTGAGGCCCCATGCCCCAGAAGGACTTGTGGACAATGCCGAGGGTTTTGAACGTAATCCTTGCAGCCAATGGGAGCCAGTGCAGAGATTTCAGTCCTGGAGAGATACGATCCATGGGCTTGAGGCCAAGGACAAGTCTTGCAGTCCTGTTCTGGATGAGTTGCAGAGGGCGGAGAGTAGAAGCAGGCAGATTTAGAAAGAGGCTGTTGCAGTAGTCCAGCCTAGAGAGAACCAGGGCTCTGGAGACAGTGAGCTTTAGGGGGAAGGAGAGGAAAGGAAAAATACATCTGAGGAGGTGCAGCTGGTAGTGCGACTTGTTAGAGACAGCAGAGATGTGAGGAGAGAAGGAGAGTGTGGAGTCGAAGATGACCCTGAGGTTTTTAGCCTCACAGGTGGGATCAGGAAGAGGGCCAAGAGAGGCCGGCCAGAGAGTGACAGGAAAGGAGGGAGCAAGTGTGCCGATGAGGAGATTCTCAGTCTTACTGACATTAAGGCAGATATCATTGGCGGCACACTACTCCTGGATAGCAGACAGACAGTCAGAGATGGGAGAAGGAGAAGAAGTGGCAGAAGTAAGCCTGAAAATGAGTTTAGTGTCATCCGCATAGCACTGAAAATTGGGACAGAGAGCGGCAATGTGATGGGCAAGTAGTGCCAGGTATTGGTTGAACAGCCAGGGAGAGAGGTTAAACCCCTGGGGAGCACCACAGGTAGAGATAGAGACAGAGAAGAGGAAATTCCCAAATCGGACCTGGGAAGGTCGATAAGAGAGGAAAGAGGTCAGCCAAGCCAGGGCCTGATCGATGATACCCAGGTTGTCATAGAGATGGTTTAGATGGATGGCGTGGTTGACTATGTCAAAGGCAGAAGAGAGATCAAATAAGATGAAGACACAGGGGGTGTTGGAATCGAGGTTGGAGATCAGGTCTACACGGATGTTCAGGAGAGAGGCTTCCGTCTTCTGGCAGCTCTGAAGCCAGACTGATGGACATGGAGAAAACCAACAGATTCAACATGAATATTGAGCTGGGAGACGGCCAGCTTTTCCAGGAGTTTGCCCAAGAAAGGAGTGATGGAGATTGGGCGATAGTTAGCTGGGCTTGACAGGTCTGCAGAGGGTTTCTTAAGAAGAGGGTAGACAAGGGAGTGCTTCAGGGGGGAAGGGAAGACTCTGGTAGCAAAGTAGTAGTTGCAGAAGTCAGCCAGAGCAGGGGCCAAGGTGTCAATGTGGTCCTTGATGGTTTTGGAGGAACAGAGGTGAACCTGTTTTGATGAGACTTTCATAGATCAGACTTGTCTAGGGTCAACATGGGAAAAGGCAGAGAAGGTGGGAAGAGAGATGGCCAAAGAAGAGCCAGAGGAAGAGCAGGGACTATTGGGGACAGGGTGAGAGCAAGAGAGAGGACAGGATGTCCTGAGTTTTAGAGATGAAATGAGAAGCCAGGGCCATGCAGAGGGCCAGGGAGTGGACAGGAGAGGTAGAGACTGCAGCAGGATTGGCCAGCTCCTTGCAGATTTTAAAGAGTTCGGCAGAGTTGTTAGATGCCACAGAGACATGGACTTGGATGTGGGCTCTCTTCTTGGTGCTGACAGAGAACCAATATTGCCTTTGGAGCAGGCGGCAGGCCGGATGGTCAGAGGATGTACCGGAAGCACAGCATTTACTCTCAGCCACCCTGCGCATGCATTTAAGGGTTACGAGGTCTGAGTTGTACCAGGAGTTGCACTTGGCTTTGGGCTTCAAGCGGATCCTCACGACAGGGGCAAGAACATCAATAGTATCAGAGATTGCAGAGTGGAGCATGGAGAGGGCTGTGTCAGGGTGTAAGTCAGCCAAATGGGGGGGTGAGAAAGCAGCAGCAAAAGCCTCAACTGACACATGCTTCATCCGTCAGATAACTGAGAAGGTAGGTGGCAGTGCTGGAGTTGGCTTGGCCTGAGTGGTGGAAAGGGTGAGTTAGGTGGAAAGGAAAAAGTGATCACTCCAGGAGAGAGGACTGGTGAGGGTGAGAGGGATATAGAGGGGAAGGTATCTAGGGATCAGAACATCTAGAGTGTGCCCTGCAGAGTGAGTCGGGCCAGAGGGGAGGATAGAGAGTGCAAGAGAGTTGCAGAGGTCGCAAAAGAGTCCAGAGGAAGAACAGGAAGCATCCAGGTGGATGTTAAAGTCTCCAAGAAGGAGGAGTTGAGTGGTTGAGATGAGGAGGGAAGAGGAGAGGTCCGGCCACTCCGAGAGGAAGGAGAAGATGTGACCGGGTGGCCAATAGATGGTAGCCACAGTAAGGGAATGGCTAGGAGAGAGAGAGAGCCTGCAGACGAGGCATTCAAAAGAGGAGTAGGCCTGCATAGGAATTACAGAGGCAGGAATCCACTTGGGGAAGATCAGGGCTACACTCCCTCCAGAATGGTTGGATCTTGGTGCACAGAGAATCTTGTAGCAATCAAGGAGGAGAGTGTCAAAGCTTGTGACAGAGCTGGCCATTAACCAAGTCTCAATGAGACCGAGGACATTGAGGTCAAGTTCTTCAAGGAGGCGGCAGATGTCAGAGGAGTGTTTGACAGCTGAGCAAGAGTTTTGAGTGGTAATATGGAGAAGGTTGCCATCCTAGAAAGGCTTCTGGGGAGGGGTTCAAATCAAAGGTACACCCTGTGGAGGGGTAGAAGAAGCTAAGGAGGAGAGAGCAGGGGGAGGCAAGGAAGCTGTGGAGGGAAAAGTGGGGAACGCAGGAGAAGGAAGGAAGTTGATGAGGCACGGGAACCATCTATCAAAGAGGAGAAGATTGGCCTGAGGGCCTTGGAACAAGATGATACTATTCAGGTAAACATTAATGATGACCTTACAGGAGTCGAAGGAGGCCAGGATGGCCTCCCACCTGGTGCCACCATTAATGGGAGAAGAAGAGAAAGGAGAAATCACAGAGGCCATATGAAGAGTCCATAAGTCTGGTGAGGGAATGACAAAGAGGATGTTGGTGAGGGTTTGCCTAGAGGAAGCACTGGTATAGGTGTCAGCGATAGGGAGGCATGGGTTGAAGACCAGGATGTCCTTTTTAAACTTCTTCCTACCAGAGTTAGTGAGGAGAGTAGGATAGTCAATAGAGAAACAGTTAGAAAAGACAGGAGAGACAGAGAGCACTATAGAGTAGGTAGGGAGAGGAGAGAAGAGGAAGCAGGGTTGGACAGGGTGGTAGGGGTGGACAGAACCCTGGCAAGGACGCAGGGAGGGGTGCAAGCAGACGAGACAAGGAGAAATGAGACAATAGCATACTTGCCAACCCTACCGATTTAGGCGGTAGGATACCGCTTTTTAAGCAGTCCTACCGCCTACTGATTTTTTGACACCAAATACCGATTTCTTTTGTAAAATAAAAAAGTATTTATTTATTATTTTTATTTTTTACATTTTTTTTTTTTACCCACACCAGCTCGGGGGAGTCTTTGAAGGGCTCCCCCGAGCTGGCGTAGCGGGAGAAGGCACGGCATGCAGGATTTTAATGTCAAAGACACCCATGGCGGTGGGCTAAAAGCGCCCCTCTGCCGCGGGTGCCTTTGGCAAAAGGTGCCATTAGCCCCCCACCACGCCAGCTCAGGGGAGTCTTTCAAGGACTTCCCTGAGCTGGCGTAGCGGGAGAAGGCGCGGCATGCAGGCTTTTAATGTCAAAGGCATCCACGGCGGTGGGCTAAAAGCACCCCTCCGCCGTGGGTGCCTTTGGCAAAAGGTGCCATTAGCCCCCCACCACGCCAGCTCGAGGGAGTCTTTCAAGGACTTCCCCGAGCTGGCATAGCGGGATAAAGGCACAGCATGCAGGCCTTTGATGTAAAAGGCGCCCACAGCGGTGGGCTAAGGGCGCCCCTCTGCCGCGGGTGCCTTTCACAAAAGGCGCCATTAGCTCCCCACCACGTCAACTCGGGCGAGTCTTTCAAAGGCTCCCCCGAGCTGGCATGATGGCAGAAGGCATGGCAGGCGCCTCATTGGCATTGAATGCACCCGCGGCGGTGGGCTCATTCAATGACAATGGGCTCCTGACGCGCCCTATTCCTATCATTACCTTCTCGCCTGACTATTTTTGAAACTTTAAGATTCCTACAGATTTTTGGTCACAGAATGTTGGCATGTATGCAATAGTAGAAAATTGTACATAACAACAAGGGATGTTAGGTGAACGATTTGCTAAGAAGGCAAAGCAAAAGACAGCACTACTTTCACAATGTAGTTTAACAACAGAGACAGCACACCTAGGTCTAAAGGTTCTGTATAGTGGAAGAAGGGCATAGGTTTCACAATGCAATTTAAATACTTTCACAATGCAATTTAATAAAAACACACCTAGGTCTAAGAGTCCTGTATAGTGGGAGAAAGGTGGTGCTATGTGGCAGGGTTTCAGGGTAGAGTGATGGCTCTATTCCTCGCCCTGGCCTTTCCTACCTTAGTAGTCGCTGATGATTGATGGCTGGCCACTGGCTTCCCCTGCTGACACCTGCAGACACTAGCTGGAGTTGCCTCAGAGGGAGCTGCCATTTCCCTTGGGGCCCTTAGCCGCTGGGCTGCGGGGCAGAGGGGCTACGCTGGGAAGGTCAGTAATGACCAGTGAACCTACCAATCAGCCAGGGGGGTGGGATGGGAGGCGGAAGAAAGTAGGAATGAGTAAGTGGGAGTCGGGAGGGATCGGGAAGCAACGGTGGCCCAATGGGGCTGGACAACTCAAAAAAGGCGCAAGTTAAAAATTTCAAAGACATGCACTATTTATAACATGGCAATGCACAGTATGTCAAATAAATGCCCCACTCTTAAAGTTCATGTATAAATGGTTCTGTCAAAATTCTCAGTAATGAACACTCAATGCATGCTTCTTATACTCTCATAGATAAGGCAAATGATGAGAAATAAGTAATAAATAAACATTGCTACCGTTATACACAACACACTTAAAATGCAAAATGTCATTAATGAATATACAGCAATCATTGTCATTGACTCTACGTCTACTCAAGACTAGGACTAAACTACTTTCACCTAGATATCATAGCCACCTTAAAAACAACTACCTGCCTCACCAGGATTTGTTAGGCAACTTCACAAATCTTGCTAGGCAGTCTTCATAGAAGCACCTGCCCTTTTAATACCTCAATACCTTTTGAATTGTGATATCAATGATGGGTAAAACCTCGCATACTCATGATCTGTAGAAGGTAGGGAGATGAGAGCTGTAGAAGACTGGGGGCCTGCAGCGGTTTGTATATCCAGGAGAAATGCACGAAAATATCAAAAGACACCTATTAAATCATCATGGTCTTTTCATAAAAAAAGGAGGAAAATAGGAAAACATGCTTCAAAATGAGTTAATGTCAATTGAGAGCAACCATGGTGCCAGCATCAGCCGATTAAGAATAAGATATGTTCATGGGTGGTGATTTGATTTGCCTTGGGTGGAAATATAAACATATTCCCCATACATCTCAGTCAAAATCAAATGTTCATCTCAAAAGAATATAGGCATAGTCCTTTGGGGAGGCAAATGCCTCAGAAAAGCCAAAACTAGAACTTAGTGGCTTTAATATCAAGCAAGAAATATAAAGGACAGACTTTGACCCCTCCCTTCTCCAGAGAAGATAATAGCCCGGTGCGTCTCCCTGCCAGCCTTCCGTCTGCCAACTCCTGTCTGGTTTGCACCCATCTAATCTCCTGTGCTGCCTTCTGTGCACTCCCGTCAGTAGCATAATATCTAACAGAAGAAAAAAGGTGTTTAGAGTTTTGGTCGGAAAAAGCGGTTCAGCTTACTAGCTCAGTATCAGAGTTCAGCATCTTGTCAGGGAAGCAAAAAGCTTGTTTCTGTTAAAAGCAAAGCTGTGAGTATGATGCAGTCTGCCGATACCTTTGCACCTAATTGTACAAGCCACTTGGCTAATACAAGCTCTGCAGGAAGTGCTGTAGCTCCTGTAGTTCTTTCAAATATAGGCATTTTCAGTTGTATTTACTATTACAGAGGTACTTGGAAACTTTTCCAGAAAGTCAGGAATATAGTCAGTGACTTGGATTATGCAATGTACCCACAATAACCATCACAAAGATAAGGTCTGGCGTTAAGCCCCCAAATCCACACCCAACATTGCTCTCTGCATTTAATTGTGAATCCTACTCTTTGCCTGAATTTATCAAATGCATTACATTAGGTGCCCATGTTAATGAGAACATGGCTGGGAATTACGCTCACACATTATGCCCAAAACATGGTTAAACCTAAAAGTACATTACAATATGAACATACTGACCCCCATTAACTACAGTGTATCTTGTGTGTTGCCTATACAGCCTAAGCCCAATCACCGGCCCAACAACAAACAACGTAAGACACCCGCTGGAGCCTTAGTCAATCATCCCACAGTGCCACGGTCGACCAGACCCAAAACCCCACATCAGCGTTTCCCACAGATCTATCTTGTAACATCAAAGGCACCTGTATTAATGCCCAATCACTAGGAGCTCACGCCATTGAAATCCATGACCTTATTATCGTACAACAACTTGACCTACTAGTAGTCACAGAAACCTAGATACACCAAGCCTCTGGACCCCTACTAGCTCTGCCCATCCCCCCAAACTACAACAATATCAAGTCTGATAGAACTATTGCACCTGCTGGTAGTGTGGCCATAATTGCCAAATCCCATTTACTGCCCTATCAAAGAAATAGCTGGCTAAAAACTACTCTTAGCCAAACTCTCTACTGACCAGAACACCACTTTCCATTTATTTGACATATACAGATCACCAAATAGCAACACCAACCCAGACCTAGACATAACTCTGATGCTAGCTCCCCACATTAAGCTTAAGACCAAATGTATCATTCTACTAGATATCAACCTAGGCTTTAGTGATAACCAGGACTCTAAAGCATAAGCCCTACACACAGCACTCACAGATATGAACTTTATACAGTTGGTCAAAACCCCCAAACATAACAAAGGACAAACTTTGGATTGGATACTTACGCTTAATACCAAATTATCCATTGAGTCAATTGTACCCCTCGACTGGACTGACCACCATAGCATCAACTTCTCCATGATTAGAAAGGAGATAAGCCATCTCTTGACTAAGGTAACAGATACTTGCAAAACTAGAAATACCTGCAAGCTTACACTAGAGAATTTAGCCCCCATTATAACAGATGCATTATCATCCAGCATGGTTACTAGCAACAACCCTGGTCTCCTAGCATAGGCCTACCATAAATGCCTCACTGCCACTATTCACAAAGTAGCACCTTTAACAACCAAAACACACTGTCCTCATAAACCAAAGAGTTTCTCGTTTAATGAGGAACTGGTCTCGCTGAGACGAACCAAAAGATCGCTAGAGCATATCAATAAAAAATCCCCCACAATAGACACCGCCACAGCCTTCAGAGCTGTCAACAAAATCTACAAAGCTGCAATTACTACCCATTAGGCTAAGGTATACAACACACGTATCAGTAACGCATCCTCTAACTTCAATGAACTTTTCTCCATTCTTACGGAATTGGAAACTCCAATCACAGCTACTTCACCTGTTAACACTAGCAAGGAATGGTGCACGACCATACAAAATGTGTTAGCTTCCAAAATTGTGCTACTCCAAAAGAAAATCCTCACAAAAAGAAAAATCCTAGCTGTTAAAAAAGTACTGAAAACTCACCACAAATAAGTAAAATGTGACCCTCAGCTTCCAATTTACCCCAGTAACACAAGGCACAATGGCAGACACTATTGCTAAACTAAAAGCCTCAAACTCTAAAGGAGATAACTTCCCTGCCCACCTAGTTAAACTTTGCGCCCCTCTCCTCACCCCCATCATCACTAACTTTGTGAATGCTTCTTTCAATACAAATACAGTTCCCTCATGCATAAAAGAACTGTTGGTGACCCCATTACTAAAAAAACGATCTCTTGATGCAACAGTGCCTACCAACTACCGGCCAATAACCACGGTACTGTTTCTCCTCAAGATTATCGACAAAATAGTGTATAATCAAATTCAAGCCCATCTTGATCAGAACCTACTCTTCGGAGACAGACAATCTGGATGCAGGCCTAACCACAGTACAAAACTGCTCTCCTGGACCTGAAAATCCAGATAGATAACATTGGCGACTCAGGTAAACTATGCATATTACTATTAGATCTGTCCACTGCTTTCGATTTGGTAGACCATGACAAACTCAGCACCATGCTAGCCAAGGATTTCTGCTTTTCTAAAAGTGCCACCGTGTGGGTGAAATCCTATCTAGCTGTACATCTAGAGTAAGCATTGGTAAAGAAGCAGCCGATCCCATACCAGTCCACATTGGGGTACCCCGATGGTCTTGTCTCTCGCCCACACTATATAATGCATACACAAAGCTAATCTTCTCAGCGCTGGATGCTATGGGTGTCATCTATACCAATTTTGTAGATGACACCCAGATACTTATCCCGATCTCTGGTGACTATATACCATAACTATCAATAAGATATACTCAATAATCCAAAATTGAATGGCATTGAATATTCTCTGCCTTAACAATGAGAAAACTGAAATTCTCATTGTGGGCTTCCAAAGTAAAATTAGCACACTCCATTCGGCCTACTAAGCTATCAATATTGATGGCTCCCTAATCCCGGTATCGAAACAGGTCAAAACTCTAGGAGTTTACTTTGATGCTAATCTTACTATGACTAGGCAAAAGAGTGCCCTATCAGCGTCCACACCCTATACCTCTAAATTGATTGACTTGAGTCGGCAGTACTTTTCACCTATAAATTGCATCACTCTAGCAAGAGCATTAATTCTATCTAAGTTGGACTACTGTAACGCACTACTAATAGGCACCTCCAATACCAACGTAGGGAAACTACAATTAATGTAAAACAAAGCGTTACGAGCAGCCAGAGGAATCAAGAAGTCAGACCCTATCTCTAACATTAGGAGGGAGACACATTAGTTACCCATCAAAGCAAGAATTATCTTTAAAGCACTGTGTACTACCCACAAATGCCTCGCCGATAAAGCTCCCATTTACCTAAATAACTCTATAAGCAAAAAAGAATCCAAGAGAACACTCAGATCCAACACAAAATTGCAACTTGCTATCCCCCGGTTCAAAAGCTCCAGAGCAGGAGGTAGTAGCTTCTTAGTCATTGCCCCTAAACTATGGAATGATCTTCCAATTAATATCAAAAGTGAAAACTCCCACCAATCTTTAAGAAAATTACTAAAAACCTTGCTCTTTAACCAATACTAGCCTCCCGTCACATCCTATAAAACACCCATCTGCCCAAGTCCAGATTGAGGCCTCAACCGACTCAAAGAATACTAGAATCTGTAAAATATTGAAAGTAACCATGCATTGTATATATCTATGTTAATTATTGTATCAGTATTGTTTGATGTAATGTAACACTATTGATTTGACCCCAAGATATATTTTACCATGCTGTGATACCCTAAAGTCTGGGCATTTAACAAATGCAATAAATAAATAAAAATAAATAAACATGTTTCCATAGAGCATGTGTTATAGGAGCACATGCTGTAGCAGTGCATGTTGTAACAGTGTGTGTTGTAAGACCATGTTTTGTAGAAGTGTGTGACGCAGGAGTGTGTGGTAATAGGGTGAGTTGCAGGAGAACATGTTGTAGTAGCATGTGTCATACAAGCGTTTATCATAGCTGCAAAGGACGAGCTGCACTTAATGGTAGGTATGTTTCTTTCAGGTCACATAAGATTCAGGGATGGATACAATATTTCCTCTCAAAACTAGTTAAGAATTACAAGGTGAAGGGAGGAGCCGAGATGGTGGACTAGCCGGATGCGCCCCTGTGCAGCTCCGACTAGTTAAATGGGAGTCCCTCTAAGAGTATGTGCAATGAACTACAGGCAGTAACATGGCAGAACATGCAAAAATAACAACTGAAAATGATGGTAACTAACCTGGCAGAATGAGATAGGAATTCACACTGCTAGAGTTCATACAACAACCACGCGCAAATGGAACACTATCTCAAATGGCAAGTGATTTCCATGGACGAGAGTCCCCCGAGACTGCTGGAGATCGGGTCGGCAACATGTGAGCTGAAAAGCTGACACTGCAGGAGCGGGGCATGAACTGCTCGTAAACACACTCTGAGAATATCCCTGCGAGGTAGAGCCCTGAGGACCATGAGGATTGCATTGACAACAGGGTGATAAAGATCAAGGACTAAATATGCTGGACAAGGGTGACAGAGTGTGACACATGAACCGTGTGATCTGGTTCTGCTTGAGAAAATCTAAGGGAGCCTTGCATGGAGAAATGTGTGGCAGAAACCGCTGATAATGCCTGCTACTGATATCTGCAACATGCAACATGCAGCATGGCGGTGCAACCATATGTAAGGATAAGTGGGGTTTTATTGCCAACATGCAACATACAGCAGAGAAATACAGTCAGGCCCAGTTTCAAACTGCAGGCATTATTTCAGTAACAGCCAGCAAGCAAAGTTGTCAGAACACATAAAAAACATTTCAGCATGGTGTTCTGCCAGTTAAAATACGGAGGTGCACAATTTTATGTTTCATGTATGGAAACTGCATTAGAATACATAACTGATTAACATTGCACTAACATTACTAAAGTACCAATTTCAACTCTAACATTATAATGCAGTATTCTATGCACAATGAAATACAGTCCATGTTGTGGGTGCACTGTTTGAAATTCATCTTTCATGAGGAAATGCACACTAGTGTTTTTTTTCCATCTTGTAGTGAACAGAAATATGTAAAATGCAGGAAGGAAAATGAAACAGGTGCTTTGAAAATGAAGTCTTCATTGTATTGAAAAACAAAGGCTGGCACAGGGCACATTCTTTTTATTCTGATTGGTAGGGATTGTAGTTGGATAAGCCACATCAATAGAGGGCTGAATCAGAAGTTTTTTAAGGAATGAGGAGAAAGGAGTCGGCAGTTTGTGCTGGGACCAGGAAACGGACGGTGCCATATCTGTTGAACTCCAAGTGGGTTGAGTGCTGACTACGAGCATAATCAGCTGGCAGCTCCCCACACATACGAGGGGGTTTGGCACTGAGTTTGGGTCTGCAAAGATTGCAAGGTCGTGCTAGGACTTTAGATTTCACTGGCCTTGGTAAGATTGGTGCCAAGTGATGAAAATAAAATAGTATGATGTATGTTTGTTGCTAGAATTTATTGGCAGTGCAGGGAGGTTAGACACAATTCCATGTTTTTTTCTCTCTATGTTCAAGGTGTGAGAACATAAATTTGTGTTTGCAAAATACCTTCTTGTTTTTGTTGTTCTTTTATCTTGCAGGTGATGCTGTAAATATCATGTGGTAAGATGTTTTGGCGGTAAGATGTTTTGCTGTTTGTAATTGTCATATAATACAATGTACAGATAAAAGAAATTGAGACTTTGGTGTCATTCATGCATCTGTGAATCATTTATATATGTGAAGCACAAAGGTGATGTTTATATCAGTGCAGTAGTGCATTTACCAATTTACCACTGTAGTTAAAATAGCAAACAAGAGAAAGCCAGTAGTAAATATATGCAAGGTAGGAAGGTGTGTGTGTGTAATGAATGATTCCTTCCTTGCATGCTGAAGGGAAGCAGTGCCTAATCTGGCACTTAGATCACTGGATGTACATAAGCCAGTAATACCAGCCACAAACTATAGGTGACGGTCTGAATAAACTCATTGGGTTCTCTGAAGTGTCCTAAGTCTGGGTCTCTCTACAGATGAGTAGAAGACATTCTAATAGAAAGGAAATGTGTGTTTATGATGGGGTTGTAGTACAAAAAAAATATGCTCACAACTATACCAAATGAATAAGATCATTTTTAAAATACCATAAAACTAGATACCATTAAAATTGCCACCAATACAAGCTAACAATATATAATCACCTAAATACACTAATACCAAACCCACTCTAAATGTAAGGCCAGTTTACCAAGATTTTACGGTAAGAAAAATACCACAAAACTCAAAATTTACCCCGATATGACAAAATCTCTTACATACCAGAGGAGAAAAGATTAGGATGGGTGAAGCAGGAATCATGGGAATCCCTACTGTGATGGGACCCAGGCAGCGCTATGTCACAGTGGTGGAATATAGAAATAAGTAGGAGGATGTTGGATTTGTGAGCTTCATACTGTAGTGCAGTTAACCCTATACACACAGTTCCTAGAGCCACAGGCGAGGCATTAACACAATGCGCTGCAATGCAGGAACGTATAGAAAGTCTGGGTGAGCCACACACACCAACAAGCGATTAGAGCTGAATGGGCTCATACAGGTGTACCCTCTATGAGAAATTTCCTTGCACACAACCGACGCACACCCAATGAGCTCAGAACACCAGAGTCTTGCTTTAAGCGCGACTGCGACTACCACCCCAATGAGCATAAAAACCCCAACAGAGACTGAGTTTGGAGGCACAATTTGACTGCACTGATGAGAAATACTATCAAACCACCACGCAATTATCAGAAGGGCACAATGGAAAGGAAACATTGAGCATGTATCTACCACAGGAAACACGAGAATCCATGCAGGTGCTTGGTACTTCAGTAGCATTCACCAACTAGGACCTAAAAGACTTTCTACAAAGCAACCAGAACAACCTAGTCCTCGAAATGGTGGACCTTAAAGAAGGGTGGTGAAAAGTTTGAGAGGCTGAGAAAAGAAATGGACGTGCTGGGCGACAGGGTGAACGCAGAGGAAAAGGCGGTCAACAACATTTTAATTCAGGCTCCGACTGGTGGACCTTAAAGAAGTGTGGTGAAAAGTTTGAGAGGCTGAGAAAGAAATGGACGTGCTGGGCGACAGGGTGAACGCAGAGGAACAGGCGGTCAACAACATTATAATTCAGGCTCTGACTGACTACTTTAGCCAACAAGGCAGACCTCCACTAAGAAGGTTACTAAAGTGGACAACAAATGTGAAGATCTCAAAAACAGATCGCGATGCGAAAACATACGGCTGTAATTCCTACAAAAAGGAATCCAGAGGTGATGGGCTAGACATACCTTTGTGAAAGCTGTTTTTCCTCCAGCTCCAGGAGGAGTCACCTGACTCACTGAAGATGGAGAGATCTTATAGAGTTAGTCCATTTAATGCTGGAGGTCATAAAGACAGACCGAGAGACAACTTAATTAAGCCCCAATCATATGCTCTCAAAGAAAAAATTCCCTGAGAGGGCAGAAGGAGGGGCTGTATTGTCTTTAGAGGCTCAAAGATCTAACTATTCTAAGACATATCTAATGCTACCTACAAAAAAGCAATACCTTAAGCCCATCATGGACAAAATGTTTCAAGGATGGAGCGGCTACAGGTGGGCATTTACCATTGGGGTACAATTTGAGTGGAAGAAACAGCAACACCTGATTAGCCACCTGGACAAAGGGTGCAGGCTGCTCAAAATTAAGATTCCTGATTAGCGACCAGAGTAGAACACAGGAATGCATCTAAATTGAAGGTGAAAACTTGGTTGATGAAAGGCGCCTGTCTGAATAACAACTGAGAGAAATCACACAACGACACATGAACGGTAGTGGATAAGTCACATATACCTATTGGTTGTCGACAGGGAAGATGTGATTCCGAAGAGTGACAGGAGTGACTATAAACGAGAGCACAACAACTGTGATGAAACAGTTACGAGGATATAAAGAATGCCTGTGCTTTAGTGAAACTGTCAATTTAGCATTTTATATTGTGAACATTGACAATGTCTGAGGGGGCTACTCCATAGATGTTAACTGGGATGGAGGTCAGTGAGAGGTGTGCCGGTGGAGAGAACAAAAGTGAAGAAAGCGTATCTAGGATCTCGTCAACCCAGTTTTGTAATATAGTTGGGAGAAGGGTGCTGGGGAGAGGGAAGGGCACAGGATCTACCAGAAGCAGTTTCCATAGGACAGACATATGGGCAGAGGCAAATGATAAGCAACAATGACTAAGATACTATCCTTAAATATTGGAGACCTGAACTAGCATAATAAAAGAATCAGATCATTCCACTTGTTGGGAGATTTGGCCATCAATATAGCCCTGATACTGGAAACACATTGCCTGAATAAAGACAGAGGCAGATTAAGAAACAGGAACTTTGTAGTTCAGCTACTGGCCAGAGCAGTGAAATAAGTGGAGGGTTGGCAATTCTTTGCAGACAGGACTTGGGCCTGGTAGTGGTTGAGAAACTGTTTGATCGAGAAGGCAGATATCTGAGAGCTAACTCTAAATTGGGTAACAGATTCCTCACACTAGCATTTCTCTACGCATCAAATACAGGAGAAGTAGATTGGATGATAACATTGATTCCAAAGATTGCAAATTTCCCAAAGGAGAAACATAATTATGGGAGGTGACTTGAATATGATCATGAATAAGGCACTGGACCATTCAGAAGGAAACATGGCACAAGGAATACAAGTCACAGATAAGCGTAAACAAGAGGTAACTAACCTCTTAATTTTTCGACAAATGTCAGGATACACACTTAGACATAAGTGATGGCTCTTTCTTTACACATGTGCATAGAACATACACGAGGATAGCCTATATATTCTTGGCCCACACTCTAAAAGGGGACATTCCAGACATACATATGGGGGATATCACCATTTATCGGACCTTGCACTGGTCATAGCACAAATAAATGTGGATGCCCCGGTGGCGATCCAATGCACTATGTACTTCCCACAGCATCTACTTAGAGACCTGACAATTAGAGAGAAAGTAGCAACACAGATAAATATTCTATAGACAACCTGCCTGGTGACACATCCTTTAATGATCATGGGACGCATTTAAGCAGCAGTAAGACACGCACATGTGGGCAAGCTGAGGAGAACTGAAAATTAAAAGCTCTATCAAGAGCTTAAAGAACTAGATGGAAAATATAAAGAGAGAGGCTCCCCTAGAATTCTGAGGAAGAAGACAGTGATGAGGGGCCAAATAAACACCCTGGCAACCAACAGAGCGGAGCACACACTACTAAACTTCAAGTGCACATTCTATGAAAAAGTTAAAAAGACGGGTACATTATTAGCCCAGGCATTGAAAGTCAAATGGTCAAAAGCGTGAACAAGAGCTGTAAAGGAACAAGGGGGATCCCTAATGCATGACAGTGAGGAAATAGCAGGGACGATGTCAGACATAAGGGGAAGAAGCTCAATTATTGAAAATCTCAGAAGAACAGAGAGTGTGCCAGGATAGGTACATCACCATCTAAGAAATTGTTCTGGACATTAAACAGTTAAAACCCTGGCCCTGGCACCTGGCCCTGATGGCCTGACAGGCCAAATTTACAAAACTTTCTGTAGAGAGCTACTAAAGCCATTGGCTGCATTTTTTTAACACCTTCTTGATCTCGGGGTAGATCGCAGATCCAATGAACCATGCAACCATAAGTGTGATACAAAAGATGGCGAAAGATCTCGAATACTGTGGGTCCTATCACCCTATATCATTGTTAAACCTAGAAGAATAATTATTAGACATAATATTGGTAACAGCTAGAAACGGTGCTTCGAGAACTGATCGATCCAGATCAGATGTTTTTTGTAAAGGGCTGGCAAACATTTTACAATGGGCCTCATTTCACGTCCGGTGATAACAGAGCTGAAAAAACTGTCAGGTTGCTGCCAGACTTGGAATGAATTACCGGCTCTGGGATTCCCGGAATTACCGCGGATTACACCCACTGTGGTCCGGTTATTCCGGAGCCGGCATTCTGTTATTCCCTATTCCTGTGGAGTCCTATCGGACTCCACGGAAATGGGGGCCGTGGAAAAACCGGCACCATGCGGTAATGGTGCCGGTGTTTCCACGTCCGTCTGAGGCCGGTGGCGATATGCCCGCCAGGGCAGACTTGGCAGGTGTAACACCACTGGCCGCAGAACTCATAGTTAGCCGGTCCGGAAACGGTGCTGGTACGGTTTTACCAGCACCATTAAATACGGACCGGTTAACTTGTAATGAGGTCCAATGTCAGAAAATGATTCCACTTAACAGAGATTTCAGAAATATAAACCGTTGAGAAGGCCTTTTAGTAGGCCTTTTAGAGGGTCAATGGGACCTTCTTAAAAGACCTGCTCACAGGATCAGGATTGGGGCCTAATCTGGTCAAGTGGATTTCAGTCATCTATGTAGAACCCACAGTCAGAGTTAGAGGGATTGGTATTCTATCAGCCCCACTCAAACGGTAGAGGGGGACCAGAAAAGGCTTCCCTTTTTCACCCTTGATATTTGCAATGGAAATTAAGCCATTTATTAGGAAAATTAGAGACAACCCAGAGGTACAGGGAATTACACTAAATATAAAATAGCATTGTTTACTGATGATGTTATATTTTCATTCCACGACCCCCCTCCCCTGACTGGTGGCAGTGCCTAAGGAACTGGATAGTTGTGGGTTAACCTTGGGCTACTGAGATAATTAAGACAAGTCAGAGATATTGAACTTAACTAAGCTTTTCGGGGTTAAAACACTACAGCCATCATATCAGATACTTGGGAGTGTGGCTTTTCGTGAATATTAACAACTTAAACCATATTATCTACTCGGAATTATTAACACAAATTAAAAATGACTTGGCAAGGTGAGGAAAGCTCACTATCTCATGGTTTGGTACGATAAACGCATTCAAAATGAATATTTTCCTGCACCTTGTATATCTCTTACAAGCCCTTTCAATTGTAGTTCTGAGGCAGGTACTTAAGAACTTGCAAAAAGAGGTCACAACATTTATATGGAGGGGTGAGAAAAAGTCGGATCGCTAGTACAAACCTGATAGCAGAGACAAACAAAGGAGGACTGCAATCCCTAGACTTTCAAACTTACTATGACGCAGCGCAACTGTGGATACTAAGGGAACGGTGCCAGGTTAACTGAACTAAACAGTGATGGGCAATGGATACAGCAGTAGGGGGAATACCTTCATGGTGATCACTATGGTTTCCTAAACCAATTAGACCAACCTGATTATATATTAAACCAGTGAACAGGACGATGCTTGAGAAATGGGATAGGTTAGCGATGAATAGGGGTCTGACCAGCTTCCCCTCCACATTCACCCCAATCATGATACTCCTGATTTCATGCCGAACTTTGTAAAGGGTGCTTTTCAGGGCTGGAGACAGTGATACAAGTTGAGGGTACACGTGGGTGGGCCGCAACCACCAGCTTTTTTCGACGCCCCCAATTTATTTTAGAGACGTGTGTAAAACGAGAAACATTGACTATCTTTTTTGAATGTACAGCGACCTCGGGACCATATAACCTGATGAGAAATATAACACAAGTAATGTTGAAAAATCACATTTCGGGACTGCATGTTCCGGGGAAAACATTGGCATCGATTCTTGGAGTATAAAGCATGCACACCTTTTAACCTTTTCAAAATACTATTAGAAGAAAATATCCTCTCTTTATTTTTTGTCTTTATTTTCTGAAAGGCAAATGCCATTCGTCCTGTGCAGTTTTTCCATATTTAACATTGATATGCTAATGTCTGGTGACATCACACCCCATTGAATAATTTAATGATTCCCCCCACTATTCTTTTAGGACTTTACCCCTGGCCGGAGAGATAACAGAAGCTGGTGCATCTCAGCTATCAAACCCTTTCGGGAATGTAAGCAACAATATTGTCTGAGCGAACAATACTGCTTTCAACACGTCCAAATTAGACATTGACCACAAATCAAATAATTAGGGAGGCAGCGTCACAACAGCTGACATTTACTGCATCCTTCTAAATTCCAAAGGAGAAGCTCAATGGGCCTACATGAGAGGCTGAGAAAAGGACATTGGTTGTCTGATCACCGGGAAAAAGTGGGAGGGCATGTGGCTAAGGGCCAAGAGAGCCTCCACAGTAGTCCAACTGAAGGGGCTTGTATATAAAGTAGTTGCACGTGGCAGAGATTTGGGGATATTCATCCACATGGTGGACATGCCCCCAGACCATACCATTCTGGAAAGCGGTCCTGGGATATATTTCAAAACTACTGGGGCCCACATTCCCCTACAACCCGGAAATGGTTGCTGGGAATACCTATAGAGGGAGCATGCCCCCCCACCCCTGTTAGCCATTGAAGGTGTAGTGATAACTATGCTGCTCTTAGTGGCAAAGATGGTGATCGCTGCTAAATGGATGGACTGTGAGAGACTGCACATACATTTGTGGTGGGCTAAGATATGGTCAGTATTGGCACTGGGAAAATGAATGGCTAACCCAACGGATAGGAGAGAGAGCTTCATCCATAAATGGAAGCAGGTGATGACGTTTCTATCCTCCAAGTTTGTTTACATCACATGCCCCCATAGACTTAGAGTGATTCACTTGTTTGACATGTTTGATCTAAGAAGGGCTATGCTCACAAGTTCAATCTAGAGGTGGCTAGGCAAATAGGGGATAGAGGGATACTGTATTTTTCATGAGTAAAGGATGTGGTCTGTATTATCTGATATGATTCTCTCTCTGTTTTAAACCGCTATGCTAGACTGGATTTTGGAGAGGGTACCAGTTTCTTATTAAGCTGGAGAAAAATGTATAAACCTGGAAGAGACTGCATTGAATGTGATGTCTTATTACTATAACTGATGTAACTCAAAACCAATAAAATGCTTTTAACACAAAAAAAGTAATTACAAGGGATACCTAGCCCTTGCAGACATGCAAGGATTTTAAGTAGACTTTGTTCCACATCAATCAGACAAAATTTTGCAGGAGGATTAATTGCTCACTCATGGGGGCTTGTCTCATATTTTATAAGGTAAGGAATTCTCAGGTGTGTCAGGTGTGTGTGATGACCAATAATTGCCTGAATTCACCTGACCATTGTACTGGGACACGCCAGGTATACTGCTCAAGTGTTAGTCCGTTTTCTCTCCTAGCAGGCTGTCTGTGAGAAAGTGTTCTAGTTTTGAAGGGGTGGGGATTGAGTTCCTAAACATTCTGCCTGGTAGGATGAGGTAAAGGTGTTAGAGGGAAGGGGATACCGCGTCCCACCATCCAGTGTCCCACTCCACAAAGACCCATTATCGAAGTGATCCTCCTGCACTGGTACAGTCCCAGGAACTGGATCAAAAAGCGATGGCCGTGTCCTGGCCCCCTGGATGAAAGCTCCCTGGGGACTACTGGGTGAAACACCTTCTGGTTTTTTATAGTGTCCGCAGCAGCAACAACCCCACCACCCCTATATGTGTCCCCTCTGGACACCTCAGGACATGCCGATGTCAATAAGAGAGATCTAGAGGTAGCACTGACCTCAAGAGCAGAATAAAATAGATTGTGAACAGTGCAAAACAAAGTAAAAGCTGACAGACAGGCAGAGAAGGCACCAGATGGATGGAGAGCAGGATATTTCCTATTCAGGATAGATACAAACTCCCATAGAAAACATGCATGTGGAAAAGAGGGAGAAGGAAGTGAACGGGCGGACAGCCTACGATACGACAATGCTGACAGGTGGAGTACATTCGATAAGTTTGAGAATGACAAGGATGAGGAGGCAGAACAAGCACCTGAACAATCTCCTAGGGTCCACATTTTATGGGATGGGAGGTTAAGCAATAGGCTTGGCCGGATGGTGGTAGCAAGGAAGAAGGGAAGTGGTAAAAAGACTGAGGGGAACAAAGCATGACTGCAAATGCCTCTCATACATAAGGGCAATGGCAGGCGTCATTATGTGCCATGGACAAAAACAACCTAATAAAAGCACTCCTGGTCCCTATGGCGGGTGCAGGGAAATGGATCTATGTATTTGAAAAACAGATGACAGCAGTGCCCCTAGCAGTAGAAGACATCAAAAGCCTACTAGTGGCTAGTATTGGAGATCAGGCTGCCGATGTGTGTGTAAAACCGGGGTGCCCGGGAGTAACTCTGGGAAACAATACACATGAAGGAGCATCCTTTAATAAAATTTGAGCGAAAATATGGGATGTGCTGCAGCAAGCATTCCCTGACACACCCGACTTACAGTCAATCATGAAATGTCCTATCGGTAATGATGAAGACGCTGTTCAATTCCTTCTTTAAGTTCAGGAAATGTGGAGAGCAGAAACGGGTAACACATGGGACCAATGAATACCCTTTTTCTACTTCATTGTCAAACAAGGCCTGAATTGCAGAATGCACTGGACACAATTGTGGGGGTTGAAGCAAAGGGGTGGCTGAAATATGCAGCATAATAGTACACCATTGCAGAAGAATAAGGGTGTGACAAGGAAACAACTCAGAGGCAAAAAGCAGAGAAAGTGAAACTAGTACAAAACAAACTAGCTATGGTTGCTGTGGAGGCATCAGTATCGATGCCAGCACAGACATAAGTGCTAGGATACACCCCTAAATTGTGAATCCTAGAATAGACATAGTGTGGTCAGAAGGAGGACGAGGACAGTGGGGTGGAACACACAGCACCCCGGCCCGCAGTGGCAAGGAGGACAACAGCGAGAAAGAGGTGGGATCTGAGGATCAAGGGAGGGGTGTTTGGGAGAAGGGACCCCGGTGAGGGGGAATGGGCCTTCACGATGTTGGAACTGTGGGAAGTGGGGACATTTTTCAAGAGATCGTAGAAGCAGACAGGGCATGAGGTACAGTTACGGTCAAAAAAATTCTGGTATGCCATCTCAAGGGGCCACACAAGAGCTGACTCCCAGGATGACCTCCATACCCATGAAATACACCAAGCATACATGCAGTTGCCCCCGCAGATACCAGGCCCTCCTCCACAGCAGCAGCCACAGCAAATGGTGCAACAATATGTGCCCCCACAACACTTTCCAGCAGACAGGGAACACAAACCCCTTTAATGGAAAGCCCAATGGTACGGTTGCCTCGTTCCAAGGTGCAACCTTGTTGGGAGGAAACCCCTTCTCATTTCTGGGAACAAATACATACCCTGATTAGGACAGCCTACAGAGAGGTCTTGTGTGTCCGATCCTATCGATGACCCTCAACCCTACAGAGGAACCCTTTGTGGAGCCAGAGATAGGAAACAAATAATTATTTGTTATGATTGATTCAGGTGCAGAGAAATCATGCATCAGTGAAGGGGACTTCCCATTATCTGGCAAAACTCTCGGCATGCAGGGATTCTCTGAGACTATTTTTACGGTTCCATATACTAAAGATTTGGATGTAAAGGTGGGAGGGAAGGTGGTTTGCGCTCCTCTGTTGTACTCTGAGAGTTCTTCTGTCAACCTGCTCAGCGGGGATCTGCTTATCAAGTTGAACATGATACTCTCATTTACTGATCACGGCATTGTTTGCGCCACACCAGGGATGTGCGCAATGAGAGCGATGATCATAACACACACTATGGCACTTAGGGTGGTGGTCCAAGGAATACCTGTAGACCCAGACATGTTTATCTATGGAACTAGTGGAGGCAGTGCCACAAATTGTCAAGGCATGTGGGAGAGTCCCAACCGATTACATTTTTCGCTATGTGATATCCCTAGAATTGGTAGCAGGTGCAATCTTCTCCCTGAACTTGCAAGGGTTGGTGGTATCTGCAAAGAGAGTGGTTGTCCCCAGAACAGACAGGCAAGGGTGTGAGTTGTGTACTGTATTGTACATCAATCACACCATACCTCTAAAAGAAGTAACAGAGGCAGAACATTTTTAAAACAATGAAAATGACGGGAAGGTAAAATTAGAAATGTATATCCCCAGTGAGATCATGGCACAGTACAGGACGGTGCAGTACCCCCTAAAGGCTGTTGTCACTCCACCTCCCTTCATTGAGGCAGACTTGGAGTATGTGTCCACACATTTGTGGACAACCAACACAAAGGACCTAGGCCCAATCGCTGACGATAGAGAGACCCACACTGTTAGCTCCCATAGAAACTTTTCTCTGCTCTATAATTGTTGCCAATACATGTTATCCTGAGAAATAATGTACACTGCAAGGCCGCAAGACAGTACCAGGTGCCTCACAGTGCACGTTCATCACAGCCAGGCCACAGCAAGCTTCTGACCCCCACCCAGCCAACCATGAGTTATGGCAGCCACAACTGTCCCAGCCCAAGACCCCTGAATTCTACGATAGCACATGACCCCAGACCACCAACCATAAAGCTACTGGCCATAAAAGATCTAAAAGAACATAACCGCACCACTTTATTTCATAGTAACAGGATTTGTAATGTTAGATACAGGGTGGAATAAATTAGAGTCCAAAGAGATGGTGGAAGCCTTGGGTGCGGATAGTGCGACACAGAATGAGTGAAAAATGTGTGGGTTGCGTCACCGTAAGCCTCCCCCTGTGCCAGTCCCAGAGGCTCCCAGGTGCATGCCATAATGATAGAGTAGCATTATCTTAGATAGTAACTAATTGCAAAATCGATCTTGGTTCCCTGGAGATGATGAGCCCAGCAGGCCCCACATGATGGAAGACAGATTGACGGGGCTGGGGCCAATAGCCTGGCATCTCCTATGGAGTGGGCTGACCATGTGTAGGGTCTCACCAACCAGTCACGTGAGCTTTTACTGTATATGTTTACGTCACTGATGATGATTTCTTTCCTTATAACATTTTTTCTTGTATCATTTTTCATCAGAACGTTACTGAGCAGCAGAGTTCTTTGCTGGCATACCTATGTTTTGTGTGTTAAAAACATGTTATCCTTGCAAGAATCTCTTGCCCTTTTTACTGTAGCGGGTTGTAATTTTTCTGGCATGAACGTTTGTGGACATGCCTTCACTACTCTAACAGTAGCATAACCCAGTACAATGGACATTCATTTAATTATGGCGCGTACAATAAAAAAAGATGAAGACCCGGAACAATACATGTTACAGTTTCAGGAGATGTGGCAGGCATAGACAGGGGAACCATGGGATACAATTTGTACAAGGTAGCAGGGATAGAGGCAAAGGGTTGGGCAGAGATTCAGGCAATCACAGTACATCATTGCAGACGAATGCAGGAGAAAGAGAAGGAAGTAGTGGACAACGCGCAGAAGGCTGAAGCAAAGTTAGCTCATAATAAATTAGCGAAGTTAAGCATAGAAGGAGCAGTGATTATGGTCCCACCTGTAGTGCAGATAGAACATGGAATGGCACTGGTGAAACAGAGAATGGTACCAGAGTGGGTAGGAGGCTATCAGGACTATCCAGACAGTTGAAATATCAGGGAGGTTACCAGGGAGGTTACCAAAGAGAGAGAGGTGAATTTCAAGGTCGTTAAGGAGGTAGAGGAGGATGATTTGGAGGAATGGGGCCGAGATTTGGGGGACCAGAACTGTGTTGGTCATGTGGGAGAATATGCCATTTTGAGCCAGAGTGTAGGAGCAGACAAACAGCTGCATTTGATCCCCACTCATAACCCAGCGGATCAATGTCCCTGGTCACATATCAACAGCAGTATGGAATGATGCCTCTGTAAGGCACAGTGGCCGCGTAGGTGTCCCAGCAGGGCCAACAGCTCCAGTATCAATATGAGGTACCAGTACCACCACAGATACAACCTCCAGCGCCCAACAGTTATGCCAGTGTTTGTGCAGCAAGAGCCTCCACAGCCAGCACCACAATTATGGGACACAAATACTTTGCCCGCATGGCAGTGACCATGTGTTCTTGGGTAAGTTGTGTGGGTGGTAACTCTTTCGTATTCAAAGGGTTGAATACATACCCAGATAAGGACAGCCCAGAGAGAGCACTGATGTGCCCACCCCTAGTACCTGAAAGAGGAACCCCTGGTAGGTGTGGAAATAGGCAACACATCATTAATTTTCATGGTTGCCACAGTGCAACAAATTCACGTATAAAGGAAGGGTGCATCCTCTTATCAGGAAAGGTAATGGACATGTAAGTGTTCCCTAGGGCAATACATTTGATTCCATTTATAAAAGACTTTCCCATCAAGTTGGGTAACTGCAACACCGGTGAACTTGTTAGGCAGAGAGCTGTTTCACAAGGTCTATATAACAATGTCATTCTCAGAAGAAGGAGTAGTCTGCTCCACACCAGGAATTTGTTATGAAAGCATCCTGGAGATAACATGAGCATTGTACAGTGATGCTGTCACAAGAGGAATACCCTTGCACCCAGATTTGTTATGCATGGGGCAACAGTGTTGCTGAGTTGTGTGCCAGACATCAGAAACAAGCTATGCAGGGTGCGTCAGAGTTTTTGTTTAGGCCACCAGTGCCCCAAGCTCATGCTCTGTGCACCATTATTATGCTAGATTTGAAGGGAGTGTCGATTTCAGATTATAAAATAGTGCTCATAGGGACTGACGCAAATGGAGATGAGTGTTGCGCACAGTTGTGTGTATTGTTATGGTGTTAGATGGACAGCTGTTTGAAGATTCTAACAATCATAGTGAAATGATACTGGAGATGTGTATCCCGTGTCAGATAATGATTCAGATTAGGAATGCACCTTGTCCCATAGTCATTGCCAAGTGCATGCCTGTGTATTTACAGGAAGATTTGTTAACGGCCCCCAGCACTTTATCTATCAAGTTGAAGCAGGGAGCCGTATTACCCAGAGTGCTGCAATATCCATTGTCAAGAGAGGCAGATGAGGGAGTACATGAGACTATTGTTGCGCTATTGTAGGAGGGCATCATAGTACCCTCAGAGTCCCTGTGTAACAGAGCGATATACCCTGTCCAAAAAGCAATAGGGTCAAATTGAAGAAGGATAAAGAACTTAAATTGAATAACATTTGTGGAAGTTGAGTTCACAATTGCACCAAGCGCCCCATGATTCTACCAACTGAAGTCAAATATTTTACGGTTCTTGATTTGAAAAATGCATTCTTTTCCATTCCATTGCTAATTCTCAATATCTCACTGTGTTTACCATTCATGGGGAAAGGTTCCAACACACTAAACATCCCCAGGGGTACTGTGAGTCACCCAGTATTTCTAACAGAGTAATGCACATTGATTTGTGCAATATTCATGTACTGAGTATGGTCATTCAGTATGGAGATGACCTCCTAGTGTGCAGCAAAACAAAACACACATGTAGAGCAGATTTCATTACACTGCTGACACTGCTCACGGACAGAGGATACAAAGTAGACAAGGGCAAAATGCAATACTGTCAGAAAGAGGTGCTGTATCTGAGACAATGTAATATCATCAGCACGGACAGGAGTAACACCATAAAACAGCTGCAGTACAGAACACACCGCAACCCGCTACAGTTAAAGAAATGCAACAGCTGTGGGTACAACTATTGTAGAGCATAGATTTTTTGACTATTCGAGTTTCAGAAAAGCTCACCTGCAGGGACTAAAAGAAGCAAAGAGGAGGACAGGGTTACTGATATGGACATGAGAAATGATAACATGTTTCCAGCAACTCAATAATATCATAAGTAATGCACCAGTACTAGGAAACCAACCCCCTAGCATATTACTGTGGCATATTAGATTCAGTGATGCAGTGTCATTTCCCTTGTAAACAGGCACTGACCGCTGAAGCCCTTTCCATTGAAATGTCCTCAACAATCACTATGGGTTTTCAGTGACATTATATGTAGAGCCTGCAGTGTTCAAAAATCTGGAGCAATCTAAATACTTTAACCTGACAAAGGGCCTCTGCAAATGAAGTAATTCTGTCAAGCCTGTTCATTCACATTGTGAGTTGCCACACAGTGAACCCAGCCATCTTTATTGCAATACCTGTTGAGGAAGCTGAGGAAGTGCATGATTGAAATACTTATGATGGTCCTGAAGATATTTTAATAAGAGCAAGTGAGGAAACACTTAGGGAAGGAGAAGTCCTCTTTGTTTATGTGTCATCACCGATTGATCAGGACACTGGCCAGAGACATACAGGTGCAGCAGTGGTGCACCTCGTAGTTGTGGACTATTAGGATGTAGTTCAAAAAAGGACTGGAAGGCAGAGTCGACCACTGGCATGAAAGAACCGAAGACAAGCTGAAGGAAGACAACTGCTGCAGCTCCTGGACCATTGGTTTGCCTGGTGAAGTGAAGCCCTGCTGCAGGTCCGAATTGCCTGCAACTCTATCGACAGAGAATCTCCTTCAAGGACAACTTTTTCCCTTGAGCTGTTGGGAACAAGCAACTCGTAAACTGCCTGGACACTGTCTCCATACTGGTTGAATTTTCATCAGAGTGCTATTAAAAACCGGATAGCTAGTGAGAAGGATACCAGTTTGTGGGCTTTAAGGCACTCACACCTTAAACTGACGCTTAGTCAAGCTTGTGGCCTCTTCCCTGGGCAGTGCAGGAACCTCCGGACGTCCTCCTTCTTGTCCCCATGACTGAAGCTCAGGAACAGCGATATCTGTAGGAACTGCCAGGAACAACTGCCTGAGCTACAGCTTTTCTTCATACCTAAGGTACTATGCAAACGCGGTGTGGAACTCTTTTCTGCCGCAGTGAAAGATTGTGAAACTTTCCCAACTTTTGGGCCTTGTTCACTCCTAAACCGACATATAACTCTTTTTCTGGCAAACTAATTCCTCGAACATTGCCAAAGACTTAACCATTTATACCAGAACTGTGCTATCCTAGTCAAGACTCAGAACCATTGACTTTGGCCCATTCCCATTGAATTGAATTGCTGGTTTTAGTGAACTGAAACTATGTGCCCTGCCTATGAAAGTAATTGTGCTTTAACTTCTTTTAACCTTGTCTTTCTACCCATTTTGAAAGTAACTGAAGTGCCATGTTGCTCCCACTTCAAGGTAGCTTAACTTGTTCAGAAACATATTGGTTGTGTACTGTAATATATTATTCTTTGATATTGAGCTGCTTTCTTACTAGTGGAATGTTTTCTAACTGACTGTGTAAAAAAATGTATATTCTTTTACCAAGAAACCTTTACTAGTTTTTGTTTTAAATACTGTGAATGCAAGTCCTTTGTGTAACCTCTTGTACTACTCACATTACTCTTGAGATAAGTCTGGCTGCTCAGCCACTGCTACCACATGTACAGGTACAGGCTTGTACCAAAGGTAGAATGGTGCTTCCACTTGTAGTCTTAATTGTGTGTAGTGTTCCCAAAGGGAACTGCATGTAATTCTTTCTAACAGTGCTCACAGTCCCCAACTAATTTCATTTGGAGGTAAAACATTACAGGTAAAGTAGTAATCTCCCTAGACTTGCTTATGGTTGCTTTTGAGCAGCTGCACTACCAAGCACATGTTTCAAAACAGCACTTTGCTGTGGATATCCAGAAGGACTGGTTTATCCCAAACCTACATGAATTCGTCAAAACATGTGTGGCAAATTGCACAACATGTTATTTCTACAGCACTGGTCAGTCTATCAGGATGTTGCACCACATATTGACTTATCCCACTGGGCCTTTCTGGGTACTTCACAATGACTACGTGGATATTCTGAACAGGTGCACTAATTAACATTACATTATTTCCTGTTGGGTTGAGGCTGGTCCTTGCGCACAACCTGATGCAAAATCAGCAGCCACATTTTTTGTAGGCAAGGAATTTCCTCAATCGGGGTTATGTGATGTTAGACTAGAAAATGGAGCGCACTCTCTTAAAAATTGTTTAGGAAAATGTCATCCTTATTGGGGATATGGCACAAACTGTGCACAATACATCATCCTGGTGCCAATGGGGATTTAGAAAGATGAACAGACTTTTGAATAGTAAATTGTCTAAGATATGCACAATGTTAGGGAGGAACTGCTGCACTGCTTCCCTTTGGCTTTGTAAAGATCACCACCTGTCCCCGCACAAGATAGTGACAGGGAGAAGAATATACAAACCTCTCACTCCTATACACGCAGCATCAGATGGTCACAGGGCAGAACAAGTTTTGGGGGAGGAGTTTCAGGGGTATTTGAGGGATCTAACATGTGTATACATGTTTTGTCTTGCCATATTGCTCCTAGAGGAGGAGACACAGTTTGTTCATTGCCTACAGATGAACTGAACTTAACAGCACCACAGTTTGTCTGGGGTACTTACACCATTGCCTATGAGACATGCTTTGAGGTTCATGTGAAGGAGTTGAGGTGGTGGGACAACTTATCTGGTGTTCAGAAAGCACCCGGCACCGCTCCACATTCTCACGTGAATGGTCACATTGCTGAGTGATATTAAAGTATACTTTGCAGCACATCTCCTTATGATACTGCAGTTGGTCAATCCTTATACTATGATGAAGACTTTACATTTATCTGCATGGTTGTCTGTTTTTTCCCCCTCTGCAGGTTCTGCACTAGAAACATTGTGTAATATATATGTTAAGTTGTATATGTTGTTTTTTTTGGAGTAGGCATAGTGTTACTGTGTGGCTATTTGGCTATTTTATATGGTTGGGACATATAAAGGAGGGTGTGTGGAAATGGCACAGATGGATCTTTGAGGATGATACCAAACAGGAGGGAAAGTGAGGCAGGGATAGTATATAATCAATATAAAGGGGTAATCATTCACACTGTGGTGGATGTGCACCACCCCGAATCGGACAACACGTGGTATGCTCTTTGATACCTCATGTGACGGGTGCACCCAAGTTGTTTATACCTCATGAAATAGTGCAGTATTTTGTACACATGGCCCTGTACAAAGTACAAACTATTTTCAAAGGGCACACAGTCCAAGAGGTAATAATGGATAGATATGATGAAGAATGTACCAAGAAGAAAGAACACGTCAGTTGTAAAATAAGAACATTGCTGAATATGTTTTCCGAAAATTGATTGGTGGCAGCAGTAGTGAGCTGTGGAGCGTGGGACTTACTGGGTTTTCGGAAGATGTAGTGGCATGAGTGAATCAGAACTGTGTTAGGAAATGGAGAAATGATGCCTAAATTGACATGGATCGAAACACCAGCAAACATAGAGAGGCCAGCAGAGTATTCCATCTACTTCAGAGGAAATCGTAATATACCTATAGGAATCAACATTTGTTGTAATAAGGCACTCTTCATCCATGATTTGCACAAAGGCACATTAGCTTTCGATAGATGGGTATTACGTGGGTGGACAATACGCGTACCTACTTCTCACGCTATCATGGAGGGGCTTATGTTCACTGACACCCCTACACTCAGCTGTTTTGGTAGTTCCTGATGCCCATCTGATTGTTATAAATGTGCTGCCCCCAGAACCACCTAAACCACCAGCCAATAAGCTTTCCCATTGCTTACTTAACTTTGCCATCAGAATAGATTGAAACATCTCTTTAAAGACTACTCTGATAAACTAAAGGCGGTCCCGGATCAATATAAACTGTATACTAAAATGAAAGGCCTTGTTCCGAGGTCAGCGGTAACATGCCAGTGCCACCAGCGAGTTGCTGCTGACCCGGAAACACAAATCCGCTGCCTGATTTCCTGTAGCCATCATAAGATTACAAGTCCCGGCAATGCGGGAAGTCAGGCGGCAGATTCGGTAACTCCCATTCCTGTGGAGTCCGATAAAACTCTGTGGGAGTGGGGAGACAGAAGCACTGGCACCATTTCTAATGGTGCTGGTGCTTCTGTGAAAAGTCTGCCTGCAGGGGCCATTGCACCAACAGGTCTGACTCTGTCGGGCACAACGGTCCCTGCAGGCAGACTCGTAGTGTGGTGTTCCGAAAATAAGTTTGCCGGTAAGCTTACCGGAGCCCTTTTTTCTGGACCAGCACACTCAGAATGAGGCCCTAAGACTTCTTTCATCTCCCTCCTAGTGGCAGGTTTCCAGATGGCAGCAAACGCCAAGTGGCTGCAGACGACCAACTGGGAAATATTGCAGCTGGCGAACCAGATGGAGCAGGATATTAGTTCAATTAAGGCTGAATTACACGCAATCAGACTTATGGCCCTCCAGAACAGATACATTCTGGATTTGCTCACGTGTATGGAAGAGGGCGTAAGCAAGTAAATTGGTCTTTCTTGCTGCATATATAACCCCCCAAATGATGCGGAAAATGGATCATTGACTCATGCTATAGGGACCCTTCACAATTTGAGGATTTCCATGGAGAAGGAAGCTGGAGTTGAAGCTGATGAATGGCTAGATTCAATGTTTTCATAGGTTGCGCTGTGGTTAGAAATAGCTGTAAAGTTGCTGGTTTCCATTGTGGTTTTGCTGCTAGTGCTTTTTCTGTTCATGTCAGAAGATCCGAACATGCTGCGCAATGATGTTGCCTAAGAGTGCCATGATGATGATGTAAATAACGGTGGGTAGAGTTCCTCCTCTGACAAAACACATGTACACCCAGACTTTTAGATGAGGTGCGGTTACAAGAGCAAGTATGGTAAAAATAGAGTTAAATTAAGGACACGCGTACCTTGACCACACCCCCACCAGACCAAGAGAACTACGTAGAACACTGGGTTGATTTAACTGGATATGGAGGTTGTTACTTTTTGATGGATTCCCCGGAAAAATATGCGTCGGATGTGGGTACCCAAGGATGATGACTGTAGAAGCTAGGAGGCAGCAAGGTTAGTTAATGGAGTGTTAACTAAAGGGGTAATGTCTGAATGCAAGTAAAGCATCCCATCCAGGCAAATGTTCAGGTTGAGAAAAAAATATGACCACGTACCATCATCGAAGCAGACTGAGCTTTGGGCAGCATAAGGCACATATATTGTTTTTAGTTAGGTTGTACACATATTAGATACTCGCATATAGCAACAGAGAAAGAACAACACATATATTAATGTTGTGGTTGATGAGGTTATAAATAGGGGAGTATTATAGGGCATGTGTTCAGATGTTTTATCCAAAGTTATGGTCTGAAGTGACGTGTAAAGGAAGAACTGTAATAGCTGGATGATGAATCCAGAAAGATACTGTGGTAGAAGCGAGATCAGTATGTTAACATTGAAGAATTGTCACCACATTGGATGTTAAGGCCTAGTATACCATGCAGATATAGAACACCGGCCCTGATGTGGAGCTGTGGCTCTGTGTAGCTCAGCTCCGACAAAAAATCCCCTTTCCTGTTCCCACAGAGAGAAGCCGAGAAGCCGAGGTCAGAGGCACCCACGGTGCACAGAAAGAAAACGCTAATTGTATCCAGCTGCAGGACTTCAACGTGGTTGGAACAGAATATTTATTGTAAGGAGAGGAGGAAGGGATGCAGCCTTTGATAGACAAATTCATGTGAATAATGCATAAGGTTTTGTGATGCCAATGGACAAGGAGAAGATTTAGAGCACTACTGACCTCACCCAAGAACGGTCATCCAATTAGAATTACAGGCACACATATAAGTGAAAACTAATAAACCCCTGAAATTCAGACTCAAGTGCAGTGCCCCATTTATGTCACAATTGGGCGACTGCGGGTGAAGGAGATAAGTGGGGCACCGTATCTAGAACATTCAGTGATTTGAGATAGGAGGACCAGAGGTGATTCAAATACATTTAGCACAAGCTCTGGGGTGCAGCTTGTGTGCGCTGTGGTGCCTGGTATAATGATAAGACCTATCGTCTAATTAAAAAAGAGTTGGCCTTGCCAGGTTGCTTTGATCATGTCTGGCTCACCATAAATTAGGTTAAATCTGAAGTAAGCACTGTTGTCATATATGAAGCTAGTCGTAATGTCACTAGTGATGTCACCAGTGAGGTCATCCGGGATATCACCTGTGATGTCATCATTATGGTCACATGCTGCACAACAGGGGGCACCAAAGTTAACATGGCTTTAGCTGAATTTCAGGGGTTTTGTTGCATTACATTTTCAACTTAAAGTCCAAGAAACTGATGTTTTTCCCTGAATTCCAAGAGTTTTGTTATACCATAGTTAAAAACCTTTTCTAGGCTCGGTTGGTTGAAAAAAAAAACTGTTTTACACATGATGGATATATTTACCATTTGTAACATAGGGGAAAATATTTCCTAAGAAACACATCATTCAAATAAAATGTGGTTGACTAGGAACAAAAATGCAGCTCCTTCATTTATAATAATTATTTTTTGTAACCATTATATTATAACCTTGGATATAACAGTAACTATAAAATTAAACAACACAATTGATTGTTTCAAAACTAATATATATCTTCTATTTGTGGTTCTTAAAAGAGCCGTTGTGTCTTTTAATCAAATTATACCCTCAAAAATACTTTAATTGCCTTACAAAATCCATTTGAAGAATCCCAAAAATACATTTAATCTGTCTCTGTGATCTTTCTTTAAATACTTTATTAATTTTCCTTTTCAAAACATAAAATATCCTGTACTCTTAATCAAACATATCTGTCCCCAATTCATACACATATCTACTTTTTTACAAAACTACTTCCACAGTTCTGGTGTGATACCAAAAAACATGCACTTAACCAATGCTTCTCAGTAAGTTTGCCAATTTCTTTTACATCACTGTTTGACGCAATCTCACAAACAATTCCCTCAATCTTTTGAAGAAGCAGATTCATCACCTGACAAATCAGTGAAAGAATTGTCAGCTACGGGTTCACAACTTTGCTCAATTTCTTCACCTTTGACCAAAAACATTATATACTTCAAATGTCCACGAATAATAGTATGTAGGGAACCTTCAACCTCTACATCTGCTAATGACGCAGTTCTTTCTCATTACAATGAAAAAATTAATACCACAATCCAATACCATAACATATTTCAACATGCAGCTTGGAGCACCAATGAAATAATGACTTCAAATTGCTATTGTGATTGTTACAAAATGTTCAACTTAACCTCAAAAGCTGCCGTTATAATAGAATAATGTATGGTGATACTCGCGACTACAAAACAACCGCTATAGTCGTGGCGACAAAAGTCTGCCAAAACACACAACAACCCATTGGCCTATTGATAGCCATGAGTATAAACGTCCCATATGTAGCCATGGTTAAACGTATATTTTTAGACACTCGGAAACATGTGTGCAGAGGTTTAAAAGTTCAAATGTCATCTGGGCTAGAGGGGAGGAGATGGAAAAGGAAAAACATGTCAAATTCAGGGGTCTAACGATCATGAAATAATATGATAATTGCACAGATATTTCTATCGCAATACACATTGCTATCATAAACCTTGTAACCACCGCTACACAATTTAGCTGACTGGGATGTACTCGTGGCTATGGTCTTGAGTGTCTGGTAGCCGGGGCTACCTAACTGTTGCTGTGCCTCTAAAAACTGTATTTTGCAATGCAATACATGTGCAAATAAAAGCAGGTTTGAGGTGGGAAGAAGAAAACATTGTTGTATGTGAAATTTTAGACTCCAGGATATACTGCACAATGATTTTAAAATGAAGAATTACACATGCCCTTGGCTATACTCGCAGCTATATGTCCATTTTCTAGAAGGGAAACATAAGTGCTTCACAAAAAATATGCCGTTCTGACGAGGCTGGGCAGGAGGACATAATAAATAAGAAGGGAAGATTGTTGAGGGTGTGGGTTTGCTACATATTAAAATGAAAATCATAAAAGTACATACACATTAGCAGGGTTCATTTTCTGTGTGCATATATGTGTATAACCGTGGCTATGAAACTCTATGGAATAGGATAACAGAAAATGTACCAGACAATGTACCAAAACCCATGGACCTTCATTGTAGCCACAGTCATAAAAACATATTCCAGATGTGGCAATGTTCTGACACCAACTGTATTAAATGGTTGATATAAACACTTATCCATCCATTCAAGCAGTCTGTGTTGTTTAATGTCTATTTTTAAAATTAAAGAGTAGCTCTTAAAAGGACCGTTTGGGAAAAGGATGGAGGGATGGGGTACTTGGATGAAGAGAACAGTAGGTAAAGAACATGTAACATATGGATGAAAAGAAACATCTTTTTCAATCTATTGTTTATTACCTTTTTTCAAAAAAGAGGGGGAAAAATTGATGCTTAAAAATTAAATCTTGCTATGCTAATTATGCGGGTGTTCCGCAATAGCCATGACCCAAGCAGCTAGAGTGGCACCTCCCATGACAATCCAGTTGTGACACACAGTGCACTTAACCTTGCACATGCTTAGATTGGATGCTGGGAGTATGACATCAGTCTGAGTCCCATATGACATGGCCGTCAAAGCCCCGCTTGAGGAAGATAAACCACGCTCAACTGATGCTCCTGCACATGACATGATATATGAAGTCACAGATGAAGAGTTTGATGCAACGCTTGTGTCAGAACTACATACATTTTTAACTACATGTGCTTGAACCTTGTGCCGCTTATGAGCCTGCTGGTAAGCATCATCAACATCCTTCCAATGAGCATGTACTAAATGTTGTATTAGAACCGATGCCCCTAGGCTCTGTGAAGCTGCAGTAGATGGCACCCAAGGAAAACCTTGAAGAACTTCTGAAACCAAGGCTTTCACCTGCACAGGTGGCCGAGGAAGAAGTTGAGAACCCACAGGAACAGTTTTTTTAATAGGCAGAATATCCCATCGAAAGAACTAACCTCTGTGCCTTTGAAAGAAAGATTAAAAACCCCTGCCTATAATTGAGCACTATTTTACCAGTCCTTTCACAAGCAACACCATTGCCACCCTAGAAACTTTATTAGACCTATTAACAGCCCACTAAATTGAAGCTGAGATCCGATTTTAAAATCGACTAGATCAAATTATTGCCACCCAAACAAGACCCATTCTTCCCTGTGAGGTATTACAACCCTATAAAGATACAGCAGAAGACCAGAGACATTTCTCCTTAATTTTGAAAGATTGGGACAGCAATTTTGTTGGGCGGATAATCTAAAAACTCATAGCAACTCTTAAACCCTCTTGGGAAAGTCCCATTCAACGTGATTAAACAAGGGCTATTATAAATGGTTGGTCAAAAGATAATTTCTATAAATATAAACTAAGGGAGATTAGGTTAAATCATGGGGAAACACATTTAGAACTGGCAGCCAGAGTGCAGAACAATGTGTGACTATGTTTGGGTAAGAATACTCTAACTGAGGTAATAGAAATTTTGACCCTGGAACAATATATTATTTCACTACCACCCTTCCTGCAGAAAGCTGTACTTCAGTCGAATAAGCCAACCATGGAAATGGCAGTCGAAACAGCTCAAAACTACGCTGAGGGTAATATACAATTAATATCAATGCATCGGGGTGACAATGCCAAGAAAGATCTTATACATTTCCTCCATCCTCCACATCACACAGAGGAAAGAAAAAGTACCAGAGATAAAGTTTAGGACCAACTTCATAGATCAAGGATGAAAGACCTTGAAAGTGGAGAAAGGAGGAATATTTCCAGTAAGGACAGAAGGGAAACAAAAGTAGAAGGAGGAAAACTGCACAAGCCACCTATAACCACATGTGTTTTTCCTGTGGCCAATCTGGAAACTTGGCTAAATTCTGGTAGCATACAAACAGCAGTTAGAGCTGACTTGATCTCAAAGGAGACACTAAGAAAAGGGAATCCCATGAGAATCACATGTGTCCATGGTGATGAGGAAGTATACCACTGAACTCAGTAACCATCTGTTTTAAAGTCAAAACAACTCAGATTGATTCTGCTGCTGTCCCATGTCTACCAGTGGAAACTATAATTGGTACCAATTTCCCAAAGTTTAAGACTCTCTTGAAAACTGTTAACTCATCCATTCCCTACTCCCCTTATGATTCTTGGGAAGAAGAAGGGTTTGTACCTGAAAACCCTGTCAGAAAGTGGGAAACTAAAATTGAGGAATAGATTCCTTCCCCCTGAAAAAACCCTGCACAAAATTAAAGAAAAGAGCCTTAGGCGGGAAGTCAGAGCATTAGGGGGAGAGTATGTGATGAATCTCCTGATATCATTACTCCTTTCCCAGAGGTAGCCTCTCCTCATGTGGCCAGGGGACATCAGCCGCTACTTGTTCCTGACCCTAGGGGTGGCTATATGTGGGAGGTTCAAATGAGGTGATGCAACACTCTGGGGTGGACTAAGACTTAATGGGACAAGACTTTGCATGCTCTATTCCATTTAGGGATACACAATCCGTTCCTCATGCCTTAATGGCATATTGTGCTAAGTCCCTTGAAAACCCTGCCATAGTTGATAACAGTACTCATGAACATTTTTAATCTTTTGAAACACCATGTACAGAAACGAGGAAGAGGACTTCAATGAACAACAGTGTGAACCATGACATGCAGTCCAGTGGTTGGAAGAATGTGATAGGTCTAAAACACCTTCCAGTTTGGAGATGGGAGTTTACATCCGCTGCCATACTAAAATGGAAAGGGCTACCTTTTCCAAGCATCGGCTTGGTAGCGGACAGGAGACACAGCGTACAGGGCAGAGCATATGGGGTACCAACATGAATGGCGACCCCTGAGGGCAGGCAAGAGGAGGTCGGGAGAAAGGGAGCCAATCTCAGCACCCTGTGCCAGCCAGGGAAACCAAGGAGCAGGCAGAACTGCGTGCCATTACTGCTGAGCGCTGTCTGCAGTGGGAAAAGAAGTGAAGAGGTGAGCTGCAGACCGGCTGTGTGGTACATTGGCAACAGTCTACTTGAGAAGCAACCTAGGGAGAGAGAAGTCATGGCAGGAATGAGAAGCCAGAGCTGGATTCGTTCCAGCACCAGTAGCGAAAACGCCCTGTACTGACAAGAGGGGAAAGCTGTTCGATGATAACGAATATCGAGGCAGGTACCTGAATGAGTGTGAATGTTCAGAAAGAGTGCAGAAGTTGTTGGAAAACCAGAAGGGAAGAAGGGACCGCTGAGGAGACCCTGAAAGAGTGAATTAATTGCCGAAATGGGGAAAACACATAATCCTCATTGTCACAGTTCTTGGCCATAAAGCAACTAAGGGAGAACCCATACACTTTGTGCTGAATGAGAGAGAAAGAGAGAGAGGGATTGCATTAAAACGTCCTTGCAGGAGAGTATACCAGATGAAGAGTGATTCTCAGTTTCACACCCATGCAGAACTGTCAAAATAACTCAGGGAGGACCCATGCCCCCGTTTTCTGAAGGAGAGACATTGCATTACAAGGTCCTGGTAGAAGGGTATACCAGGTGAAGATCTGATCTGGGATGTGCACCCATAAGAAGTAACAAAAGAGAACCTGGCATGGGAGTACAGCAGGTGATCCGAGAGACTGGGACTCACACTGAGAGCATGCTGATATGAAAGGATGGGAGAATTCTAAGGAATGTTCATACCCTTAAGAGTTGAACTACACTCAATGTAGACTCCTGGGAAAAGGTGTCATTTCCCCTGGACTAAATAACCATACAAGAGGGGAGAAGTATCCTCTTCATCAGAACTTGGTTATTTTGTGAACTTTATTTTTGTGAAAAGATTCCATGGGAAGGGAGTTGTTACCTTTGGAACTGTGAGCATTAATCATTGGAACGTTTTGTTTAAGTTATACCTTTGGATTGACCTTGAATATTTGTGCACGTTCTTTTTGAGCAAAATTCATTATTTTTCACATTAGTTTTAAAATGTGAGGGTTAGGATAGGATTATAGACACAGAATGGTTTTTGCTTTGGACATCTTGGTGCTTGACAGACCCTTGGGTTTGTTTGCGGTAGCGAAATACCTCATAGATTAGGGACAGTGAGGCATTTTCCAACTCATTTCATGTTTCAATATGACCTCTGTGTGTCCGTGTCTCATTCCTGACTCCTCACACTGCTCTGATTGATACCATCATCATGGCATCCTTCAGCAGTGTCTTCACAGAGCTCCTTGTAACGCTCACCTGACTCCCACAGGGGCGGTGGCCTGGTTCGCGCTGCTGTGACCTCGTCTAAGGTGATGCGCAGGGTTCGGAAGACGGACTGGACCGGGCCCCAGATCTGGCTTGTCTGACTCGCAGAAGTATCCTTCTGTAGGTGAGAATAGGGGGTTAACTGTCTGCGGGGTAATGCAATTGGCCTCCCACTTACCCCTCTCACCCTCCTCAAAACCCTTCTGTGCTTCCCCGTAGCGTCTCACCTTAGGGTCTGGAAGGACGAGCTCTCCATCCTGCTTCTGATGCAGGGGCGCGTTGGTATCCAGTTACGTCACTGGATTTTCGGATGGGTGAGAACCAAACTTGCTTGGCTTCCAGGTAAGTTTTTTCTATAAGTGGTTCCCCTTGTGTCCATGCATTGATGTTCTAATGCTAGTGTCTTTTTCTCCATAGGGGCCGGGGTACGGAATGCCGGGGAACAGGCAGCGACCCGAGGTGAGCGGTGAAATCCTTGTGGAAATCAGGTAAGTCTTTAATGAGTGTTTTGGTAATGTCTTTTCATTCACTCATTAACGCTGATGTCTTTTTTCCCTTAGGGGCCTGGGTCCGAAAATGCCTGGATGCGGCGCGGACCCGAAATGAAAAGGGAATGACCCAACAGGTAAGTCTTGACATGGAGTTCTAGCTTCCCTTTTCCCTTCTTTCTCTCACCTTTGTTCTTGTCTTTTTCTCCCTAGGCGCAGGGGCGCGACTGCGAATCCGGATGGTCGCTGCTGAACATGGAGGCGCCCTGTAAAGGTGAGTAGAATGCGGCGCTGCAGCGATCGATGCGATGTGCTTTTAAAAATAAATGTCTTCCTTTTCAGGATTGTCAGCGAAATGTCTCTGGGATGCAGATTTAGCAGGTGAGGCCTTTTCCTTCTTCTGTTCTCTTGTTCCCTTCCTTTGCAGGTGATTCAGGATGCTGGCAGGTGTGTCAGAAGTCAAGATGCAGGAGCAGACACCGCGAGCGTCCAGCTGCTAGATGCAGAACAACGCGAAGCAAGTGTGGCTGATCGGGTGTGGTTTAAATAGCCTTGGAAGAAGTTCCTAGAATGTGTCCTTCCTCCAATCAGGTATGTATCCTTCCCCGACCACGCCCGGGTGGTAAATGAGTCCCACAGGTAAAGTAGTTCCTTTCAGGCCTCAAGGAGGCCGGGGTTCTGCAGCATGGTCTGCATCAGGTAAGTGCACCCAAACACTTTCATAATGAGCCTGGCGCCTATGGCGCCAGGACTGACATTTTCTATGAGCCTGGCGCCATAGGCGCCAGGACGCTGTCCAAAGGGCCCCTATAAGGGGTTGCTGGGACCTTCCCCGGGGACTTGATGTCCGCTTTAGGGGACGCAGGGCCTGAGCCGGCTCCCCGGGAGCGGGCATCGTGACACTCCTCAGGATAATTTGACACAAACATAAAAGCACAAGCAAAAAAAGAACACAATGGGAAACAGCATTTCTACTGCTATTTATAACCACAGTGGTGTCCATGAAAACATATAATCAAACCAGTCCTCAGCGTTCACTCCAGATTTCTTTTCCATGGAGAAACTCAAATTGTGAAGGGCTCCTATCACATGAGACAAAGACCCATTGTCTGCATCATTTGGGGAATACACATGCAGCAGGACAGCTGAATTATCTTGGATATGCCCCCTTACATAGCTGTGAGCAGATCCAGAACATATCAGTTCTGGAAGGTTATAAGCCGGATTGCCCTTAACTCACTCTTTATTGAGTTAAGGCCCTGCTCTGTCTGATTCTTCTTCTGAAGCATCTCCCATCTGGTTATCCGAAGCCATTTTGCATTAGCTGCAGTCTGGATACTTGGCACCAGGAGAAAGGCAAAAAGATCTTGGTTTTGGTAAATAGGCAGTCTTGCTTGGAATTGCCTTTCATTTCTCAGTCTTTTGATAAATAGTTTGATCTCTTCTGACGTTGGATTCTTGGTGAGCAACGGGTATGCCTATCAGGTGGGTACTTAGTTGGTTCTGGGGCCAACACATTCATTAATGACAAATGAGAATCAGGAACTACTAGAACTGCAAAGTGTAGTGTGGTCAGTTAGCATATGCCTCTCCATGATGGTGGGAGGTGTAAATATGAATTTGGTCCACACAATCAGTACACATACATCAATGCTGCTGTACCTTTGCTCATGTATGGGTTAAACAAAGTTTTATTGCACAGGTTGTTTGTTCCTAAGGGTATGGTGCCATTTCTTCAGAAACAAAAGGAATATTCCTCAAGCCTCTGTACTTTGGCTAGTGCTTCACTTAGCTCTGTCCATGTCAACTTTGGCACATGGTTAACCTATGTTCTGCAACAGTTCCGATTCACATTTGCCACCCAATACCGGAAACTCAGAGGCAACATATATGACCAGGGCTATCAGCCCACTTGGATATTCGCCGGGATCATACGCAGCCCTTTCATTACTCCTACACTATGCCCATTTTTCCACATGGCCAACACGGTACTGGTCCACCAAATCTCAGCCCCATTCTGCCAATGCTCCACATCTACCTCCTCTGAATCCTTGAAAGCCTTCTCTTCCTCTTGCATAGCCTCACAGGTACCCTCCCAGATATCCTCCTAACCATTCTGGCACTACCCTCATGTCCACCAGCACCACTCGCTGTTTTCCCTGCCCCGAGATGGACCCCTGATCACTCTCCTTCTATACTCAACATCACTAATACCTTCTGTACTAACTTTGCTTCAATTTTCTGGGAATTATCCACTACTTCTTTTTCCTTCTCTGGTCGTTGTTTGCAATGATGCACTGTAAATGCCTGAATTTCTGCCCATCCCTTAGATTAGATCCCTACTACCTTATCCCAATCTTTCTTCAACTCCTTTAGGAGTCCGTTCTTCAACATGTGATAAAATATTGCAACAGTCTTATCCCATGATTCCCCTGTCTCAACCATCCACATCTCCTGAATCAGTAATATGTAGTGTGCTGGGTCCTCATCACCCTTCATACTATGTGCCATAATTGAACGTTTATTAGGATATGCATTTCTTAAGGAGGCCCACATTCTAGACTGAAAATCATTAAAATGTGCTCCAACAAAATTGCCATCAACCATCTGTACCCCTGGATAGCCTGCCTTTTTCCAATTATCATCTGCTTGATCTCCTCATACTGCAACAAACAAGCTTTTCATGTCTCTTACTGCTAGTGTAATGGTTGCTGTATGTTTCTCAAGTGCATATATCCACTTGCCTGCTCTTGCAGCAAGCAATGGCAGAGCCTTGATCAAATTAGTTCTATCCATATGTGGCCAGGGCACATACTGTGCTCTGCCAGGACCTTTTTGCAGCAACAGAAACTGCATTCCCACCTGCTTCCCTGGTAATTGTATCTCTGCTCACTTTTCTTTTGCCACTGCCATGCCGCTTTACTCCATCATATTAGTGGTGATAAATATAGCCTGGTGGCAGGACGGCTGCTATAGCTGGACCCAAAAAGGTTTTAAATCATGCATAATGCCTATTTACTGCATCACTGTAGGACTATTGTATGCCTGGTCTGCACAACATGATTATGTCCTATTAGTGCACCCAGGACATAGCTGTGATGGCGGAAATACCTTTATAGGGACACAGCCTCCTCGGCCGTGTCCTACCATTCTGTTGGTGTGTTCTGTGTGTTTCTATGCAGAGGGGTCCAGTTTAGATCCCTGTCAGCACAGCTCCTCATCTTTACCTTTTGATGAACAGCACCCATGTGATTCCCTTAGGGCCCCTATGGGTAGGGGTACACCCTGGTACCCCTAGTGGATATTGTGTGGCACATGTGTGTTGCCCACAGAGCAGGGTATGGGCTGGTGGCAACTACATGCTGACTTGGCAGTGTCTCTGTGTATACTCAATTTTTGGAACCCCAACCCTGCCATAGGAATCAATGGATCCCCACACAAATATAAGATGGCCACTGGTGTCCTTTGCCTCTTCCCCTTGTTTCTCAAAGTCCAGAGAAGCCCTGGCGCAGTTCCTTTCCCCTGAATGGCTGTTAGGTAGAAGGACCATATATGGCTCTAGGGCTGCCTCTTGCCAGACTGGCTGGAGACTTCCCAGAGGCCGCCTGTTATGTGTACACTCTTGGTGTGGAGCTTGAATGAATTGAGTGAGAAGTCAATATGCATTCTGTGTTGTCGGTGTCTGGTTTTGGTTGTGTGACTCAATTCCTGAGCCAGCCCTGACTGAAACTGGAATGAATGCAGTGTAGTGCCCTCAAAGGCTGGGAAATAGTCTCCAATCCACATCCTGTGTTGTGGGTGTCTGGTCAATTGCATGCATGCCTGTGAGCCCGATTGAGTTCTGCCTGCATGAATGCACAGTGTGTGATTGACTGGCTGACCGTGGCTCTGCCTGAGTGAATGGGGATTGTTTTGTATAACAGGGGGCCTCACACTCACTTCCTTGTCAGAAGCTGAAACAACAAACCTGAAGCAGAACTGGAGTCATCTTAAGCTGGCATCCTGGAATGCAGCTGGAGAAAGAAGAATGTGGCTACATCTCTTCATCTAATTCGAAAGCTGCCATGCTGATTCAAGGACTGAACCAGAGAGGATAAGAATGGAACATCATGAAATTTCACCCGAATAGTCCCAGGACCAGTCCTGAGTGCCTGTCATCTGGAGAGGGGATATGTGTCCAAAAGAGGAGTGCCTGGACATCTTGAAGTAAAGAAGTCCATCTGTGTTGAGTATCGACCGGAAGAGGGTGTACCCTGGATTAGTGCCGCCTGACAACCAGAGCTGCAAAAGTTCCAAATAACTGAAGAATCCTTCAAGGGGCAGTGATGCTATGACACATAGCCACCTTTCTACACCGGGGAAGATCCAGGGTCGCTGTCTAGAGAGGACAGTCTGACAGTGGGTTTCCCTACACCAAAATCCCAAGAAGATGTTGCAAGGGTCCAGACCTGGTGTGGGTCCACAGTCCAGCCCATTGGCCATGTCCAGGTTGTCAGAAACCATACTGAGGTCCATGCTGCGGCTGTAGCACTGAAGGACCGACAGGCAGTAAACCGCAAAATCCCAAAACCTGACACCTAATTCTTCCACTGCACCTGTCTCCAGTCTCCACTGAAAGTCATTTGCAGCCACCAAGGGTCTTATCTTCTTCAGGAAAGCCTTGTCGATGTCCACAGCAGGTTTGAACTTTGTGGGACATCCACAGCCGGCGTGACAACCCGACATCCCACAGACATGCATTGCTGCCTTTCCGACACTGCTTGGTTCCCTTCTTCTTCTCGACCAAGTGACTCCTTCTTCCAAAGTGGGTCCATCATCGAGCGGTCTCGTCGAGTGAAGCCATCCAAGGCACCCAAGTTACTTTGATGAGGAAGATTATCTTCTATCCTCAGGATTCCTCTAGTGGTCCCAGATTATTCTTGGATCCTGTTCTCTTGTGGCTTCCTATGTACTTTGGGGTAGTGGAATCTGTAGAACGAAAACCACACTATTAATTAATATATAATATATACTGGGCTGTAATATACTACATCAAGTACACCTTAACTTTTCTTACTGATTGCCCATGTGGTTTGTTCCTCACACAGTATTGCATCTGTGTCCTAAAGAAAGCATCCTGCATATGTTCTAAGTATTATCTGCCTTTCTACAGTAATGTTTTATGAGTTAACCCCTGCCTTATAATTTAAATGCATTTTAATAACTGTCAGCAGTTAGCACATTACAATAACATTTAAGGGTAACAATGCTACCACTTAGAACTGTATATATTAAGTTAAGTAGCCTCATTAGCTTTTTAGTACAATATGAGCTTTATTTATGTATATCTAACTGACCTTTTATCCTTTAATAAAAGGACTGTGTTATCACCTAACACAGTGTGTGGAAATTCCATAATGGGGAGCATGGGGATTCACTGTACTTAAGAACCAGCCTACATCACCTCCTTTCAGTCACAGCATTGGTTGCTCGTCCATAGCCACCATTAGACGACCTTGGCAGGGGTGCTCTGTGCCTGCACCCCAGCTATACAGCGGGCAGAAATACAGATAACCTCTCCAGGCGTTGCAATAACATATTAGCCTTTGCTACCACATCATGATCACATTCCATTGTTTCCTATCATGGACAGAATCTGTTAAACTCATCTCGGATTTCATGGCCAGAGTGTCACTGTTTAATTTAGTGACATGTGGCTTGATTCACAATAGCGACAACATGCCCCAATTCTAGTAGTCTCAGTTAGAATGCATGGCCACATTTCTACTATGCACTACTGTCACATTATTGACAGATTCCATTATGGCCAGTTAGCATTTTATGAACACATTCTATCATGCCTAGTTAACACTTGATGTTGTCACTCAAAAAAACAAATGGTTATATTGTGCATTTTTATGGCCAGAATCCATTATTCCAGTTTCTACTTTATCGGCCAGTTTCCATTGTGCCAGTTTGTACAGATTGTTTGATTTATTTTATCAGGACATTTTCTAATCTGCCCTTGAGGACATCAATGTTCCTTCACAGTTACAAAAAAGTCTGGCTTTAGAAGAAAGGTGGTGACACTTATCAGGTGCCATAAATATCTGCTCAGATCTGTTTCATCCTCAGCAATTTGCTGTCATATGGTTTCACTCGAGTGGGAGATGGTCCTTTACGTAATTCTAAAGGGATGAGCCTTTTTTGTGCAGAAATCTACCACCAAAATGTTTATGTGTAGCTGGTGTGTAGCAGTGAATTTTAGGAGAGTGCTCTTACTCATGTTGCCAGCACGTGGTGGGGAAGAGGTTGGTCACATAAATAGGTGCAGACAAGTGGGGAGCGCAATGGACCAGAGATTGTGTAATTGCAAGTTTTTGCCAGCAGCCACTGAAGAGGTTTAAATGCCTTGAACATTTGGTAAAGTAAGTCATCATCATGTTTATTTCGGATATGCGGGAACAATCCATAAACACAGTACACAATATAGGGATATCAAAAAATTAATACACAATAAAACATACATCCATTAAAAAAAACACTGCGAATAATAAAAGTTAAACAGTATTATAAGTACAATTCATTGGATGGTGTGCTTTAACTTATTTCTGGGCACTATACTCAACAAACATTTCCTTTGGTGCAATGCTTTTTTTTAGAAATTAAAGTAGAGACCAACCCACGCTTGGAGAGTCCACCCACAACAAATATATCAATGCAGGTCGAAACTGTAATGACATTAAATGATATTTTATTTATATCACGCTCATACACAAGTATTTCAGAGCACAACCAGGAAAAGGGGAGGGGAACAAGGGAGAACAACAAAAAATAAAACTGCAATCTTACTAGGCCAAGTGACATCTAAAAAAGCGCAAGTGCATTGAAAAGGAAAAGAAAGGAGAAAGTGCATGTATGTGGGAGTGAGGGAGTGGAAAGTGCAGAGCAGATTAGAGAAAATCAGAATATATATTAAATACATACATACATACATACATACATGCATGCATACATACATACATACATACATACATACAGGCAGCCAGCAAGTGGCAGGTGAAAGTTGGTCAGATAAGGTATTTCTGATAAGTGCAGAAGAAAAGTGGGACGGGGACTGTATGAGTACAGATACAGAACCCTAGTGCAGATGGTGGCCTGCAAGCAGTGCAGAAGGGTAGCAGGGTGAGCAGGTACCTGGGCCCGAATGACAGAGGGTGGCCAGGTGCACGATGCCAAGAGAAGAAACAGATCAATAGGGGATAAGGGAGGCAAAGGCATAAGCAAAGAGAAGATCTTGAGATGTTGCCGGAACCAAAGATGGTTTTCTTCAAGTTTCAGGGTCGCCGGGAGGCTGTTCCAAAGGGAGGCACCAGCAGAAGACAGAGATCTACCCCCAGCTCGTTTCATTGCAAAACAACTAACCCTGAGAGAGTTAGAAGTAGAGGAGCGCGAAGGGCTCGAAAGGGGAGTTATTTGCAGAGGGATAGTTGGAGGTATTTTGGACCCATGCCCCAGGAAGACTTGTGGACAATGCAGAGGGTTTTACATGTAATCCTTGCATCCACTGGGAGCCAATGAAGGGATTTCAGGGCTGGAGAGATACGATCCAAGGGCTTGAGGCCAAGGACAAGTCTTCATTGGCTCCCACTGTTCTGGATTAGTTGTAAAAGACAGAGAGTGGAGGCAGGAAGATCTAGGAAGAGGCTGTTACAGTAATCCAGTCTGGAGAGAACCAGAGCTTGGGAGACAGTGAGCTTTTGAGGGAAGGAGAGGAAAGGCAGAGTACCTTTATGGAGGTGCAATAAAAACTTGTGTGTGGAGAAGGAGAGTGTAGAGTCAAAGATAACCTCAAGGTTCTTGGCCTCACAGGTAGGGGTAGGAGGAGGACCAAGGGTGGCCCACCAGAGAGTGAGAGGAAAGGATGGAGATGGTGTAACAATAAGGAGGATCACAGTCATTTTGGCATTTAGACATAGATCATTGGCTGCACACCAAAACCATGTTCCTGCAATAAGGGTTAATGGACAAAGAGGGTACATTCTCCTGCCATTTAAAACATTTGTTCCATTTGATATCATATACAGTTAGCACAGCACGAGTAGATTTCGTTATACTCATAAAGCAATGGACAACTTTCATTACAAGCATTCCTCATTTAATGGACACATACCATTATATTTAACTCGAGCAGAGTATCCACATTCTTTTTTTTGCCAGTTAGAACATTAGGGTCTAGTTTCATTTTATCCATTTAACCAATCACTGTCCAGTGACGTTATACTTTCGTTTTCCCAAGTAAGTACAGCATTCCACAAGTTTGCTGGTCTCACAGGACCCACTTGCTCTCACAGTAGGACAGAGGAAGCAGGAGATACCTGGGCTGTGCAGCGTCACTTAAGCGGGCCATGCCTGAGCTATGTGTGCCCCACCTAACTCCCTATTCCTTGAAAAGTTGGTGGAGCAGGCTGCCAGGTAGGTTAAGGGCAGGATGCCAAGAGGAAACAGGACAACTGTTCCCTTTTGCTGCTGATTTTAGTGGGAGATGGGTATGCTTCCCTGACCCTCTTGACTCGAAGAGCATGACCTTTCCAGCTTTCCCTGCTGTACGCACTTTTTTGCAATACACAATTTTGCATGCAAAAGGTTACCAATAGATCAGCATCTTTGGAATTCGTTACTTAATCCAGTTGACTGCCTCATTCCTCTACTATTAACAAAACCATCCATATACATCAGTGACTCTAACACCATAGGTCAAAATAAACAACAAAATCAACGTTATCTCATTGGCTGTTTACAGAGTCAAGCTTGGGGATTGGAGTATAATTACATTCATCCACCTTACTTCACTGTGGTACCTGATTCAAAATGGCACAAGCAACCCTTTCCTGTTGTAGCAGCAAAAGACTCCAGCAATTACTTGTAGGAAGATAGCACGTTACGTTGGGGGGCGTTCCCCAGCGTGAAGACCTGACCAAACCCACCAGAACAAACATGGACTACAGAGATTGTATTTCTAACTGCGATAGCCACTATAGGCAAATACATGGTACATCTCTTGGGAAGGAGTTCATAACAGGAGCCATCGTTTGCAGGATTTCACATTGTAATTACAAATGCCCTTGAAACTAAGGCATGCTAATTCCATTCTTCGGAGTTCAGGTGCACCAGATTCCCTGATGCCCATGCAGCCCAAACACACATGGACAAGAAAAAATAAAGAGTGCGAGTGACACGCTAATATGAAAGCCAACACGCCTACGCAAGGACCTCGTTCGTTCAGTGTACGGTGTAGGAGTACAGTTGCAGAGGGTCCTAGGCAAATTAGGTCTAATAAAGTAGGAGGGATGAAAGGTGTAGGAATGATAAATATAATTGGCTCACACAACGATTGCTGTGGCTTTGTGTTGCCTTTTGCAGTCAGATGTCGATGAAAAAGGTGATGCTAACTGATGCACTGTAGCACTCACTCTGTCGAAATCAAGTACAGAAATAGCCAAGAAATTGGAAATAAAAAGGAATTATGGTCTGTATTGATTTGTCCTGAACGAAGAGAAAGGGATCGGTGCTCGAGATCGTGGCTGGTGCCCACATTGATTTGTTTCAGCAGGTTTATGACTTAAAAAATGCAGGAATGTGCATTTTTGAAGAATAGTGATGGTTCTATAATTACAACGGCAGGGCCACCGGCCATTTTGGGTAACGGCCTGAAGATTAATCTTCGGGGGGATCGTTTGGCATTCATGGTGGCTCATCAATTACATCCACCGACAGGTCCTGCCGCCTGTGCTGCAAAGATTTGGATCGAGCCCGAATGTGCATGGAATACTTTCAGATAATCTTCAATATACTGAGTTCCCCTCGTCCTTGTGACAGTACTTCCAATAATTCCGGGATAGGGGCAACCATCTTTGCCCTTGAACATTGAACACAATGTCACTCCTCTTGACTTGAAAAAACATCCACATTTCACCCGCACCCTCCTGCTAAGTGTAGCTAATGGTGCCTTATCAGATGAAAACACAGATTGCACAAAAGAGTGCAGGAATGAGAGCCAGAACTGTGGCAAGGAGAGTTTAGGACATTGAGTAAACACGATTGCCCATACATAATCCGATGTTGTCTGCCCCCCTACTTCATAAACCATTGGTATATCTCGATATTTTTTTTGTTTTATTTTTTTATTGTAAACTTTAGTTTTTACAAACTTTTGTTACATCCAATCACTTTATCAAGGGAAGAATAGAATTAGAAAATAGGACATAGAAAACAGCAGAAAAACAAATATAATTAGGAAAAATATAACAAAGAAAAAAAAAAGCAGAGTTTGTTTCCCGCCATCGTCCTCCATTCATTTTTTAGACTGAAGCTTCAAGTATTTTGTCCATGTAATCAGCCACACCACATGTTAATTTAATATTGCTGTCAGATATAGCGTAGGACCACCACTCTTCCATATTTTTGTTCATTGGAGCAAACTTTCCTAGTGCTTTATCGCTATAACAAGGAGTCTCTTGACCATGACAACGCTGTAGACACCCTTGGATTCCCAAGCCACGATTGTACCCCATTGTGCGCCGGGAAATTGTCCACTCAGATTCGAGGGCATGTCATGCCAAATGATTTGGAGCAGTGTAATACACAATGGACTATGTGAACAGGCTGTGAAAGAAAAATCAAAATGCAATTTGTTCCAAAGAGTATAGATATATTTTACCACACACACAACTATATCTCTACCCCAACAGCCAGGAGGGGAATTTGGTGCATAATATGAAATGCTGCCAATTATTTTGCAGGCGGTGCTCTTTGTGTTTGTCTAATGCGCAAATACCTAAAACAGAACTGAACTGTCAAATTAATACAAGCCAGGACAGAATCATGAAGAGATACATGAAATGTTCGAAAATATTTTATCCTGTAAAGATATCCGATGAGACCAGAGCATTGGGCTTAACATTAACGTTCAGCTTATAGTGATTGCTCATGCCCCGCAAGCTTAACTGGTTTCACCAGTGCAAGCTTTAGACTAATTACAAGGACGTGGCCTGAACTGGATCCCCCCCTGACCCTATTCTCTCCCTCCACATGTATTCCTTCCCTTTTCTCCTTTGCCTTTTCAAATTCTTCCACCATTTCCCCTATGCTCATCCTCTGGGATTTCATCTTTTTGCTGCTTTGTCCAGTGCAACTCCCCAGCCTGTGACGCTTCCATATGTAATATGCCAGTGGACGTTGCCCCTTCTCACCTCTACCCTTCCCATTTCCTTCTGCTCGGTGTCATCCTCCCCTCTCCCTGACCGCCATCTGCTCCAACCCCTACCCTTCACCCGTGTGTGTCCCCTTGATCTCCAATGTTCCTTCGGCTGTGCAAATTATACCTATCTGCCTTCAATCCCTGAACCTTCCCCTAAAGCCCTTCCACTCTGTGGGCCATCACCGCCTCTTTTTCCTATGCTTCTCTGTCCTGTTGTGGTTGATGAATGTTTTAAGCATAGGGGAATATATACTTTCCCTGAGTTGACCTGAGCAAGTGAACCATACTCTGCGGTTCACGGGATCCCCACTCAGAACTGGTATACAAGAATTGGTTAAAATTACACATTTTCAGCCAAATATACAGAGTAAATGGGTAAACAAGTCATATGCTTGAGAATTGGCTCTCCAGGAGAGAAAAAGCAAAACTATGCATTGAAAATAAATGCTAGGTAAATACCAGTACATGAGAGCATACTGCAACATATTTTCTTGAGGTTTGTGGTCAAGCAAATCATGAGTCCTCTCACAACAGTATATGACAACAAGGCCCTTTAAAACACAATGGGCCTCATTATGAGGTGGGCGGTAAGGGATTACCGGCACCGGTAAGGGCACCGGTGCCGGTAATCCCTTACCGCCCTACTAAGAGTTCCCTTTGCGGGTCCTTCCTTAACGCCTGGTTTTACCAGGCATTAAAGACGGGACCTGCAAAGGGATGCTGCAGCAGTGCTGCATGTGAGGTAGGCCGTCTAGAGCATTTTCCGGGCATGAACAGTTAAAGTGGAGTCAGGGGTGTGCTAGGGCTGTGTCCTGGCCCCCCTGCTCTTCTCTCTGTATATTCATGGCCTTTACGATCATTGAGATCATCATCCGATGTCCCTAGGCTAGGTGGCCGGCTTCGCCGGTCTTGGTGTATTCGGATATCACTCTTTTAATGGTGCATACCCCGATGGCTCTACAGAGGATCATTTATGACTATGCTTGCTTCATGGACAGTTTGGATCTGGTGGTCAATGCTGCAAAGTCAGCAGTGATGGTGTGCCATAGAGGGAGGCATCCTGTGAAATGTAGGGCAATGTATTGCAAGGGTGCCCTGATCCCAAGGGTCGATCGTTTAGACTATCTGGGGTCAGGTTCTCTCACAATCTTGGCCTGACTTTGCGTGTGAGTAAACAGGCAGCTCATTATAAGCAGGCAATGGGAGGCGTCATCAGTTCAATGAGCATGTTCAGCGCTAAACCAATGGACCTGTTGTACAATGGCAAAGCGCCCTTGGTCACAAGATTTTGGATGGAGTTGTGGGATGAGTCTAATGCTAACTCCAACCAAGTAGTGGAGAACAATTCTTTTCAAAAGCATTCTTTGCCTGCCGTATTCTACTCCGAACTGGATCAGGCTATGAGGCAATGAAAAAGCAGTACTTACCCACTAGTTAATTAATAGTACGATCTCTAAAGATATTGGTGGAAAGCTTCCGTGGTTGAACCACATAATGAAACAAATGACGGAACTCAACATCACACATATTTACCCACCTTCTAATGCTATATCGCAAGGGGAGATAAGATTGCTGATTGGCCATTTCCATGATCACATAGGGTCATTGAGAGAGAGCTTGGAGCTGGAGAAACCTATAAACAGAGGGTGAATGACATTATGTCTTCTGGCACTCAGTAGTCCTTACTGTGTGCTGTGTTACCAGCAGAACGACTCATCATAACAAGGACAAGGTTTGATTGTGTTTTATTACGGGCAATGGTGGCAGCATGGTCTGGGGAGATTGGCAATCGGTCTTGTTCTTTGTGCGATGCCCCATATGAGGATCACAACCCATCTGAAATTGTTCTGTCCGGCCTACGAGAGGGCAAGAGGTTCTCTATTACATCCCTTGCTGCGCAAATTGGGTTTTGTGCACTATCGTTCTGCCTTGACTTTCTTATTATGAGTCGATTCCCCACGTGTTGGATTAACCCTCCTATCTTATCTAAAAACAGCACTTTATATCAGAAAACGTTTGCTTAGGGATACATCATGATATGTGGTTTAATATGGTTGTCATAGATGTTATGATGTGGTGCTTGCCATATTCTTTTCTGTATTTTGATGTATTTTATCCTTGTATTGTTTTTATGGAAATTGTTTTTTTTTTCTGAAATAAAAATGATGATGATGAAACTGGTTATCTATCACAGCAGCACTGGTGTTGCTCACAATGTTGTTGCTTGATGTGTTACTAAGACTAACAGGGCCCCATTACGACCCAGGTGGTAAGGGGTTAGCAGCGCCGTAAACGGTGGCAGCGCCGTTAACCCCTTATCGCCTAATTATGAGGGCCCTTTGCGGGTCCCTTTTACCAGCCATTAAGGAACGGGCCCGCAAAGGGACCTTGGAGGCAATTACAGTACCACAATTTGCAGTACCCTAATTACCGCCTTCCCCATTCCCATTGAGCCCTATGGGAATGAGGAAGGGCCAATGGTGAATGGGGTATTACCGCCCCGCCAACCTTGTGATGGGGGTGGTAATTCCGCCATTCACCATGACGGATTCTGGCATCAACCATGGCGCTAATAGCGCCATGGTTAATGCCTGGGTCGTAATGACCCCCACTGACAGTTAACAAAAACAATTGCCGAAACACAACATCATAATTAAACTGAGTTTCAGACAATAAGTACCGGTGCTTATAAATAAGATCCGGGGCTCAGCCCTGGCAAACACGCCCACAACTTAAGCTCTGCTGTCTGCACATCTCATGACAGTTGTGAACCTATAAACAGGGAAGTGCCAGCACCAACTGCATAGCATGAATATTGCCCCTTAATGGGAGACTACCAGCTCGTTTTAGCAGGGCTGTCAACATTAACAAGAGAGTATTGGCACTTATCAGGAGGGCTGCTGGATTTAGAATTGGGCAGCTTGAAATCTTGTCAACAAGGATTTTGTCGTTTTTTTGGCATAGTACTTCAACATCTCAGCAGTACTGCAGCATGTTTAATTGTTTAATTCAACAGCACCACACATTTCACCAGGTTTGTGCTCTGCTTTTATTAGCACTTTACTGTCAATTGGTGGCTATGATAGCAAAGAAACCATGTATGGGCAAGGAGTTGTGATCTCCCCTTTTAGAGACCTGAGCATATGTGATATACACCACTATGCTGCCCACACTGCACCTTTTACCACCACCAGGTCTATAATAATTATGGCACTGTCCCATCTCTTTCAGCCTTCCAGAATGATCTGGTACTGAGTGGGTGTGGCCATACAAAGTGTAGTGTCACATCATCCTACCTGTCCCATCCAAATTGGCCTTCCAGCAGTATTATGAGTGGGTCTGGCTATGTACATTGCAGAGTAGAAACACATCGCCCATCTCCTCCCTAAATACTCAATATTTCCCAAGAAAGACATGCGGATGGGTATTCTAGCACAAGAAATGCACCCAGGCATGGGAAGCAGTAGTGCGTGTGTGGCACACAAGTAAAAATAATGCTCAGCCTTGGCAGTAACAGTATAGGCTCACACTACACACGGAGCAGGTAGGGTATAGAAAGCATCAGTGCAACCTCACCCACATACACATGTACAGTGTGGACAACAGTAGTACAAACCACCACATGCATAGAATATGTACATCATGGGAAGCAGCAGTGCACGTTTTTGTGACACACACAACAGGTACAACATAGGCAACAATTGTACACGCTCCCCTCACATGCAATGGGAAGTACACAGATACAAATGCAGGTCAGGATTCACTCATGCACAGACAAGGATAACATAATGGAAGCAGCAGTGTCAACATCAACTGCAAACATGTTTGTACACACGGCTATAAAATCTCCCTTCATAAACAAAAAATCCACATGCTGAAGGGGCAGAAACAGCACCAATGTTCCTAGTACACACACTTTGGGTATTGTCTGGGTAGAAGCAGTGCTAGTCTTCTCTTCCCACAGGCACTCTCTAAACAGATGCATCATGTGCAGCACAATGCCAACTACCGTGACACAGAAGAATAAATACAATTTGGGCAGACAAGCGTCCCTTACATATACAGACAATAGGCCAAGCAGAGGCCGAAGCAGTGCAAACTTCACACACACATAACAATACACTATGGGAAGCAGCACTCCAAGCTAAGATTACTGCATGCACAGAACCAGTACATCAAAGTAATCAGCAGTGCAATCTCACGTTAAAACAGACAGGGAGGGCTTTAAGGGGATGGGTTTAGCTATGCATATTTTTTTTTTATGTGGCTACACTGGCCTATATTGGTAGTGGCAGTCTCCATTTCCACATGCATTTTTTTTATTTGGCATCAAGGGTAAAGCAAACATAATAAGTGTCATTATGTGGCTATACTGGCTTACTTTGGTGGCTTGAGAATGAGTATACATTCGTAGCATTTCATCGAAAATTGGGTACTGTGGTACGCTGGCCTTTTTGGTATAGACAGTCTCAATATACTTTCTTTCAGTTGGATGGCATTATTTACTGGGTGAGAACCAGTCAATTGGTGCAGCCAATCCCACTAGCCAGGTCCTTCCCAAGGGTAGCATAATACCCCCAGTAGAAGATTCACTTGGACGACCAGCCTATCGTCTTGGGAGACTTTGGGGTAATCAGACCACAGTGCCAAAAAATATTACAAAGTGTCAATGAAATTAAAAAGGAACCTTACAAACCTGATAAACTGCAAACAGTCACTAGTACGAATTTTAATAAACTCAAACCTGAACAACAGGAATACATCAGCAGATTGATGATTTCCACATCAGATCATGAACCACCTACTATACTACCATCTAAGTATACTCAAAGTAATCGTGAATTACTTGATCAAATTGCACCTCTGAAAGAGAAAAAAGTCAGAGAAAGAGAAAATAACCGACAATTATATACACTGCATCTGGCTTCCTTGAAACATGAGAAGAGGAAAGCTGAACATCTGTGGGTTAAAATTAAATCCCCAGGGAATAAAGAGAAATTGAAGGTTTTAGAGAAAAGCTACCGGACAGAAATCTTCCAGGCTAAAAAGGGCTTCTTTGACTCCCAAATTTCCAATTGTGCTAATGATACGAAGAAATTATTTGAGATTGTCAAATCATTGGAAAACCAAAAGCCCAACTAGAATACTTTATTCCAAATAATGTGTATTGTGAAGCAGCACGAAAAGCTTTTTCAGATAAAGTTTATAAAGCGCAATGCACTATTGCTAATGCAAAAGAGTCCAATAGTAATTGTATTGCTCAGAGTTCCATCTCTCAATATCAGTCTCATGTTAATCCCCCTTTTTCGTTTGAGACTATTACTGTGAACTCTCTCAGTAAAATTCTTAAGGAAATGTGCCCTACTATTGCCCTACTATTTGTCAGATGGATATTTTACCTTCAATAATTGTTTGACAGCATTTAGATATTTTCGTGACTTTCCTGACCCGTTTTACAAATGCCTAATTTTTAGGTAATGATGTGTCAGACCTCCTGAAAAGTGTCACAGTTACTGCTCTACTTAAAAAAGAAAACAATAATAAGGTGGCGGCTATTCAGCTCCAACAGTATTTCGAGAAATCAAGCATTCTGCAGCAGCAACAATCCAGTTTTAGCACTGCACATGGGACGGAGACTGCTATGCTCGATTTACAAACAGAAATGCTAGATATTATGGATGATAATGGATCAAGCCTGCTGATCAATGTGTATAGACACATTATAAATGCCATATCATGTCATATCATATGCTTTTAGATCTTTCAGTTGCCTTTGATCTTGTAGACCACTCCAAACCTGTATCATGCATTCAAGAAATTGGAAATTGTTCTACCAACACGGTTGAATGGCTTAGGACATTTCTAAGTAATAACAAGTCTCAGATTATCTGGGGAAATGCCTCATCTAATTCACAGTCTATTACATGTGGAGTTCCGCAGGGAGCTGGTCTGTCGCATGCCCTTTATAATGTCTTCTGTCGATCATTGTATGATCTATTGGATACTATGGGATTATATTTCACCAATTTTTTCAGATGACACTCAGCTTCTTTTTATGTCAAATTCAGTCTAGCTGCTCACATAATATCACATTGAGACCCCAGACGTGCCTCAACACCTATGCCATTAGTATACAGTGAGAACATTTGGCAAATATGGTCTAGATGGGCATGCATCGAGTCTCCTGCACTAGCGCTCGGTCTTGACCACCGACAGCACCCGCCCTAGTACCTGACCTCTTGGGTTGCTTCCTGGAGGCTAGCATAGCCACCCCCCCTAAATCCTAATCCTGGCAGAATACACACACATATCTTAAAGTCTACTCTTACAACTATTTTCCCATAACTGGACTTCGGTCCCTAAGCCGTTCCAACCACAAAGCACATTGAGGCCATAAAAATGGGAAAATGGCGCCATATAAAGGACGACTACAATGCAACACAATACAGGCTGCATGGAAATGTATGGGCACAGCCAGCAGTAACAATTTCATATACTGGCATATGTTGTGGCCAATGGCATCTTGAAAATGTGAGGGAAAAAGCTCCTTTGTGCTGTTGGCAACTTTCATTTGTGGGTTTTTTCCATGTGCTATTATTGAAAACGGACTGCAAACTGTGTGGATATTTACAAACATTTTCACGAAAAGTGCTGTAAAATGCACTTTTTACAACATTATTTTGAAAATGTTTTTGGTCGAGAACCGGCTAGCAAACCATCTCTGGTTTGGTTTGGGTTCCCTCGCTGCACTCCATTGCTCCTGCGTTGCATATTCCTCACACATATTTACAACACTCCAGTTTCCGAATTCACCAGTATCCTCCTCTTCCATCCTTTTAACCAAAATGATGCAGCGATCATCAAGCCCGCCACCCCCCAGAAGCACTCTTTTTTGGTAAAACACATATGTGTAGTCTGCCTGTAATCTGCCACATATGATTCTGATTATGCTCTTCTCCCGATTAGGTTCAAGGTTCATTCCGCTGCACTCTCCTGAGACCTCAAAAGGAAAAGTTGCAAAGATGCCATGAAACACAAAGATACCAACGACGGCATCACACCAACACCAGTGCTTTGGCCTCCTCTCAATCTCTCCCTTCAATATACACTCTGCATTGTGCAGAGCAAATACCTGGAAATAAAAGAGGGCGTGGGGAGCACATCAGGCAATCCATTTGATTCCATAAGGATTAATGTTTCTGAGAGCTAGTATGGACATAAGCACAAATTCAGCACCCCCTTTTTGCTAGTGATGTTGTCCTGGTGCCATGTCATTTTGGCCCATATCGGCACTGGTTGAAGTGGGTGGGAGCGGGTGGTAGTGGTTTTCCTCTACTTTTTTTTAAATTAAGTTTTACTGTTCCTATACTTTTATGTGAAAGAGGAACCATTCCGGAATGGCTTAGTTTTAAAATAAAAGTGTGCAAAGAAGTTGAAACTTTCACTTCAGTGCATTGCCCTGAACGTTCCCTTAAGTTATAGGCATGTTTGTTTGAGGGTTTGGATTGCACCTGGGAGGGGGCACTGATGGGGATTGTGGGGAGCTGGTGCAGGTCAGCTGGAAACATAAATCCACTACTTCTTTTCATACACTTTGACCACTGCATATGGGTCCTCCACCCAGCAATCCAGACTCAAGACGGTGTGGGGGGGTGGTCTCCTTGGCTGGCTATTGGGCTAAAGCCAGAACCTCTGGACCAGGGGCCCTGAGTTGCCCCACAATCTGGAGCCAACCTCTTCAGGCCCAAGATGTGGCTAGCCAAATCCAGAGGCAGAAGAATGTTGGTCAAACGTTGTTCTCAACTAGTCTCTCATCTCCACAGATACACAAATCTGGCATGTCTGGTTGAAACACATTAAGTATAATTTTGAGAGTCCACATTTTTACAGGGTTGTTTGAAAGACTAAAATAGTGGCTCGGGGGCAAACAATGCACAGCCCTTAAATATAAAGATGTTGTGAGACGTACTTATAATATTATGATCTCATGTAGAGCTTTATGTCGGATTCCTGCCACTTCCAAAGGCTGAAATAAAAGCATTGCCCAGCTGCGAAGAGCTACATTTATCAACGTGAGACTGATGAAGGGCTGACTATGCCCTGCTGGGATTCAGGCTTGCAAAATGCAGGTTGGCCCCACATCTGAGCCAAGCCCTTAGCACGTGCTCTATCCTCCCAGAGCGCTGTACTCTTGATGATTGGTTTTCCTCCTACAGTGTTATAGTACCTGGTTTTCTAAACAGTGTGGCGTGAGGCAGAGTCTTAGCATGAGTGCTAGTCTGGAGGGTATACACAGGTAAGGGTAGCTGACCACCATAATAACATTAAGTCAGTTCAATATGAACTGCTCCCTTCTATACTATATTGCTCTGTCAGGTGATATTCTCAAGTTGAGACGCACACAGTTTCTACCACCTTCTCAACCATAGTTACCAAAGATGACTGGTTCTAACAGAACAGCACTGCAAATTAGAAGGGAAAATTAGAGCATCATGGAAAGACACATTCTATACAGACACTCAGTGAAGTTATGCACCCAATATGAGCAGGTTTTGCCAGAGGCTAGAATAGGGGTCTACAACCTCTGGCTCTCCAGATCTTTGGACCACAACCACCAAGAACCTTCACCATTGACTATGCTGGCTAGGGCTGATGTAATTTGTAGTCCTAAACGTCTTAAGAGAGAAAGGTTATAGACCCATGCAAGACAAAAATAACAGATCCAGAGATTATAGATAGATTACAAAGACGAACTTGTGGTAGTGTTCATTAAGGATGTTCTAGATAATTTTGTGTTTAAAGGGAAGAACTCTGCTTTACTCCTGAGGATGTAGACAGGCTCCGCTTGAATGGCCCAACATTCGGTTAAGCTCTTACTATACACAGTTATTCAGAAAACCTAGAAGTCAATGCCATTGTTATGGTACACAAAGTGTCCCAAATTGGCCATGGGAAGTGGAGGGAGATGTTCAAGGAAAATTAAAATGGTGTCAGCATGGTTAAGAATACTGGAAGGCTCTAAAACTGGAACTCATATTTTAAATACCATGAAGTCTATGGAAGCCTTTGGCTTCCTGGGACCTGTTTTTGGACGTTATTTGGCTTTTACTGGACTTCAAAACATCCAGCAATTGGTTTAACGATGCACCGAATAGCCAGCTTCCCGGTGTAAGTGATGTCAATCCGCCACTCCACCTAAGTCAACGCCTAGCCTTATTTATTTGTTTGTGTCTAAAAGTTATTTTATTCTGAACGATGTACCACTCATATCAGGCCCCGCTCTTGGAACGCCCCTGGTCACACTGAACCAGTAATCAGGCTGGTTTGCAAAGCTAATTTATGTATTCACAATTTTAATCACACTATGTTTATGGGTACACAATAATCACCAATGGGGTGATGTAACACAAAACAATCTCTTTAATCACAAGGAGTAACAGTGAACAAAACAATTCAGCACCGAAATAATACTTTTGTGTGTGTTTAGATCAAATAGCAATGTGGTTAATATTTCCCCCTGCACACCCCTCAACCCCACAACAGGCAATGTAAAGAGATAGGAGGAGAGAGAGCAGGTATTCAGGAATGCAGAACTCAAACAAAATGTCAATCCCAATTTCCCCCCAGCAAACACAAGAGAGAAACTGAATTGATTGGCAAACTGTCAAAATGGTCTTAAAGTTATCTTGGGATGGAATGGGTAAAACACTAAATATGGTTTAAATTGCTGACATTGTTTAAATTCTTACGGTAGCTGCTTTAGATAGTTTCATACAAACACTAGCAATGATTTAATACTAAGAAGCAATGGAAAATCTTCAAACTGAGGTCGGGTGCAATCAAAAGCTGTTTTACACATGTAATATTTATCCAAAACCAAAATTTGTGGCAAACTTTAGTATATGGATTTGGGATGTGGTTTTTGGTTCTATGGAAAGCTGTGGATGTTAGCTACAAGCATTTTGTTTCTAGCATACAAATGAAGAAAGTTATGTACATTTTAGTGGAGGTCGATTTTCTGAGATAGGCGCAAGAATGGTAAACAGGAATGCACTTTTAAAAGACAAATGGGATTTCTTACACTAGATTATGATGATAGTAAAAGAGAATGCCACACATAAATCTCCAAAGTCCTGGCCAGGGACCCTTCACGTGGTGGATACTCACTTTCTTTCTGGGATTCAATTTATTTGTTCACAACACTAGTGATTTATGATTTTATAAAGCAGATGAGAGAATCATAGCGCAAACAGTTCAGAAAATTCAAAAATACTCCGAGCACTACAGGTTCTGAATACAAGAGAGGATGGGTTTAAGACAGGGATTACTATGGACAGTACATACGCTAGTGACACAGTTCTATTCTATACATACTCACTACATATGTTTTTAGCAGAACCGTCAGGAATTCTGATCCGTCAAGATTTCTGGTCAGGGATTCTGGTCAGGGAAGGGAGTCTGGTTCTGGAATAGACAGCTGGGCACACCAGACTGGACTGGGTCTGTTCACAGCACAGCAGAGGACTGGATCGGTTCTGCAATGGCTCTGGTCACAGCTCTCGGGTCAAAGCACGGCTCAACTGGATTGGATCTTTTGGTTCTGATGAAAATTATTTAGCAGGCAACAGTACAGCACGGCCCGGCTATTTGTTTGATGTTCCCCTTTGGTGGTGGGATTCTGGTTCTGGAATTTAAGGCCTAGTTAAAAATGGTTCAACTAATGGAATGGGCCTTTCTGTCTGCCAGGTTTCTGGAGTCTGGAGAAAGGAAGATGGATGGTTCTCTAGCAGGGTGCTCTGCCAGAAAGCGGTTAGTCGGTGAATCTGTGTGTCTCTAAGTCCTGAGCTGTCTCTATTTATGCTTATTATAAAGCAGGGTGTGTGCCGGTTTATCCAGATCGTGCCCCCCTAGGCAGGCGATTGGCTAAAGGCTCATCTCTCCCTTGATTGGAGGAGAAAACAGGGTGTCACCTTGATGGTGTGAGTTTATGAGTCAGAGAATCCCCCCTTGTCCCTTTAACATACAATCTACTTTTAATACAATGCATATTTCCATGTGTGCAATATCTATAGCAATCATATATACACTTTACATATTTTGTGTAGCATCTACTCCTCCAAACCTCGTTGCTGTTAGATCTTGTGTCTGCTTTTTACAGAATGTTGCCCTTTTTGTCTGGAACACAATATCCAGTTTATCAAAAAATGTGTACAAATGTGCGCATTGAATATGGGCGTAAGTGTATGAAGTTTCATGCTTTTGGCATCAATACATTTGGTGTAAAACCATATTTTCCACAGTTACTTCCCAGAACATCTCACAGAGTTCTGGCACCTATTAAAACGTGCCGTCAAAAATTAATTCACAAATCTGTAGTTTACATATTTTTCACAATTTTACACAGTAATTTATCAGTCTTTTAAAAATGTGCTTTTGTCAGGAATGGCACTCTGTCAAGAGTGGCACAGGGTACCCAGGTAGATTTTGGGTGGCTGTGCCGAAGTAAGGTAGCAAATAAGCACACACAGCAGGGAGTTAAACAAGAAAGAAGAGTAGGAAACTGTAGCTGTGAGCCACAAGGGGCAAAAGATACAAAGGTACAAACAAACTGGATTCCCTCTTGGGGTGTATGCTGAAATGGGAAAGAGTGTTCCACGAACCTTAGGACACTCCAGCCTTCTGCACAGATTACTATAACAGAGGCCCACGCTGTATGCTCATGGCTGGGAACAACAGCAGTGGGTGTCTGTAACACTGAAAACGCGACAAGGGAAGGGGCAGAGGTTACCTGCCGGAAACCAACAGGCAAGCTCTGTACAAAGGGATTACATACGACACATGAGAAGACAAGAACAGATATATCCAGCGAAAAGGAAGTCAATGAGCAATCTAGCAGAAGGAAATGAAGGAAAGGCAGTTAGACTGAAGTAGATAACCAAAGGTGGAGTACAGAGGACTCAAGGAAGAGAACAAGGGAGCGGCAGTCAGGAAAACAGAAGGGCTGCAAAGTAGGAAGCAGGTCTGCAGTCAAGAGTGGGACTAGGTGCAGGCAAACTGTAGTGGACTGCAGAGGACTGTAGTAGGCTGCAAGGCAGGGAGTCCAGAAGAAACAGGACAGAGAGAGATTAGTAGGAGGCGATAGACAGGGAGCCCATAAGAATAGGGCTGCGAGGTAGGGAGCCCAGAGGAGCAGGGCTGTAGGCAGCTAAGAGTAAACAGGCTGTACTGCAGAGGAGTGTAGCAAGCCGCAAGGCAGGGAGTCCAGAGGACACGGGCTGTAGGCAGCGGAGGGAGCAGGCTGCAAGGAAGGAGCCCAGAGGACAAGTGCTGTAGGCAGCGAAGAGGTGCAGGCTGCAAGGTAGGGAGCCCAGAGGACAAGGGCTGTAGGCAGCGAAGAGGTGCAGGCTGCAAGGTAGGGAGCCCAGAGGACAAGGGCTTGGAGAAAGCAGAGGGTTGCAGGCTGTAGGGCAGGGAGCCCAGAGGAAAAGGACTGTAGGAAGCGGAGTGAGGCAGGCTGCAGGGCAGGAAGCCTGGAGGACAAGGACTGTAGGCAGCCGGAGTGAGGCAGGCTGCAAGGCAAGGATCCCAGAAGAGCAGGGCAGCAAGGAGTGAGCCCAGAGGAGCAGGGCCGCTGGCTGTAGAGGGCTGCAGAGGACTGTAGTAGGCTGCAAGGCAGGAAGCCCAGAGGACAAGGGCTGTAGGTAGAAGGCAGCGGAGCGTGATCGGCTGCAAGGCAGGGAGCCCGGAAAGGGCACTGGATCAAAACAGGATAAAGCAGCAACAGGAACAGCATACAAAGTAGCGGGTCAAGGCAAACAGGAGCGGGAAGATGCAAGACACTGTGCTCCTGCAGGCAGCTGCTTATATACAGCCCTGCCCTGTTCTGAGGCAGGCTAATTGACAGCACATGGGGCAGCACACCTGATGACAATCTGCCTCCTCCCTCTCTGGTCCTGAGCAGGTGGAAGCAGCACTGGCCACTAGGGCTTCTGGGGATTGTGGTCCCAATAACGATGAATGAGAATATCCAGGAATTGAGGACTGTAGCCAGGTGCATTATGGTAAATGTAGTTAATTGAATAAAATAAGAAAGAACCAAAGTTGAGCAAATGGAAATAAAAGAACAAGGCGTGAAAAGGAGTTGTTCAAGGAGTATTAGGAGGATAAATGAGTACCAAGTAGTCCATGATGGTTGCCAATGCGTGTGCCAGCGGCACGGGCATGACAGCTTTTGGCCTTTGTTAAGCAGCAAATGGTGGTTCGTCCCTGCCTCCTTCTTCTCCTGGCAGCTCTGAAGCAGTCCCCTCCCAGGTCCTTCTGGGCCCGGCCATTTATGACTCTTCAAACTTCGCATTTCCTTTCAGCCAGAGGATGTCCATTGTCTCCTTCCCCTGCAGCCCAGATTCTCGACCCCTAATCTAATCATCACAGAGGTTTGATTTCCTAGTGGAGTGAAGCAGAAGGGAAGGGAGATGCCTGGCCTCCGTAGGGGAAGCTGTTGGACTGGTTTGATTGCTTTTAGGCAGGCTTAAATTCAATGTCATTCTGTTACATCTTTTTCTTGGTTTAAAACAAACTTGTAATTTCAAAACAAGCAGTTAGAACACTTATTCCAGATTCGAAACCATGGGATTAAATAGTTACAACCTAGGTTACTCCCAATAACAGGTAACTTAGTTTTCAGACATTAGATTTCAGTTGTACAAGTTTAAATTCTATGCAGGCTTCTGACAGCTGTCAGACAGGCGGCCGAGGGAAGTGCGCCCAGATTTTGACAGATTTCACAGGCAGGCACATTTTTGAATTTTTTGATGACAAATTCAGCTTTTCAGGACATTGTATGTTCATAATGATTTCTTGAACTAAGTGAATTGTAGCACCCAGCAAGAATATTGGATGTTTGCGGGTGTTTTGTACCGGCGTTCTGCAGTTTCAGCAACCAAGAAAAAGGATTTAAAAGAAATTTATAAGAAAGATTTTGGATTTCTTTCAGCAAAGCACCACTTCTCTAGCAGGGTGTCCATTTTTACTTTTTGGGCAGCCCAGTGACATGTTTCAGGAGTGAGCTCTCTGTTCCACCACTGACAACATGCATGGCAGATTGGGCAGCCATTTTTTTGTGTTGCAAAGTGTGATTTCAATAGGTTTTGGGGTGCATGAGGGTTTTGCAGCCATTTTGATCATTCTGGCACCATCAGAACACAGGGATGCCGCAGGGCAGAGCATAAGTGGGTAAATACATCCCACAAAGCCCCCCCTCACGACTTGGATTTGACAGCCTGTCAAGGGGAAGTCAGGAGATTGGGATGTTCATTCGTTCTTTTTTGGTCCAAGTGGAAAAATGTGTCTGCTTCTCCCATCAGTGCTGGATCAACAGGTTCTCCTCGCCGGTTCCGAATGGGAGTATGGAGCGATACTCCGGGCCCCTTGGGTCTTTCCTCCTGGTCCCCGAGTGGTCCTCCTTGGTGCTTAGAATCCTTGGTTCCAGTGCTAGGATGACAGAACAGAGCAAGGTTACGGACATGTCCCCACCACTATTCATGTAGTGGGGCAGATGCATACATTTGACATACAATTGACCATCTTTCCCGCCTGTAATTAATACTGATTTTAACATGTGGAATGGTTTTACAGTTGTAATTTTCTAGTGATCCGGAATGTCCCCCTCTGTGTTTCCAGATGGCTCCTCTAGTTGCCGCAGATAATACCTAGGATGGCAACACTTCAGCTGGTTGATGTGGACCCATTTATCTTCCCCTTCTGCCAAACTGCCTTTGGGGATATGGATTTTGTAGGCGACTGGTGAGATTCTGTCTACAATTTCAAAAGGACCCCGCCAGCTAGGAAGAAATGTGCGCTGTTTGGCGTGGTTCCTTTGGAAATTGTACAAGTAGCCCGGTCTCCTACTTGGTATTCTTTTCTAGTTGTTTTAAGGTCATAGTGGGTTTAGTGTCTGCAGATCTTTCTAGATTCCGCTCAGCATAGGCAAAAGCATGTTGAAGGTGTTTTCTCAGATTCTCAACATACTCATGAGTTGTGGAGGCATTTATCAAGGTCTGCTCTTGGTTTCTGTAGAGCAGATGCTTGGGAAGCACCATCCTTCGTCCAATCATCAGCTCAAACAGAGACATTTTTGTTGCAGAAGAAGGGGTAGATCTGACGGCCATCAGGACAAGAGGTAATGGAATAGCCCAACTTGGCCCAGAATCTGCCACAAACTTTTTTAATATGCTCAAAATTGTCTTGTTATATCTCTCAACTCCACCACTAGAGGCTGGCTGGTAGGCAATGTGTAGTTTCCTTTTGACCTCAAGTATCTCCCACATCTTTGTCATCACTTCACTAGTGAAGTAGCTTCCTCGGTCTGACTCAATCTTTTGGGGTAGTCCAAAACGCGAGAAGATGTGGTTGATCATCAGGGCAGCTGCTGTTTCTGCCTTGCAATTTGAGTCCGGGAGACATTCCACCCATTTAGTGAACGAGCATGTCATGGTCAACAAGTACTTGTTCCCCCCAGAGGAGCGAATCACAGGCCCAATAAAATCAACTTGTAAATCTGACCAAGGCAGTGTCATCCCCCTCTTTTGAACGAGAGCACGGTGTGTGAGTGATGTTGGCTGAAATTGTGCACACACAAGACACCGTTCAAGTATTGGTCGAGGTCCTGCCCCATGAGTGGCCAGTATGCAACCTCTCGCAAGATTTCTAGTGTCATATGAAACCCCCGATGACCGGCTGTGGCCGCATCATGGGTGTGACTTAGCATCAGGCTTCCGAATGAGGTGGGGATCACCCACTGGCCATGGCCACCTGTGGATCTCCTCACCAACAAACCGTCTTGGATTCGGAACATTTTTGGACATTTCATCAGCACTCTGAGGTCCTCTTTCCCTATGTAATTGGTATCCGTCAGGGGAAAGTTCTGAGGGACCTCAATGTGTTGATAAAACTTACCAATTATTTGATCCCCTTTTTGAGCCGTAATCAAATCAGCATCTGGGGTCTCCTTACTCCATTGTGCAGTTGAGAGTTCATTGTGAGCACTTGTCTGGGACCTAGTAACAGCAGTGACCTGGATTTCCCCCAACAGGGACTCAATCTCAAGTAGATCCCCTTGGCTGGCTCCGGTTTTCACCAGCTTATCCGCTACGTCATTTCCAGTATTGTGTGGTCCCTCTACTTTAGAATGACCCTTGATCTTTTTCCAGTAGATGGTCATCCCATTCGAGGTGACCAGATCATCAATATTTTGGATTGGTTTCCCATGTTTCAATGGTTTGTTATTCGCACATAGCATGCCTCTGGTTTTCCAGTTAACCAGGTGCTCCACAAACCCGTTCCGTACATAATCTGAGTCAGTGATTATGACCAGTTCGTGGAGTTGATGTTGGACAGCAGTGAGAATGGCTTGATGCACAGCCATCAGCTCTGCCACTTGACTACTTCGGGGACCGATTTTGTACCCAGCGGAGGGTTTTGGGGCATCATTCACCCATGCATTCCCTACGCCGGCCACAAGTACCTTTTCCCCATTGCTGTGAACATGGTAGGAGCACCCATCCACATAGAGAGTGGGCATTCCCTCACACTGGTCTTCTTTATAGACTTTGTGTGGGGAATTAAGGTATGCCTCCATGTTGTCCTTGATTTTAAGACTTTCGTCCTCGAGACAGTTTTCTCTGGCAAAATCATGCAAGTCAACCAGACCTTGCGCGAGGGGCCTCTTCTTGTTTTGGCCATATCTGACCTCTACAGGAAAGCGTTGCATTGACAGAATCCAGGAAGTAATTTGGGAATTACTCACATTTCCGGCCCGGATTCTGTCACTTTGGAGATATTGCAGAGGCTGGTGTGGAGTCTCCAGTATGATGTGTTCACCCTGGATAAACGGGCGGTAATTCTTCAATGCCCACACCGTTGCCAGGAGTGCCTTCTCACAATCATTGAATTTTTCCTCCACGGAGGATAAAGTCTTACTCGCATAGGATATTACTTTATTGACCTTGTCATGCTTTTGATATAATACTGCAGTCAAGCATGTATTTGAGAACCCTGTCTCCAAGAACAACTCCTTGTTTTTGACAGGGTAAGCTAGGCAAGGCGCTTGTGAGGGGCTTCTTTTGAGTTGTCTTACTGCCTCGGCTTGTTCTGTACCCCACTCCCACTTGACCCCCCCTTCAAAAGATCGATCAGGGGACTGGTGATCTCCGCGTAGTCCTCAATGAACTTTCTGCTATAATTAGTTAGTCCAAGGAGGCTTCTTAGTTCCCGCAGAGTTGTGGGGTCTTTTCATTTCTGGAGTGCTTCCACTTTCTTTTCCTGGGGACAGAGACACTGAGGAGTTATCTCATGCCCCAAGAAATTGACACATGTTCTGCACCACCGTGCCATTTGAAAGGAGAGTTTTGCTCCGGCAGCCCTCAACTGTGTCAGAACATAACAGATCTCCGCTATGTATTCCTCCACAGTTGAGCTTTTGACTACAACATCATCTACATAGGTCAGGTTACCCCTTTCACCCAAGTCTGGCATGGCCTTGTGTAGAAAAATGTTGAATTAATTGCCAGAGTTGATATATCCGAAGGGAGTCTGGGTCCATGTGTGCTGCTGCCCCCCGAAGGTGAAAGCCAGCTTGTATTGGTCCTCCCTACTGACAGGTACAGTCCAGTACCCATTGGTCAGGTCAATGGCAGCGCATACCTTTGACACCTGGATCTGGGCCAGCCCTTGGTCAATGTAGGGAAGAGGCCATTGGGAAGTATGGACTCCATTGTTGAGCTCCCATAGGTCGGCACAGAGTCTCAAATGGCCATTTGGTTTCAAAATCCCCAACACCGGATTATTGAAGGTGCTGTGGACTGGACAAATTATCCCACTGGACTCAAGGTTCTTAATTATTTCAGTAAGGGACTCCATTAATGTGAGAGGCAAGCGATATTGCTTCACAAACACTGGAGTCATGCCAGGGTCCGTGGGATTTGTTGTTGTGTGGATGTTGGTGCAACCACAGTCATATGAGTCCACCGCAAAGAGATCTTGAAAATCTAAGAAAACTTGTTTCAATCAGCTAGGTTGACTCTCTATTCAACCATCTGCCTGAAGTCTGGAAAGACTTCCAGTTTTGCTATCTCAGCAGCCTCCTCCAGCTGGGTGGAGAAGTCCCTGGTCAAAGTGCCGATGGCTTCAGGTGGGGAAGGCAGTCCTCGTGCACTTGGCGGATCACCTCATCCCTCCTGAAGGCACAGGTCGCATCTTCCTTGCTATCACTGTCAAGCTTTGAAGTTTATTAGGTCCAAACTAATGGTAAAGTGATTGAGAATGTCACTGCCTAAACAAAATGCAGCAGGGACATCTCACACGACCCAACAATTATGGACTTGTTACCTATGAAAATTTGGAGCATACACCTGCTAGGCAGGAGATGTTTGGAATTGGGTGTTTCCAGGTCCATTTCCCATTTGTCTAACAGTTTAAATGTGGGAATGGCTGGATCTTTTGGGAATTTGCGGAACATGGCCTCGCTGATGAAGCTCTTACCATTGTTCACACATACTCGGGCGAGAACAGAGTCCTTCCCTTCATTTAACTAATAGGGATGAACAACTGCTCTCCACTTTTCTGAATATCAGCCAAGCTTTGAGCTGATTTCTCATCTTTCTGGAATATAGGAGTGGGATTTTCTGATTGTGAATTTGTAAAGAATTTCAGAGTGTTTCCTTCAGTGTGGAATGCCACCTTAGACTGGAAGGAAGGTTGATTCCTTTTCAGGAATAGAGAGGACTCCCTATCACCAGTTTGTTGTCCTACTGCAATTACTGTCATGTATGGGATTTGATTATTCTGGAAGTGAAATTCTATTTGGTTAGTTTTTTGTTCAACCATGTGGCACGTGCCGTTTAAACTAACATGGTTGACACTCTGTTTTAATTTTATTGGTCAGCTAGTCTGGGTCCAGAGGACCTTGTTTACGCAATCTATGAGGGGTGACAATCCACGCAGGATGTCATTCCCTAGTAAACCAGGTGTGCCCTAAGGAGTCACAACTATGACCGAGTGCTTCACCTTGTGTCGCCCAATTTTAATGTCCAAATCCGCAGTCCCCTCGATGGGAATTTCTTTCCCGTCGAAGTTCTGAAGTTGTCCAGGAAGAGGGGTGAGAGGAATTTGATATTTCTCCCCCCTTCCCGAATTCAGTTGATCAAAGGCCCTTTTTGACAGAAGGGTAGCTTGGGGTCCAGTGTCCACCAGTGCCAAAATTGTACATTGCCCCTCTATTTGGATCGGGGCATAGAATCTTCCCTCCTTTTCATCAAGGGGGCAGAGATAATGCACATTTTTGGACAACTGGTGGGTTAGTTTCTTTGCTTTGGACACTGACAGAGAAGTGATTTGGGCAGGATTCTGTTTGGGATCTTGGGAATCTGTAAGAAAAAGGTGAGAGCTAGATATGGGGGAAGTTTTGGGTTTCCCTGTTTCTGATGCTGGGCTGCCCCCCGCTTTTTGGAGGCAGTCACCAGGATGGGTTTGAACCAGAGGATTTTCATGCTGGTCATTGTGAGTACTGATGATGGGCGGTTTCAACTCGGTCCCCACATCTACCCAGTCTGGATTTGGATACTTTGGGACCCATTTTTCTTTGGGAGGAGTTCCCACATCACTGAAGGAGAAGATTCTTTTCCCAGGATCCTCTGAGGATCCCTCTCCTTCAAACTGGAAGATTTGTACCTCCTCCTCAAAATGGGTCTTTTTGGGCTCTTTATTTCTCCTACCCACCCTCTGCTCCTTTGGTGGCAGACTTTCGCGGGCAGGAGATTTTGGTTCCGGTTCCTGGGTTTCCATGGGCTTTCTACAAGTGGGGAAGGAAGCTTCCTCCGAAGCCTTTACACCCTGCTTCCCCTTGTGCATCCTCCCTCGGAACCGGTGGGTTGTCGGGGTTCTTCCCCCGTCATTGCTCTGGAGCACCAGATCCTGGATTTGAGGCATTCTGAGCTGCCATGCTCATCTGAGGGTTCTGTTGAGCCCTCACCATGCGACCCAGTACCTGTGCCATGTTCTGTACCTGGTGCTCTAGTTGGGACACCCACTCTGGCTGGTACAGGGTCCTCATGTCTCCCCTGTGTTGATCCTGGGAAGGGTAGCTATCCCTTCTCACAAAATACCCCGGGTTAGAGAAGTTTGGGTACCTCTCCACTTTTGACCTCCCCTCTCCTGGATGGGGCTGTCTGGGCTCAGGAAAGTGGGGAAAGAAGGATGGGTTGTTTTGGGGGTGAAATTTGGAAGGTACCTAGGAAAGAAATTTGGTCCGGCATTTTGGGGATTACTGCCATTCTTTGGAAAGTGAGGAGGAAAATTCCCTGGGTTTCCTGCTGTCTGGTTGGATCCCCCCCTTGGGCTGGAGGAGTCCAAACATAACCCAGGATCGGTCTATTTCCCTTGTAGCGTGGTCTGATGTAGTCAGGGGAGTTAGGGTTTCATTTGTGGGGTTACCTCCCTAACTCCCTGTTTGTGATTGGCCCGAGGGCCTTCTGGGTTTGGGGTTGTTTGGATTCTGTGCAGGGAGGTTTTTAGGCCCCCCATCTCCAGATCTAAAATGGGGGCAACCTTCACCTCTGCCACCTTAGCAGCAGCAGAGGTGTTGGTTGTTTTGGGGCTTTTGCTGCTATTTTTATTTTCCAACGGTTTCTGCACCTCATAGATGCGCGTTGCTTGTTCAATGACCCAGTCTAATAATCTTTTCTCGTGAAAGTCCCTCACTAGCTGGGTCATAATATACTTAGGGAGAGCATGAAAGAAGGTGTTTACAAATTCTTTACTGTCAGTGTGCACCTTTCTAGTGGTCTACGCAAAGGCGTGTTTTAATTCCTGAACAAATTCTTGTGGGACCTAGTCTTCCCCACATAGTAAGTTGTAGGCTGCCTTGCGAGCCTCTTGAGGGTTCCTGTGAATGGAATTTTTTTTCTGGGATGCCACCCTATAGGTGGACCATCTGGAATGATTCTGATCCTCCAGCCCCGCAAAGAAGCTGGAGTACTCATGAGAAAATGTCCACTTTACATATTGATTACAGCTTTGGATGTCCTTCAAATGGAAATATTCCATCATCTGTTCAAATAGCTCAAGGTGCTCCCAAACTGAATATTTAGCATTCTTGTGGTAGGACGCTCCTAATGGCTTTTATTTGTTTCAGGGGATCCTTGAACAAGGCCCTTTTTACTTTGTTGGCTTTTTTAGTTCAGGTCACCCTGGTCCACTCATCCTCTGACTCAGAGGCACTGCTACCAGAGGTGGCTGTCTGGTCTTCTAGGCTCTCCCGGATTCTGCAAGCTTGGGAATGGCTGGCAGAATGTGGGAGCCTAGTTCCTTGGGTCCTGTGGGGCTCAGAAGAGTCTTCTGGCTCTTCCTTGCTCCCAGGATTGGCTGAGTACCCCCCCCCACTGTCCTAGCTGGGAAGAGGTTTTTAACATACTCTTAGTGGGCCTACCCTCATAGAATTCCGCACAAAATGTTACCGTCTGATCTCTGGATAAATGATATTTCTGAGGATCCATTTCTCTGGTTTTCTCCCCATTCGAGTCTCCCTGATCAGAGAAGATGGCTTTAGCACTTGGGAACCCATACATAGATGCTCGCCATCCATTTCTGGGAGGTGCTGACCTATTGGCCCCATATTTCCCCTTGGGTTGAAGTCTACCATCCCCATGGTCCTTGGCTCATGTGAGCCAGTGGACATGGGGGTGGCAGAGTCCATGGAATTGAAGAGATTGAGGTCTCTGGTGCCAGGGTTCCTGAGGTTATGCTTAGGGGTTTCCCTCTCCCATCTGACCTCATCTTTCTCAGCCCCTACTCCCTGTTGCCAAGCAAGAATCTGACCCTTTTGATCTTCTATTGAGGCCTTACTGGTCTCTAGTAATTGTTCCTGCATGGACCCTGCCTATGGAGCCTGTAATTTTTCTCACAGAGAGCCTCATTGTCTCTCTGTGCTTCCTGTCTAATTTTGGAGTATTGGGCCAATTTTTGCTGCATGAGAGTCACCTCGTGAGTCTGATCCTTCCCAGCCTGATCATTCTTTGCTAGAGCATCTTCCACCCTCCTGGTGTGCTCTAACAGTTTTCCGAAGTCTATTTGGAGCTCACCCAGTCCCTGAAGGGCCAGGTGATTTTCTTCCATCTTGGTTTTTAAATAACTGACTTCCTGGCCTAAGATGTCCTTTCCTGAATTAGTGTACCTCTCTGTGCAGCCAGGTTGTCCCTTTGTTGTTTGAGTGCACCAGCTTTCTGGCGCTCTTCATCAAATTCAGTTTGGGATTCAAGGTCTTTGAGAATTAATTTATTATTTTCTTCTTTTATCTCATCAATCTGATTTTCCAGGCTGACTTCCTGGCCTAAGGTGTCCTTTCCTGAATTAGTGTACCTCTCTGTGCAGCCAGGTTGTCCCTTTGTTGTTTGAGTGCACCAGCTTTCTGGCGCTCTTCATCAAATTCAGTTTGGGATTCAAGGTCTTTGAGAATTAATTTATTATTTTCTTCTTTTATATCATCAATCTGATTTTCCAGGGTGACTATCTGCCCTGTGCAGGCCCCATTATAGTTCAATTGCTGCTCCAGCTTTTATTGGCTCTGTAGTAGAGAGTCCAACCTTTCTTGGCACTCTTTTTGCAGTGCCAGTAATTTGGTGTCTTGTTCTACCTTTTCTTGCTGCAGGATATTCAAATCTCCTTTTACTTTTATCAGGTTCTGTTTGGTTTCATTCTTGGCTCTTTTGTAGCCTTTGCTCTGCAGAGTCCAACTCAGTTTTTTTTTTTCTAGTGATTGTACTTGCCTTTTTGCCGGATCTGGGTTTTCGGCATATTTTTCCTGTATTTCTCCAATGTGGAGGTACAGGTATGCCGCTATTTTGGCAATTTTACATTGCTCTTCTTTTGCCCTTGGGGCCATGTACAATTCACTGAGTGCCATCTGTAATGGACCCTGATCCTGCCATCTATCTAATTCTGTGGCAGTGGCTTGTTTTTCGATTTCCTGCAGCCAGACATTCTCATCCTGCTCTGTCCATTCACCCCTGATAAATAAGTTTGCAGTAGGTGTTCTTTTGCCATATTAATTTCTACTGAGGTCGCCATTCCGGAAATATTAATTTCCTTCTGACTTACAGGAGTTATTTTATTTTTGCAAAAACTCCTTAGAGTGTTTCTATTGAAGCGTGTTTTTACAGTGTACCACAGTGTGGTAGCCCAACAGGGTTTATGTACCCCGTCAGTTAGCATGCTGTGCTAGACTGTCACAAGTGGTTTGTTTAATTCAGAAATATTGCGACGAGCCGCCAATCTGTAAATGATTTCAATCCGGCACTCCACCTAAGTCAACGCCTAGCGTGTAATGCACACCTGAAATCTTTATTTATTTGTTTGTGTCTAAAAGTTCTTTTATTCTGAACGATGTACCACTCATATCACTCCCCTCTCTTGGAACCCCCCAGGTCACTCTGAACCAGGAATCAGGCTGGTTTGCAAAGTTAAAATATTTATTTATGTATTCACAATTTTAATCACACTATATTTATGGGTACACAATAATCACCAATGGGGTGATGTAACATAAAACAATCTCTTTAATCAGAGTAACAGTGAGCAAAACAATTCAGCACCAAAATAATACTTTTGTGTGTGTTTAAATCAAATAGCAATGTGGTTTCTATTTCCCCTTGCACACCCCTGAACCCACCAACAGGCAATGTAAAGAGATAGGAGGAGAGAGAGCAGGTATTCAGGAATGCAGAATTCAAACAAAATGTCAATGCCAATTTCCCCCAGCAAACACAAGAGAGAAACAGAATTGGCAAACTGTCAAAATGGTTTTAAAGTTATCTTGGGATGGAATGGGTAAAACACTAAGGGGCTGATTCATGGAATTATGTGCGCTGAAAAACGGGCTTTGTGTGCCATTCAACTCGCAAATGCAACAGGGATTTGCGGGCTGAATGGCCCACAAAGCCTGTTTTTTGGCACACATAAATCCATTAATCAGCCCGTAGATATGGTTTAAATTGCTGAAATTGTTTAAATTCTTATGGGAGCCACTTTAGATAGTTACAGACAAACACTAGCAATGATTTGACACTAGTAAGCAATGTGCAAACTTCAAAATGAGGTCGGGTGCAATCAAAAACTGTTTTACAAATATAGAAATTTCCCAAAACAAAATTTGCAGCAAACTTTTCCACGCACGGTAATTGCGATCGCGGGAGAACTATATGGATTTGGAATGCGGTTTTTGGTTCAATGGAAAGTTATGGACATTTTAGTGGAGGTCGTTTTTGTGAGATAGGTGCAAGAATAGGAAACAGGAATGCACTTTTAAAAGAAAAATGGGATTTCTTACACTAGATTATGATGATAGAAAAAGAGAATGCCACACATGAATCTCCACAGTCCTGGCCAGGGACCCTTCACATGGTGGATACTCACTTTCTTTCTGGGATTCAATTTATTTGTTCACAACACTAGTGATTTATGATTTTAGAAAACAGATGAGAGAAACCTAGAGCAAGAACAGTTCTGACAATTCAAAAATACCCCTAACACTACTGGTTCTGAATACAAGAGAGGATGGTTTAAGACATGGATTACTATGGGCATTACATATGCTAGTGACAAGGTTCTATTCTATAGATATTCACTACATATGTTTTGAGCAGAACCGTCAGAAATTCTGGTCCGTCAAGATTTCTGGTCAGGGACTCTGGTCAGGGAAGGGAGTCTGGTTCTGGGATAGACAGCTGGGCACACCAGACTGGACTGGGTCTGTTCACAGCACGGCATAGGACTGGGTCGGGTCTGCAATGGCTCTGGTCACAGCTCTCTGGTCACAGCACGGCTCAACTGGATTGGATCTTTTGGTTCTGATGACAATTATTTAGCAGGCAGCAGTACAGCACAGCCGGCTGTTTGTTTAATGTTCCCCTTTGGTGGTGGGATTCTGGTTATAGAATTTAAGGCCTAGTTGAAGATGGTTCAACTAATGGAACGAGCCTTTCTGTCTCCAAGTTTCTGGAGTCTGGAGCAAGGAAGATGGATGGTTCTCTAGCAGGGTGCTCCGCCAGCAATCGGTTAGTGGGTGAATCTGTGTGTCTCTAAGTCCTGAGCTGTCTCTATTCATACTTGTCCAACTATTCAAGTACTTAAATCTACTATTCGGTACACCCCTACTGTAAATATAGATTGTTTAATCTGGGCTTGTCATTCTCCGGCACATGTTGGAATGATATGTATCTGTGGGATTACTGAAACACGTTTTCTGGTCGTGTTCAATGTAAAAGACTTTTAGGATGAGATCAGCAAAAATGTCCAAATCATCTCTGGTGAAAGGTTTATGTTGGAGCCATGCTTGCTCTTGCATGTGTAAGTATGCTGTCAATTCCTTTAGAGTGCTTTGCCCTTCAGCCATGGTGTGCCTCACTGGACATCTAAAATAAGAATTCAAACCTAGAAACCTGACTTAAAGACTTAACTTTTTCCGGCAGTCCTGAGAAGACTTTGAAGATGGCCTATCCCCTCCTCCATCCCCAAACAGCAGAAACTGGACACCGTGCTACCGATGAAGGATGAATTCAGACATGAGCAAAACCTTTCCAGAAAAAACCCAGTCACCAGAAAATCTGCTTCCCAGCCATGAGACCCAAGTAAGGTACACAATTATGGGCACTCACATAGTACACCCTATTGCACCCTATTGCACCTGTGCGAAAACACATTGACAACCTCATAATTCACACAATAACGAAACTCTGACTCCCTTTTCTCAGATAAGCTCACATCCCTCTAACCCTTATCCTGCTGCCCCTTTCCAATTACAGAGGCAGAACATATCCTTCTCACACTTCTCTGTTGTGCCATCCATGTCTGATCATATATTGAATGTGCCCACAACATTCACAACCTTATCACTAATGAAAACCTTAATTTTAATTCACAATCTCAAACCCCCCGTTAACAAAAAGCTATCCAGGTAGATGGCAAAATGAGTTTTTTCAAACATTGTATTAGTTGATAAATCAGCTTTTTCAATGAGTTAAATTCTTGCCTCTCATATGGGCCCAGGCTGCATTTTCTAATCCCCTGGCAAGGCTGAGTCACCCATTCACTCTCTGAGGTTTATGCATTGAGTACAATTAAATAGGCTAATAATAACACCTGCTAGAACACGATTTACAAGCTGGAAGCTTCATTCATGAATTGCTCATAAAAGCACACATTATTATAATTGTTGTTATTATTATTATTTTTTTAATTATTATTATTAGTATTATTATATTAGTATTATTATTAGCACTGAAATGCTGTTCACCAATGCCTCTGACCCCTCTTTTGACAGTGCTATTTCCCGCAACTACTCAATCCACCACACAAATAGACCCACAGGCTGTGGCAAAGGGGTTGCAATCACACCCAATCACATGCTGAATATCTTCACATTCTTTCCCCCCAATAATTAATGACAAACTGCTTGACAACAAGAGGTGCCAACATGAAAATATACACTTTTGTCTCCTACTACTGCCCACCTGGCCAATTCAGGACTTTTCACACCCTTTTGTTCCCTTTTGGAACAATTATTTGCCTCCTTCTTTCTTTGTTTTTATTGGAGGGGATTTCTGGCTTCCGGCTAGAGGATGGTACTTTGCCATCATCTATACTTTTATCAACATTTGAAAAAATCTCAATCTGTACATACTTTCAAAATACCATCAAAAATCAAGGGACACTTCCTAGACAAAGTCCTTTAGGCTGACCAACAGTAGATGCATTCTTTAGGTTTCCCCTGTACTTCACCATAACAACTCTGACTGCACTTACGTTTTCTACAATCACTTCGCCAAACATATATGTCTTCATGAATATACTTCTTCATATCTTTACTTTGTCTACATCTTCACATTTTGAAGGCAATGGATGTGGTTAAAGTTAGTTTAAGGTTAGCATGGAGGTCAAGAGGTGACATGAGGAGCATATGGGGGTTACTAGGAACATTATATGTGAATGCTCTGTATAGTTCGATGGATCACTCTTTGGCCATTAAGACAATTGATCATACACATAGAGGTTTTTCTGCATCATACTCTGTTCACATTGAAATGCTCAAATCTTTTCTTAAATGTTTCCCTTGAGAAGAATGTTTTCATTTTTAATGAAATGTATTACAAGCAAATAACAATGATAAAAAAAGTATTATGTGGAAGAGATATATTAATGATATTCTTATTATTTGGAAAGCCACACCTGAGATGTTTAATCAATATGTTGATTATCTTAATAGCAACCGATTTGGCATTACTTTGAGTGGATACTGTGATCCAAGCAATATTGACTTGTTGGATCTGCATACTTACTTGAAAAATGGGAAGATTTAAACAAATGTGTTTTGAAAGCCACTATCGATAATATACCTGGTAGAGAATTCCACAGGGCACAGAGGTTTTGAAGCAAAGATTTGCAATTCACAAAAGAACATGACATCATTACAGAACGAATTAGTAGAAGAGGGTACTCTAAGTAATGTTCAACATTCGCACAGTAAAATTGAGAAATGCAATAGGATGGATTTGATACTAGGCACACATCGGCCTAAAACGGTTATCAACCGGACAGTTGATATAATTACGAAATATTCAAAAGATGCACACAATCTCTATCAAATTGAACAGAAACAATGGCAGTTCCTATAAATGGATACAGATCTTAAATCACATATATCTGACAAACCAAGTTTTGTATACAGTCGGGCTCAGACCATAACATTCTGCTGTGCCCCTCATTTCCTATTGTCTCTGACAGGCAAACACGTGCTGGCAGTGATTGGTTGCAGACACCCAAGGTGTTCCACAAATGTGGTACATGTAGTATGTGTCCATATGCACACACGGACACTGAACTATTTACGTACAAAACAGACATTAGAATCAAAATGTATAATTTCATTAATTGTAAAACCACTCATGTGGTCTACGCCATAATCTGTATTTGTAATAAAATATATGTTGGGAGCACTATCCGACCTTTAAGGATCAGGATTAGGGAACACCTACATAGTCTTAGTAGTCAAGACCTTAGATTTCCCCTTGCACTACATTGGCAAATTTACCATCAGATGGAGAATAAAGGTGACATTAGATTTATAGGACCGTACAGGACCGTACAAAGCCAAATACAACAAACGGGGGGGGTGATCTTATACGTCTGTTAAGATGCTTAGAGTCAAAATGCATCTGCTTAATTGTTTGGAACTAGTTTTCAGTATTTAATGAGTTAAATGTGTGCGGTGGAAGATATCTACGCTGCAAAGGGCAGTCTAAAGTGTGTTGTCCCATCATTCATGGTGAATGTTCTAGTTGACGCTGCACATCTAAACGTAATTATGTTATGGCTACGTTTAGAAATACACTGCTGGAGTAACACAGCGCTTTTCAGATGATTCCTGACTGGACATCTTCATTTTGTATTTTGAACACGTATCAAAATATCATATTCCTTGTCAACATTTGTCTCACGTTGCTAGGAAATACTGCTTGAACATGTACACTTACACCATTATTCATGTTATCCGCAGATGATTCATTCAATACTTTGATACTTATTGATGTGGCAAACTCTTCATTAGTATACATCTTAAAAGAATAATCTGTGGTGCAGATCGAGAGAAATACTTGGTTACAAGTTAAGCGCTAATGGTTTACCTTATTTCCTTCATTTTAGGAATCAGTATGTCGACAACATATTTGTTTCACTATATTGACCCTTTATTTACATGCTTCCACATTTCAGATTAATATTAAATAGTGATTGACAACCCACTGTCCCATTATTTGAATCATTCCGAGCACGGGGTAAGATGTGGCAATCATATATCTTTTCTAATTACTATGACCTACCATATTGGGATACTCTTAGCATTAATACGAGCTTTCAATCAGGACAACTTTCTTGATTTCTTTGAATGTGCTACAGATTCTTATTGGCATCATTTTTAGGTGAGTTTTTCTTTGGTATAGGACCTGTTTTTGTCACATACTAAGTTTGAATCTTTGCACTTGTTATGGGTATTATTCTGAAAGTTATGTTTGTTGCAATGGAGTTTGTACTTACTATGGCCAATCTAAGTCCTTGTATGTACCAGCATTGGGATGCTTTAATATGGGCACTTTCGCCACTTGGCCGTTTTTACTGACTGTGGAGTACAATGACTGTACTAGTATAATTACTCGGTCTGTTCTATTATTTGTAATAATAATGTTGGATTTAACAGTTGTATTTTCATAATTTGGAACTTTTTCTGTTCATATTCTGTCTGTGTTATCCACCGGCATGCCCATATCTCTCTCTGGTATGTACAATTCGTTTATTTATGATGTATGTTCATGTATATTACTGCATAACTCATGTGATTTGTAATTTATTTTTAATTGATCATAGTTTTACTAATGTTCACATTATGATAATGACAGCCTTGATAAAGACGATGTGTCGAAACATGTGTAGGTTGTTTCAAGATTGATATGTCTAACTGACTGTTCAAAGAAACTTCAAGAATTAAGATGAAACAATCAAATAATCATTTTTCATAGCGCTTGTTATTAGTATACATCTGTTGTGCTGTACCATTATGTATAATGACATGCTGTAACCATATGCATATTCTTGAACGTTTCAACTACTCCTGCATCATGCACTTCTGTAACTAAGGCCTAGATGCCTTTGGGCATTGTACGCTCAAATAAATGCAAAAAATAATTTAAATAAATTAGTGTGCTAGAAAATATGTCAGCCTTGACACTTCTTTTCTTACAAATTAAGCACTGTGCCCATCCCAAGACAGGAGTTGTGTGGTGACAATAAACATCATCGAATGAAAGTGTGAGTCCTTTCGGACACTTTAAGGAAAGTAGCATTTTGATATAAATGTGTGTTATATATTAAACATGATTAGTAATCTGCAGTGACGTCATTTAGGGGTCGCCAGGGGTCGCAACTTCGACCCCTGAGGTATCCCTTTCTAGCCCTGTAGTCTCCATTGATACCCTCATGTGCCTCTTTGCTTCTGGAGTGTCTGGCTTTCTTGTTCAGGCCTCTTAAAAAATAAAAAATAAAATAAACAGGGATTCTGCAAGTTTAATACTTTCAGCAGTGGCCCTAAATAAGAAATAATAGGAATACCAAATAATTTGTCTTTCTGGAATTCTATACAATTATTGCTAGACTCATTGAAGGTTTATTTCAGGCACACGTCACATGTTGCAGACGACACTCAGATCTTGATCCGGCTGGATCTTGATGGGGCTGAGATGTTGTCTTGCCTGCGGGGATGTCTGGCGGCTGTGGGAGATTGGATGGACCACAATTGACTCAAACTAAACGGGGACAAAACTGAGGTGATGGTGGTGGGTTGCCCTACTGATTCCTCACTTTGGGTGTCTTCATTCTGGCCTCCCACCCTAGGTCCCCTGCCCACCTCACTCCCTACCAACATCAAAACCAACTATCAGCAGGTTAGCAAACCAAGTTATACTAGGCTACCTCTACAACCCCCTACTCCCAATTCCAATGATTGCCCAATTTATAATAACACACCTAAACCCAAGACACCTAATACATCTACTACTCTATCCTCCCAAGCTACAGAGGTCACTAAGACCCCACCTATCGTAGGAGCACTCCTTAACGCGAGATTGCTTGTCGCCCATGCCCTTGACATTGCTGACCTAATCACGGAAGGCAATTTCGGTTTTCTCTCAATCACTGAGACTTGGCTACATAATGCCGCAGGACCCTCGCTTATGTTAGCCATCCCTGATGGTTACACGATAGTCAGACATGACCGAGAAGGTGCAAGAGGTGATGGCATCGCCATAATTTCCAAAACGAGCCTCTCACTCAGACTAGTACCTACCCAATCGATTCAATCTTGTGAGACCCTATCTGCCAAATTCCATATAAATAACAATCAATCACTTACTATTCACTTATTATATAGACCTCCAGGCCCCCTAGGCACCTTTGAAGAGGATCACCACAACTTACTTACTAATAACTTCAAATCTTGTTCTCAACTAATCCTCCTTGGGGACTTTAACTTAGGATTCCATGACACCACAGATACTAATGCCGCATTGGTAGCTAACATGATTCACGTACTAGGCCTAACTCAAAAAAGTTGACAAGCCTACGCACCTGAAGGGGAGAACGCTGGATTGGATAGCTGACTGCAACTGCTCAGCCACTATTTCTTCCGTAATGCCATTACCCTAGACTGACCATTTATTGGTGTCCTTTAACGTAGCCACTTCCAGACCCATCCCTACGGCCCCTCTACTAGCGCCACCATGCTTAACTAGAAATAAAAAATGTATTACTGCAGAGAAAGTTAGCCCAGCTACATTACCTACCCTCAACGCATTATCTGAAAATCTAAATGCTAGCACCTTAGTGCAAGAATTCAATAACATTATGCTCTCTACTCTAGACAAACTGGCACCTCTCAAACTTAGATCAAGCAAACCTAAAGCTCATCTAAACAAATGATTTACTCCACAGCTAAGAGACCTACGTATCCTGAAAAGAAAAAGCGAAACCAATTAGAGACTCTACCCTTTAGTTGATAACAAAGCTAAATTATCCTCTCTCTCTTCACTATACAAAAAAGAAAGTTGCCAGGCAAAAAGTAACTCGTATGACGATCGTATAGCCAAATCTAATTCTAGCATGAAAGAGCTCTTTTCCATTCTAAAAGAACTCGAGTCTCCTATCGCCACACCGGACACCTGCACCAAGGACAAACCCTGATGTACAGATATCCAGCAAGCCCTAGCAAATAAAGTTATCACACTCCAAAATAAAATTCAGCAAAAAAAGAAACACTCAAAATTCAGGACTCGCCTAAAATGCCTCATACCAACATTTTATTGGGGCACAGTAATTCCTTGCACTTCTCCAAAATGACCACCCTGGAAGTAGAAAAAATCATCCTTTCGCTTAAACCTTCCAGTTGTAAAGGTGACATCTGCCCAGCACAATTAATAAAAGATGCTGCCAGAGAATTATCTCCCTTTATCACTAAATTGATTAACGCCTCCTTTGCCTCAGGCACCATTCCTGCCAACCTCAAACAGTCCTGGGTGCTCCCCCTCCTTAAAAAACAGAACTTAGACCCCCTCATCCCTACTAATTACCGCCCTATCACTACGGTACCGTTTCCTCTCAAGATACTGTACATAACGGCATATAACCAAATTCAAAAGCATCTAGAACTACACAACCTCCGAGGAGAGAGACAATCGGCCTTCCTTCCTTTCCATGGAACAGAAACTGCCCTCATTGATTTGAAACCCAAATTGACGAGTTGAGAGACAAAGGAAGGACAGTACTCCTGCTACTCCTGGACCTCTCAGTGCCTTTGATTTGGTGGATCATAAAGTCCTCTGTAGTCACCTGGATTCCGCCGCCCACTTCTCCCCGGAAGGCATCAGATGGATTGAATCATTCCTGAGTGAAAGAACAATGAGAGTCTTCTCCCCTTCTGCAGCGGCAGATCCCACACCCATCTTATGTGGTGTCCCCCAAGGCTCTTGTGTCTCCCCAACTCTATACAACATCTTCACCAAGCCCTTGTTTGATTATTTGGACCATCTCGGTATCACTTACACTAACTATGCAGATGATACACAGATCCTCCTCCCGCTTTCTGGGGATCATGCGAAAGACACGGAATTGGTGAACAAGTTATATCTTATCATCCAGGCATGGATGGCCACTCATGGCCTCTGTCTGAACGATGATGAGACTGAACTGTTAATCCGGGCACCCATGCTAATATCAAAAAACTAGGCCAGGAATTCTCAATTCTCCTCATTCAATATAGATGGGAATATCATCCAAGTGTCCAAGGATGTAAAAACCCTGGGATTCTATCTTGATTCTACCTTATCACTTGATAAACAGCTAAAATCCCTTGCCTCCTCTACTGCTTACACCTGCAAATTGATAAGAGCCGGTAAACCATTCCTTTCTAATAATAGTTACTTAATCCTGGCTAGAGACTTAATACTCTCCAGAATTGATTATTGTAATGCAATATATTCCGGAGCCAATAAAACAATAATTCAAAGGCTACAAATACTACAAAATAATGCCTTGAGAGCAGCACTAGCATAAATAAAAGATCCCATATCTCCTCCGCCAGTCGCCATCACAAATGGCTGACCACGGACAACAAAATACAACTCAAGATGCTATCTCTGACCCACAAAGCCCTTAATAACTCCGCACCTAGATACCTGATTGTCAAATTCCACAGTAGAATATCTCTCAGACCGACTAGAGCTGTCAATTCTAACTGTTTGACAATACCTAACTTTAGACTCACCACGATCGGAGGAAATAGCTTCCCTGTAAAAGCTGCACTACCACAAGACTTAAGAGTGGACCTGCCCTACCTTCATTTCAGAAAAAAATGTCATCCAATTCCTCACCTCTAATGACCTTAGCTGACCTATGTCACCTACCTCCCACCTTAATCACTCGTGTCAATCTCTAATGTATATTTCTGTAATTCTGATTGACCATACTTGAACATTGTATACTCTGTAATTATCTGTTGATCTAGAGACCTTTATTGTATTGTATACTGCACATCATGCTATGATGTAAGTTTTGCATTTTCTTACCATTGCGCCCTGCTACCCCTGGGTCTGGCACGCATAAAAAGTGAATAAAACAAACAAACAAACAAACAAACCCCGGCAGACAAGGTTAAAAACCTTGGGGTTATACTATCTGCCTCATTGTCTATGGACACGCAAGTAACAGCCATATGTCAAGCTGGTGATTTTCAACTCAAGACACTTAGAACGGTACTCCCTATGATACCTGCACCTCAGCATCCTCCTGTAGTGGCAGTTTTGGTGATCTCACAGCTGGACTATTGTAACTCCCTGTACCTGGGTCAACCCATGTGAGTTATCTGTCGGCTTCAACAGCTTCAAAATCTGGCCCCCCGGGTTGCCACTGGCTCCCCTTATGGAGCCCATATATTTCCAGTACTTCGAGCACTGCATTGGCTTCCAGTAAACCAACGCATCATTTTTAAATCACTATGCATTGTGCACCGGGCCCTACATGGCCAAGGAGCTGAATATCTTCATGAGAAATTCTCGCCATATGTACCTCTTCCGTCCCTCTGCTCTGCCTCGGCTGACCTACTAATGGTGCCTGGTTATAAATGGAGCAGGGTTGGAGGACATGCCGTCTCTGTGGCTGCTGCAGTATTGTGGAATGGCCTTCCGATGACCATAAAGAAAATTAATAGTTACTTAGCATTCAGGAATGCCATAAAAACTTTTCTTTTCTAGGTCTCCGTGGCTTCATTAGGATCCTCTCACCAAAGTGCCATGATACCTTTGGGTGACCACGCACTTTACAAGCTGGATTAACAAAACATAACGTCAGGGGGTGAGTCACTTATTTAGTCTGTTCTTAAACACCTCAACTCAGCCTTTCATCCTTCTGAGGTTGATAAATGAGTACCAACACAGATTGGGTGATATTGTATATATATTTGTTCTATATAAAGCGCTTAAGCGTAAGTGCCATATAATAAAACATCATTATCATTTGGCCATGGATTTCTGCTTGCATTCACAGTAATTTGGTAATATGGGCCTTTACACACTGATCTTAACGATACATATGGCAATCCATTCTTGTATGAAATGTTTATGATATTATAGTGATATCATAACCATATTTCTCATAGTATACTTAGGAACAATGCTATGTGAGGCCACTACCTGTTTTCTCAAGGGGTGAAAGGCCGTGTCTCATCGCTTCCCGTGATATCACTTTAGGGGTGGGGACAAATGGTATCACTTATCATGATGTCATCCTATTTTACTATTAAGCACAATTTAGAAAGAACATACATTTACTTGTTAAAGTGTTGTGGTTTTGATTGCAAGTTGGTTGCACAATGAATATATTGTCGATGTTATGGTGGGTTTAGAAAAAGCAAGGAGAAAGCCTTGTACCTGGAATGTAAAAGTAGAATAGGCTACTTCAGCCAATAAAACACACAAGCCACATATTCACCTAGCAGCTCTTCCTGGATCATGGAGAAGATGGAACATTCAGACAAATGTAATGCAATACAAAATTAAAAAACACATAACTGTAACAGCAGCAGGGAAACCAAACAAGCTGCAAATATCCCCCCCCACTTAAAAAGTTCCATTCAGTACCACAAAATGACTGCAGCTGTAACAGAGCTTTCTCCGGGGTGTGGCAGTCCCTCAGCCAATGAGGATGCTCGAAGCGGGGCCATCCCAGCTCCGAGCCTCTCCAAGTTTGAGAGGCTACCTTCGCCCCCCGCCGGGGACATAGGTAAGGCTTTTTTTTCCCCTTCCCTCCCTCCTCCCACCTTCCTCCCCTCCCCACCCCACCCCAATTACCTTCTATGCCTTGGTCACCGGCGGCAGACGATGAGCAGTGTGACGACTCGATGCCTCCAGCAGTGTGAAGACTCGGAGCAGGGCCATCCCCGCTCCGAGCCCCACACGGCTGGAGACTTCCAGCGTCCCCCGCCGTTGACCCAGGTATGATTTTTTATTCTTCTTTTTTTTTCCCTTTCTCCACCCTTCCGCCCTCAAAACCCTGCTTACCTTCTTTTTTTTCGGTAGCAGACGCGCTGGAAATGCTTCTGTTTCCAGCGCATCCGCTCCCGATGGCCGCCATGGAAAGGGAAAACGGACTCTGTTTTCCCTTTCCATGGCGGCCATTTTCTTTGATGTCTTTTAGTGCCCCGCTCATGCAGTTTTTGCTCGTCGGGCTACTAATTAAGCAATATGCCCCGAGCGGCGGAGCATTACCGACTCTGGTAATGCCCTGGGGCCCATAGTTACATCAAGGTCCCTCTATTGTATGCATCTTTGCTAGATCTTGCAGTTAGCCAAGCTCACTTCTAAAAGACCTATGCAAAGAATCTCTGACCACCTTGCAGGCCACAGCAGCACTATGCCCCTATCGGAGTTCCAGTTTTAAATTTAAAAGATAACATGTCCAACAGCTGGAAGGCTTAATGCAAAGTTGGAAATTAACTTGGCATTATATTGCTAAAGATGGGTCCTTTCGATTATTTCTGTTTGATAGATTTATATGCACTGAATATTTGCAGTTTGGGGCTCCATTTTGAATACCAGGAATTACGAGTCCAGAGCCTTCCTTTGAAGTATTGCTGAAATGCGGGAGGTAAGATGTGCTTCCAATACTTATGTAGTGACCGTGCTATAGTGTGGGAAATGTGCATTTTTTGGCATTTTAGCCCATGGATATACACATCTTGTGTTTATTGTATTGGGCAGATGTAAAATAAATTCATGGAATTGTGGTGAAAGTTTAAGACAGCTTCGACCTTAAGTATGGTGAATTAAAGATGAAGGAAGTTCCAGCTGGTAGATGGCTGTTTTTAGTGCATGGGTTTAAGTACTATGAGTAATAATGTATATCGAGTGAACAGCGGTCACTCTCCAAGGGACATTAATATGTGCCTGTTTTCTTTCTTCTCAATGTGGTATTACAGATGGATGTACAAGTGGAATATTACAGAATTTAATCCATTTGTTTGCTGTCACTGTAGAACACCAAGTGTATGTTGCAGTAGTGGGTAATTGACCTCTTGTCACAATCTATGTACCTTTCTATTCCAAAGGTTTGGTGTTCACAGTCCCTACTGCAGATATCAGATAAACAACAAGACAACACTAACCTGGTCCAGTAGAAATTCGTAGAGAAGAATGGAAAGCTCACCTAACCTCCTCTCCCCGCGCCGGAGAAACCCAGGTCGAGCAGGGGAAGTCAGGGAAACCCTCGTGGGGGAAAAAACCCTGTTGTACCAGGAACTGAAAAGAAGCGATGGGCGAGTCTTGATTCCCAGGAGTGACTTCGGGAGTTGGACTTGCGATCGCGAACTATCCTGAAGTGAGTAACCAGTTGGTGTTTAGAAAAGTGAGAGGTTGCTGCAGTAGGACTCTGGTGAGCGATATACCTTTAAATCTGAATGTCTGTTGAGGGGGTGTAAGACGGCTTGCACGAAAGTTGTATTCTGTTCAGCGCGTGGTAGAAAGTAACTCCCTGTCCTTGCAGAAGAGACTGAAGAATGGAGAAAGATTAGTTTTGGAATTAATGAAAGTATGTTGTATGCTGGGGGGGGGGTACGGAACTATACGTACTGCAGAGTGTAGAACCAATGCCTTCGGTGTAAGTGTATGGAGAGCTGGTAGGGAAGAGGACCACGGGTAGAGGAGTCTAATAGTGAGAAAAGGGAGAGATGGTTGAAAAGATTACAAACAAGCTGAGTATTCGAAGGGTAAAGAGAGCTAGCCTTGAATTACGAACTCACGGAGCGTGGCCTCTGTAAACAGTAGCAACGCGCTGGACCGAAGACGCCGCCGAAGGAAATCCATTCTGCGAGGTTGGGGGCGGAGTCATCCGACACTCTCGGATTCGGAAGGCTGGAGCGCTGCTTTTCCTTGCTACCGCCATGTTGGAGGGGGTAGAGGTGATGCATGAAATTCGTCTCCACCTGTGCCAGAAAGTCCACGTGAGCCGCCCCCTAGAGGGAGCGGACGTGACATTATGCCCCCTCCGAAGGGCGACGAAACCCGGTTTACCAGGATGTAGCCGGTAAAACCTGCTAACCAAACGGGGAGCATGAACCGCTGAGGCGGGTTCCCAAGAACGTTCCGCCTGAGAATATCCCTTCCAGTCTATAAGAAACTGTAGCACCCCTCTTATCAGATCGAGGAGACTTCGTATTCTGGTCCTTCACTTGTCAGGACCGGAGGGGGAGTTTCCTTCTTGGACACATGGAATCGGGATTGTACGTCAGGCTTCAACTGAGAAACATGGAATGTAGGGTGTATGCGTTTCCAAGAAAAAGGGAGACGTAACTTAAAAGCAGCCAGGCCTTTATTTTCAAGAACCAAAAAGGGTCCAAAGTATCTCGGCGATAATTTTGAAGGTTTCAAACTCTTGGGGAGATATTTACTCGACAACCAGACCTTGTCACCAACTTGAATGGAAGGTGTGGGACTCCGATGTTTGTCGGCTTGTATCTTATAGCGTTCATGAGCATCCTTTAGAGCTACCTGTGCCTTTCGATGTCCTTGTTGAATGGAGGTGATTAACCCGTCTAAATCCGGAAAGGAAGTATCCGTGGGAACATTCGATGGGTACACCTCTGGATGAAATCCAAATGTACTAAAGAAAGGTCTAACACGTATGGTGGAATGAACCGCATTATTATAGGCAAATTCTGCTATAGGCAGTAAAGCCTTCCAATTATCTTGTAAAGCTGATATATAACATCTTAGATATGCTTCCAGGGTTGATTAAAACGTTCAGTCTGGCCGTTGGTCTGAGGGTGGTATCCTGTGCCAGAAAGTCCACGTGAGCCGCCCCCTAGAGGGAGCGGACGTGACACCTCTTTATAGTGATACTGGCCGTTTTGTTGTTGTAGTTGTTGGGTGGTCGATAATGGTTTCAATGGGAAGCAAGGGTTTGCATTGTGTGTGCCATAATGGTGATGGGGTAGACGCAATGTTAATGAGATGTTACTATCTGGTATGTATCTAGTGTAGTTAATGAGAATGGGATGAGTGTTAGTATGCTGTGACAGTGTTAACACAATGTAGTTGTGTGGTGTGCAATGTAGTGCCTAAAGATGGTGCACAAAGAGCTTTAAAGGTGCACGTGAGTAAAACGATTTGCGAATGGGGAAACAACTGTGAAGGGATTCTGTAATCTTGAACACATGTGCACGGGTGTAAATTCCAGCTATACAACCTTCCCATGTATTTATGTATTTACCATGAACCCCCTGTACTCCAACTGTCCCAAACACATAAATACATGGGAAGGTTGTATAGCTGGAATTTGTATAGACAGCAGAAACCTGGGTTGGCGAAATAAAATTTTTGTGACCTGGAGCATTGGTTGATCGAGATCAAAGGATGGGAGAAGGTGGCTAAATCTATTGGGTCAGCTGCAATAATATCAAATGGTCAGTTGCAGTAAGGATGAAATGAGGTGCTAGTGGGTCATAGGTTTAGGTTTTGGTGCTGTTTTGGAAAAGAGATGTAATCTTCCTGAGAACATGGGAGTTTGTTATTCAGTGACCAGGGAAGTCCGGCCGCATGGCAGGGTCATCTTGGGGCCGGGTAACAAACCCAGTGCAAGAGGAGCTTAAGGGCAGAGGCATCAAATGGTTTATAGGTTTAAATAAGTATCTCAGGGAAATGTCAAGTGTGTGGTCAGAGGCCATGTGAGCTGAAATGATAAACGAAAAATGCCAGGGATGCCAGCAAGTGTGGGTGGATAAGATGTTTATCACTGATTCAAAGGAAACTTGTTTATATTTCTTGCTCTTCATATTGATGAAGTGTTCTTGTAAAAACCATGAGCATCACATGCTGGGTTAAGAAGTCCATGGCCAGATGGAACTTGTAATACATGAAGATTGTTGTATGTGAATTTGTAATCATGTGATGATGTCCTAACCAGCTATGGGAAAACTCCAAAACGTGGTTGCACTGTAAGTATGAGCCAATGCAAATGTGAGGTAAAGGGGATGGTGGTTAAGTGAATGTATCCAATGAGAGTGTGGAAACTTAAGGGGATTATATGTCCTTGTACAGGGTTAGCCAATTATACATGGGGGATGCCTTTGTAACAAAATATGTGTACGTTTGTTAAATACTGCAACAATTCATATAAAGTGTACTTTTTTGTGGTCGGCTTAGTTTTGTCTCTCGGGAGCCGCCCAGCACCTCCCGAGCGTTGGTTTACAATAAACTTGCTTTTTGGACAAATGTGCTCTTACCTCTTGAGAGGTAGGTCTATTTTGAGTAAGGCAATCAGAGGTCCACTCCTACATTGTTGTGGATTTTTATGGGCACCATTTATGGATATTGTTCACTTGTAATGATGAACACTCTCATGGATGCTTTGTAAGCTTTTTTAAGCTTATAAATAACATTATGACCCCAGCAGTGCCAGCACAACACTACCAAGGCAAACTAAATCAACTGCCATAATTGGAACATCAGCAAAAGTAAACACATCCATCATAAACATATTTAGAATGGTATGATGGGCTGATGACATAATAAGATTCCAGCCATCAGCACTATAATACACAAGCTTACCCAAGGCTCATAAACAGTGGCTTGCTAATAAAACATCCTGAGTTTACACTTTAAGTCACCATTACCGCATTTCACCTTTTTATTGTTCCTATTTTCAGTCACAATTAACACTTCTGATTTCGGTCCAGTATTCTCTTTCCTCAAATGTTTTGCTATGCAAGCCAAAGAGTGTTCCACTCTGTGCGCAATGTTCAATACTTCGTCCAAGATCGGCTCATCTTTAAGCGATAGTTCTTCACGTATCCTATCTGAGCTGTAATGCATCATAAATTGATCTCTCAAGTGATCTCTCAAGTGTTCATCATAAGCACCCTGAAATTTGCAAGACGATGCTAGCTGAAGCAGGGCAGTTACGTATTCTTCTACGGATTCTCCCTGTTCCTGAACCCTCATGCAGAAGTTGTACCTTTCCAAGATGGTACTTGTTCTGGGGTTGAAGTGAGCATCCAACTAAGCAAAAGCAGTTTCTAGTTCATTCAAAGCATCACCTTCACCTTCACTAGGAATCGCTGCAAGAGTCTCAAACATTCTTTGACCCTCATAACCTAGGTGATGCATCAAAAGAGCAAGTTTCCTATCAATTGAAAACGAATTTCCCCCTGCTGCTTTTAGATAATGCAGAAATCCTTTCTTCCACTGTCCCCACTTAATTTTTGTTGCACTAGGGACAGCTAAAAACATTGGGGGCCCACTGATGCTTGACAGTGCCATTTTTCTGCACACTTAGTCAATTCCAAGTTTATTTCTCCTTCCTGATTAGACAGCTTGTTTCTTCTTCCTACTGCACTTTCTGCAGAAGCACTTTACTTTCCACTCAAGACTTGTGTTCACAAATCTAATTTGATGGGAATCATACAGTAGTCTTCTTCTCTTTGCTTGTTCCTCTCACTTGTCACCTTCTTCTCTTGTCTCCTACTCTGTGTATCTCCCCATCACAATTGTTCTTGCACCACAATTTTTCTTGCACCTCGTCTTCTCCTCCTCCTCTCCTTACCCTGCTCTTCACCTCACCCATCTGGTCCTCCCCCTTCTTCACTTCTCTTCCCCTTTTTCTCTTCATTTCTTCCTCTATGGCTTATAAAGGGTGCTTGCTTCAGCTTAAACACAAGATGTGCCACTATACCATGCAGTGTGGTTCCTATTCATTCAAAGTGGGGTGCTACATCATGATGTATGGTAAAATCTGTTTGCTATGGGTGGGGCTGCAACACGGAAGGGAAGCGAGATGCTAGTGCAGCCCGCGTCTGTTCAGATCTGAATGCTGAGTCGTAGAAGGGAGAGAAGGCTTTGGGCGGTGTTGGGCACAGACGCTGCTAAATGTCCCAATCTTGCATATCTCGACCCATAAGCTGCTGCGTGTCGAAATGGATCGGGTTATTGGAATGGGAGGCACGAAGGGCATAACAAGCAGGGGCAGAGCAATGTATTACCTTGATTTATGATGTCCGCTACAATGCTGTTAAGCGGAGCGGATCGCAGGGAGATACTCATGCTGGCCTCTTTTGTTTTGGCTGGTACCACACTGTCGTCATCAACGGATCAGCGGGGCGGCCACAGAATCAGCTTCTCCTTTTTTGCTTATCTGCTGGGGGTCTGCTGCCCAGATCCTCGTCGCCAATTTTAAGTTGTAATGATGAACACTCTCATGAATGCTTTGTAAGCTTGTATTAAGCTTATAAGCAACATTAAGACACCCAACAGTGCCAGCACAACACTACCAAGGCAAACTCTAAATCAACTGACATAAATGTAACATCCCCAAAAGTAAACACATGCATCATAAACATATTGAGAAATGTATGATGGGCTGATGACATAATAAGATTCCAGCCATCAGCACTATTATACACAAGCTTACCCAAGGCTCATAAACAGTGGTTTGCTAATAACACTGGTCAGCAAGCCGCATTATAAAAGATATTGCAACATTTTGTTATTCGTTTTATTTTCACAGAAGTGCATATTGGCCCTCAGGAAGAAAACATATGTCATTAATCGTTAAAATTATTAAGGACCCTGTGGGAGTTGTAGCCCAATGCTGCATTTTGGGGCAGTTGAGTGACCCCATAAGCTTGCAAACTCAATCTTGTGAAATATGAACACTAGTTGGCCTTTTATAATGATGGTGTAATCACCAAGTTGCAGGGTGATATCTCCTCTGATTGCACTTGCACCTTCGATGAGTACACAACACATTTCTTGCACTTATTTTCTTATGATATGTTTAGATATGTGCTGCTATTTTTTAATTATCTGTATTCTTTGCATATACTTTTGCGTTTCATTTTATTTAGGTTATTTACGAGCTCATTCATTTGAGATTTAATAAATGTGCATGTGACACGGCCCGATATATTATGTGTATGAGGAAATTGTCCTTCCCATAACAGAACAATTGTTTTAAAAAATGGTGTTCCATTAATTTACCCATGGAGCATTGTGTTGTAATTATTATTGAAAGGATTAATGCAGGCTTGACCAAACATTTTGAGATCATGAATACTTTTTCACTCTTTGACCGGAAAGTCAAATTCGAAGTCATCGGATGTCGCAGGAACATTGACAATAAACATCCTGGAAAGTGTACTGGGGTACTTTTCACACCAATGACAATTCAGCAAGTGTTGTCACATGGACTTTGACAGCAATTACATTGCAGGAAATTGCATGATTTTACCAACAGGCACCACAGGAATCCTCACTAACGCAGTTGCTGCCTTCATATTCGAATTGCAGATATGAATGCACAACAAATGCCCACTAAGGCCCCATATTCCTGGTATAGGTTGCTTATCAAAGGTACAGCCTTAGAATACGAGACTGTGAGGCTGTGGAATTTTCCACAACCTTGCAGCTAAGTGGAGCTTAAAAGATCACAGACTTTACATTTATTGACAGTAAATGCCTCAAATGTTTGACATAGGGCCTCATTATAAGGCTGGCGCTCCTGTAAAGAAGGGGGCCGCTACGGGATCGGCCCCCTTCATTCCGGGAGCGCCAATTACGAGCTTCCCATCACGGGACCCGGATCGCACGCCTGGTAAAACAAGGCATGCTTTCCGGGTCCCGGGAGGGGAAGAGGGAGGCAATAACAGGCCAGATGTAATCTGCCCGTTATTACCTCCCTCCCCATTCCCATTGAGCCCTATGGGGCTCAAATGGGAATGAGGATGGGTTCCTGCAAAGAGGAATTACTGGGTAGTCCTATGTCGGAGTAACCCGGTAAGTCCCTATTGCAGGAACCTGGTAATGGATTCCGGAACGGAGGCAGCCATGGAGCTAGTAGCTCCATGGCTACCTCCATTATCGTAATGAGGCCCATAGTCTTCATATGTTACATGGAGTCTTAAAAAGCAAAAGGTGTGTTTGCGGAGTGGATGTTCACCCCCCAAGGGGGGCTGTCATCAAAGTACAGGATTAAATTTATTTATTATTTTTTATTATTTTTTATTAAGTGCCTTTGGTTTACAATAACCTTTTACACTATAACACATAAAAAAAAGAAAAGCAATCATAAGTCTTGAAAGTCATAAAAAAGAAAGAGCAGAGCACATTCACAATTTCTTACAATAATGAATACAATTAAGTACATTACATCTCTTTCTCCCTTAAAGGAAAACTTGCACTGGCCCTCATTACGACCCTGGCGGAAAGTGACTGACCTGACCGCCATAGCGTAAATAGCGTTTCCGCCATTGCACGACGGAGCAAAGTGCGGCTAATTCCGACCCATCGGGCACGAGCACTACGCCATGGCGGAAGTGCAAAGTCCGCGATGGCGGAAATGTCCCCAAAACGGCCCTCACCGCCGCCGTACGGCGCCCTAGGTGCAATTCCGCCACCCATCATAGCGGTCACCGCAATGAGCGGCAATCGGAAAGTACGGTGACCGGAAATATACGGAAACGGAAGTAAAAACATGGTCCCGGAACGGGAAACAGCACGCCGTACACCTATAAAAACACAATTTCCACACAACCATTAAAAATACTACCCTGAGACTCATCCCAACCCGTCATCCACCCTAGTGAAACCAATAAAAATAGGAAAAGTAGCGAAAAAAGCGTGCGACCGCAAGCGGCAGGTCCACTTCTCCCGTGAGGAGCTCACCGTGCTCACAGAGACCCTCCAGGAGAATGCTGCCGTCGTCTTCTCGACGCAAATGACCAGGACGGCACTTGCGAACAAGAAGGCCATATGGGCCCTGGTGGCACAGTGGGTAAGTGCGGTGGGGACCGCACCCCGCAACCCACAGCAATGCAGAAAGCGATGGGACGACTTGCGGCTACGCGTACGGAGCATACTATCCGCCAACCGTAACATTGCCACAGCTACCGGGGGAGGATCGGAATCACCCATCAAGTTGACCCCCTGGGAAGAAATCTGTGCCTCCACCATTGGAATGGAGAGTATAGAGGGAGTCGGAGGGATGGAGAAAGGAGTGCAGACATCCGAAGAATCAGGTAGGTGGGCCAAATAAAACAATGCTAAATCCACAATGTCCAATCATGTGAAGTACCATGTGTCCACATAGTGCAACAGAAACACATGTCCAGGAGAACGTCCACATACATTGGCCTGATAGCGCACTTTAAAACTCACATTAAATACATAAATAATTAAAAATCCTAAAAACACCCTCTACACGTGCAGCAGGCACACCCTAACTGCAGGCTGCAAAACAACTGCATCCTCAATCCACACAAAAAAGAAACCACCTCCAAGGCCCCGACCCAAATCACCCTCAGGTACCACCCCAATGCATGTGATACATTGCCATTCCAATTTCCACAGACCCATTAATAACGCTCGCCCTCCTTTACTCCACCACAGGGTCCGATTCAAATGACGAGCTCCAGGACACCCCTACCAGCACACCTGCAAAGAGGGCCAAGACCAACGGCCAAAGACCCTCCACCTCAGCTGCACGGATCAAGACACGGCAGCAGCACAAATCAAGTGGCAGCACACAGGAGGGAACTTCAACAGGCACCCCAGCAGCCAGCATGCCCACAACAGCACCACCACAGGTCCCCCCAATGGATGCCACAGAAGGCACTGCTTCTGGTGGCAGCAGCACCATAGGTGACACTGCATTAATGGCAGCATGCTCCGACACAGAAAACGGGGATGTCGAAGTAAGATCCATCCATGACCTGTCTCAATCCCCCTGTTTGTTCCATCCCGTACACCATGAGGATACCACGCAGGGGCACCCACAAGACGACGACTGGCCATCCCCCACAAGCCCTGTGGCAAGGCAACATGAGGTGACCAGCCCCTCTGTGACACCACCGCCAATGGCCATGGCACAGCAGAGGCAACAGTCCCTCGACCAGGTGATCGTGCAACAGCAGCAACTGGCCACGCTCCTCAAGGACCATGCTGATGAATGTGGGGGTACTAAGGCAGCCATAGAAACATCAACTGAGACACTTAGGGCAGAAATGGAGAGAAGTACAGAGACACTAAGGGCACAAATGGAGAGAAGCACCGAGAGTCTGAGGGTACAAATGGAGAGAAGCACCGAGAGCCTGAGAGTACAAATGGAGAGAAGCTCCAAGCGCCTGAGGGGGGAACTGCATGCGACGTCCAAAGACGTATGTGCTGAACTTGCCGCTGTGCGCCGTGTGCTCACTGAGCTCTCACAAACCCTTAGGGACATGCATGGACGTGAGCAGGCAGAGACATCATCCGTTGCAAGTTCCGTCCAGGGCAGCCCCCAACGTAGATCTGGGAGGAACCTGCGCTCCACAGGCAGGGGTGCCCCTGATATCCGGAGAGGGGGCTTGCAATAGCGACTGCCCACTGACAATGAGCATCTTTGGACACTGGTGTTCGGGGGGGAGGTAGGAGGGTGGAGGGGGTGTGTTGGGCTCACTTGGGTGGCGGGTCGATGGGGTGTGTAACATAATTTCACATATGCCATAAACAATGCACGATCATCCAATGAGATGTGTGGACATTGATCTTTGTGTACGAGGCCATTATAGGCGTACAGTCCATATTGTGCATGTTCCAGACACACACAGTGCCACAAGTCCCCTGTCCATGTATCAGCCACCAGGCGTGAGTGCTAGAAGCATGCATCTATGATATGCTGACGAATGTCACGGCCCTCCTGTGCCTCGCAGACTCCTTGAGGTGCTGCCACATCCCCACCCTCATCATGACCATCTTCAGGTGCTTGCAGTTCTGCGTCAGGGGGCATGGGCACATTTCTACGTACGCACATGTTGTGTAGCATGACACATGCCATGACCATCTTTGCAACCTTCTCATGGCGGTACAGGAGTGCCCCGCCAGACCTGCTGAGGCAGCGGAAACGACCCTTCAGTAGGCCGAATGCCTGTTCTATGACTACACGGGTATGTGAGTGGGCATGGTTGTAGTCCTCCTCATGCTGGTCCTGTGGGTTCCGGAGTGGTGTAAGGAGCCATCTCTTCAGTGGATACCCGGCATCACCTGTATGTGGACAATAAAGGATGTTTGTGGAATGACATTGCTACGTACGCACCCCCCCCTTCCTCCCAGGTCATTGCCGCATCACATACCCCACATTATCATGCTTGAAATGAGACTCACCGAGTAGCCAGGATCTGTTCCCTGCGTGTCGCTCCATGTAGCGTGGTATTGTAGAGTTCCTCAAGACCATAGAATCATGGGTTGATCCAGGAAATCGGGCACAACAATGTGTAATGATCCTGTTGGAGTCACACACCATTTGTACATTCAGAGAATGAAATTGTTTTCGGTTGCGGTACTGGGCCTCCATGGCATGTGGGACGACCAATTCCACATGGGTGCAGTCGATGGCACCAATGCAACCCGGTATGCCGGCAAGTGCATGGAATCCCACTTTTGTGTTCGTAATTTCCTGCTCCGAGCGTGGTAGAGAGATGTAGTCGTCTGCGTGCCTCAGGAGGGCATCGAGCACTTGCAATAGTGTCCGTGAGAACAGTGGCTGTGAAATGCCATGCAACTGTCCGACTGTGTGCTGGTAGGTGCCTGTGGCCAGGAAGTGGAGTACAGACACCACCTTCAGTAGGGGTGGGATGGCGGTTGGGCTATCTATCATGCTGACAAGGTCAGCCTGTGTCATGTCCACAATGGCGGTTATGGTGTCCCGGTCCAAACGGTAGAGGGTGTGGATCTGCTCATCAGTGAGGTTGAACGGATGTGCTCGGAGGCGTGGGATTGCGGGCTGCCTGCGTGGTGGTAGTGGCTGTGCTGGCGGCCCTTGCTGGCCCTGCCTTGCCCTCCTCCTCCTCCTGCGTCTCCTCTGTGCGGCCGGTTGTTGTAGTAGTTGGTGTTCGTCTTCTTCTTGGAGTTGGAGTACTTGCAGTGCTATCAGGTCCCCCAGGGCCAACATCGCTAGTCCTGCCGGTAGCATTTCGGAGTGGGTGTAGTTGTGGGAGGGGGTTGGGTGTGCAATTTATGTGTTTTCAGGCTGTATAGCCTTCACCTGTGGTGATTCATTCCACCTGTGCAAGCTGAAATCCCCTTTGGGCGAGCACGTCCCGCACACAACGCTGCAATTCGACGAATGGCATCTTGCTATTACAATCATGTATTTGTTCCCGATGGCAGTGAAATATTGGTTCATATGTTCATTCTGCTATGGTCCCATTGTTTCACATACTATCTTTGCAGTCGCGAACAAACTTGTGAAGGGTCAGTGGAATGTAGTACTCGATTAACGGTGGACCCTCATGCAGCACTGTACCGAGGTTCACCGACGGGCGGGGCGTCCCATTTGTGAGTGAAGCCAGTTGCCATTTTCACACACTGACGCACTACATGGATGAATTTGTGATTTCAAGCGGTCACAGATGCCTTTTCGACGTGATGTTGCAAATGAGGAATTCGAAGGACAGCGCTTTCGGTTTTCAGCTAGCGGCGAGGAGATGTCCACAGGTCTGACTGCAAATATAACGTTCTATTGTTCAATGTCCTTGGGACAGGGGCCATGGCGAGAATGCAATGATTGATATGAATAGTATGGGATGCGCAATAGCGTAGTGGACGATGAGGCCGGATGTTCCCAAATACATGTTACTTCACAACACTGGAATTACGGGCTGGAGCACAGTGGATTTTGCAGACTGCATTACGCACAGACTCAATGGAAATTTCACATGTTATGTGAGTATGAAATCAGGCGTTTTCATTACGGGATGAGGGAATGATGTATGGATGCATGGACAGATGATTTAATACGGAGTTTGCCATGTACAGGGCTTTTTGGAATCTATCCACCTCCCCTGCGCTATGTGATGCAGAGCTGCCATAGTGGGACCATCGTCTATCTGGCCTTGTTGAACCCTCCCTGTCTCGACGCGCCTTCAGACACTTGTGTCTATGCACGTTACTAATCCCATCTAATGGATTCTGTTTTAACAGACGCATGCACAAAAACACTCGTTTGTAATAGTGTTTTCACCTCGATATATATAGTTATGATTCGCAAGTGGTTTTTGGGTGGAAATAATCCTTTGGAGTGGGCTAGCATGCATATGGCTGTGGATTTAGTGTGATCATTGAAGTGAGTAATTCAAATGAAGTTCTGATGCCCCTACTATTCTTTTTCATTTCATTTGGGTGACAGGTATCTCCTCCCCTTTTGCCACTGCCATCTGTATGCCACTCCTGCAGATGGATTTTACTCCCGACACCTGCTGCTTCGTGTTAATCAGTGGAGCACCATTACGATCTTATGGGACGATCGCCAATGGGCCACATGCCCTTACGCAGTACTAGTGGCTAGGAGCAACATTTTGGCCTTTCAGCTGGACTAGTGCCTACCTAATGGGACGGCCCTGCGGTTCTAGGCGCTTCCATGTTGCCTTTTTGAACGTGAATGTAGCCCCTGTGTACCATGAAGGAACAGGGCGTCACACAAGAAGAAGCTGGTCATTTATTGCGGATGCAGCCCACAATGATGAAATATATTTTGGAGTTCATGACCTAATGGCTGTATGGGCTTGGTGATTTTGTTGTGCATTAAATTTCTATTCTGATATGAACCGTGTAGCGTTCTTCTTTGCAAGTGATGTAGCATATTCCTATTTGTGGAGCGATGTATTGTGAGGAGTATAGTTGCGTGGTACTGTACTGGGCGCGTTTGCCTACGAAGCCCAGTGAGGTCAGGGATAGGGGCTGCCATTATGACTGTTTTAATGATGTCATGCTCAGGGGCGGGGGATTAGCTTTTGTGTAACAGATGCCGGTCAGCCAGGTGGATTGGTGGATGATGTGATTATCAGAATATGGCTGGTCACAGGTGCCTGTGTTTGCGTGCGTTTCTTGGAGGGAGACTGAGGTCATGTCCATTTGAATGGCTTCTGTATTCGTGCCATCTGTGCCCTGCAGCTCCCATTGGCCCCTCTTGAGATGAGCCTGGCTGCTCAGTCACTCTGCCAACTTGTGTGGTGCATGCTTATGCTGATGGTTGGTTTGTTTACTGGCAGGAGTACAGGGCTGGTGCAGTGTCACTCAGGATACTGCTTTGAATGTTGCCTTACACTGGTGTCAGTCGATGGGGGGGCCTGTTTTTGTTTGTCTCATTTTTCTGTTCATGTTGCTGGACTTGACCCTTCACATGCCTGTGCTGCATCAGCAATGGTGCCATGGCAAATATGGATGGCCACTCACAAGGCACTTGGAGCCCCTAGATTCATTTGTTCGTTGGCAGGCATGGATGACTTGTACATTTCAATGGTTGCATTGTGTGACTTCATTGCACCTACGAGGAGTTGTGCAATGTGGCCAGGGAGTGGGGTACAGGCACTCAGTAGGGCCGTTTACGGTTGGTTCGCGATGCCGTACTTCTCACCATGGCGGAATGGTACTTTCCGCCATGCTTGATGGCATTAGGTGCATGTCCGCTAGGGTCAGAATTCGCGTACCGTTGCGCCATGGTGGTGATTACGGTTTGGCATGGCGCGCGTGCGCGTACTTGGTGCAGTTAGCGTTGGCGTTCACTACGGTGTCGCTAATGGCATCGTACTTTACGGTGACGGGTCATGATCGCACCGAGCGCTATTCGATGGCGGTATTGCATTTCCGCCATCGTTTTTCGATTTCCGCCAGGGTCGTAATGAGGGCCACTGTGTGCTATGTCCCTTTAAACCATCACCAGACACCAGTAAGTATCAGTCCCCTGCTTACGATTCTAAGGATAATCTGTTAGACGCCTCTCTCTAAACAAAGAAGGCCGCCCCTGTGATTACTAAAGACTCTGCACCAAAAATTGTGCTCCAAAATTGATCCGAGGAGCCAGGGCTAAACTGGCTACACGCCTTTATGTAGTCAGGATTGAGCTCGACACATTGTGTTAAGATGTGTCCTGGCAGGTTTGGTTTGGAGATGTAAGGGCAGGATAAATCCAATCATTGCCAGCTCCTGCAGCTTTGACAAGAATGTTTTAGGGCAGTCTGCCTCGAAGCCATGTTGTGAATAGGTCTGCTATCTACGAATTCCACTCAAGTGGCTCAATGCTTGAATTATGTCATTGGGCCTCATTACAAGGTTGCTGGTCCGGTACCGTTATGCTTGCCAGTACCGGTGTTACCGGACCGGTAAACTCTGAGTTGTGCTTGCGGACGCCTTTCATTCCGCCAGGAATAAAAGGCACCTGCGAGCACAGCAAGGCTGTAGCACCGGCACTGTTATGAACGGTGCAGGTGCTACAGGCATCTTCATTCCCATTGAGCCCTATGGGGCTGAAATAGGAATGGGGATATACCGGCACCCGCGAAAGGGCAACTACCGAGTCCGGCGGGGCCAAAATACCTGGTAATTGCCCATTCGCAGGTGCTGGATTTTCATGCCTGTATGGAGATAGCCTTGCGGTAAAACCGGCAAGGCTACCTCCAACCTCGTAATGAGGCACAATGTGTCTGGTTTTTGTCTCTAACATTGCTAGATTAAAATCCTGCCAGGGAGCCGGAGTATACCGATTTCAAGAAAGTATCAATTTACTAGGTCCTCTAGGTCACTAAACCATCTACCTTTACTGGCCCTATGTTCTTTTTGGATCAATAGAGATTCTTCTTCCGTACACCCATAATGTATTTTGGCCCAGAATGTACAGGCTGCTATCTTCAAAATGGAAGTTAGACACCAGACTCCCAGTTAAAGTCTTATTGTCTCCACCGGTATCCTACTTGGCAGACCAAGTAGAGATCATAGAATGTTCCCTTCAAACCTAGGGAGCGAGGCATTAGCTCTAGCTGGAAAAACCTCGAAAGCAAATAGAACACAGGGAATTATTGCAGTGCTGTATGCTAGTAACTTTGCCTCCACTGAACCCCCCCATGGGCATCTATTATCCTTTTAATTGCCACCCATTTATACCAGGCTTCGTGCATTATCCCCTCCTACAAGTAAGAATATACAGTGCTTGACCTAATACTCACTCCTAGGTATCTATATTCCTGTACATGTTCCAATGTAACCCCTCCTAAGAACCATATGCCCCCTTCCCACACACCATGATTTTGGTTTATTTGCATTACGAATTAACCTATGTTCCCTGGCAAATAGATGTAAAGCCTCCAGGGATCGCTGTAATCCCATTTGAGTGTGGTCCAGGATCACTGTATCGCATGCATATGTCAGGCACGTTGTCCCTAGACTGACATACAGAAGGGGATGGTTCTTCACAGCCTTCAAGACCCTGGGTAGTTCCCTTGTATAAAGATTGTACAGGAGAGGGGTAATGGGGCAGCCTTGCTTTAGGCCATGATTGGTTTGAAATTCGTCTGCAGCTCCTCCTCCAGGGATAGTGTGACCCTGACCCGGGTGTCACTGTATTGTGCCTTGATGAAATAAAGAAGCAACGGTCAATGACCCATCAAGTCAGCATTCCCGACAGTTTAGTCTAGTCTAATAACACTGTCAAAGGCAGCTGAATAATCAACAAAGCACAAATACAGCATTGTCCCCGGGTATTGTGAGGTATCTGAAATCAGATCAAGTGTGTAGTCCCACAACCCCGTCTAAAAGCTAGTCTGTGATGTGTCCAGTAAACCATTTTCCTCCACCCAGGTCGATAAGAGCTCCCGTAGGAGGTTTGCATATATTTTTGAGATGCAGTTCAGCATCGCTATGAGCCTGTACTTGGAGGCTAGTGTACATGAACCTTTCTTATACACTGGTATCAGGTTAGAACTCTTCCAAGAACATGGGATGGTCCCCGTTTCACAGATCAGGAAATATGGGTAGTGCAACAAGGTAGCCCGTAATTGCTGATCACCCTTTAGTACCATGCTGCACAACCCATTTGGGCCAGTTGGTCTGGATGCCTCAGATCTAGTGATGCAGGCATCCGGATCCACCTCCCGCATGAACAAGCTCACCAATGTATCACTCATCGGCCTAGGTTCTTCTATCACACATTCCTCCTCCTCCCACCAGTATATCTTCTTTATGAACTGACCCTATTGATCCTCTGATATTCCCATGATCTCCTTGGTCAATCCCCCACCCAGTGCGTACGAATGTAATGCCAAAACATTTTTGCATCGTGTGTCTTGATCAACACATTTTTGAATTTCCAGCCTGCATTCTTCTGTGAGTATCTATACCCTTTCAATCTGTTCTTAAATCTTGTCCTCGCTATCGCAACTTTACCCATTTTTTCATGCCCTGACAACAACAAGCTTCTCTTGATTTTCTGAATCTCTTAATTGAGTTCACTTTTCATTTTAGCTATGCCTGCATCATATCTGACACCTGGCTTACCGCAATGGTTACTACTCAATAAATGCCTGATCTCCTTAGCACCCCAATCTGACAGTAACTCCCCACTTCTCCCTTGCATGCTCTCAAAATGTCCTTCTGCATATATCCTCCCCTTCCCAGGCTCATGCTCAATTTTTGTATCATGGACATCATCCACCTTATTCTATTTCCCTATATGTTGATTCCCGGGTTATGATTTAGGAGTGTCCTAACCTTCTCTGGCTGTGCCAAACACTTTAGGATCAGCATGGCCTGGGCATGGGCCGACCTTGCCACTGTTTCCTGCTCTGGCTTATAAATGGCTATTGCGGATCCGTAAGCCAAAATCAATGCAACTGGCATAACGACCATTAGTCCACGTCATCTGGTCTTTCCCCTCTTCCACAGTTTGGGGGGAGAGTTTGAATTCCACCAACGCCCTCCTCCAAGCCATCACCCTGCTCCCCACCTCCCTCCTCCCCACAACCCTCCCCTGTTTTTGTTGAGTTTGCAAACAATCCATGTTGAAATCACTCACCATAAACTGGCATTGACATTGCCATCTAAGAGATTCCACCACTACTTCTATCAGTTCTACAGTCTGGTCACCCCCTGGGGGGGGGGGTTGTAAAGGTTTGCTATTGGCATTGATCCTCCACATACATTCTTATACTAACAGCTAAAAAATTACTGTTTGACCTTTGAGATAGATATTCCACTTTTACCCCAATGCATAGTCCACCCTTGGGCCGTCCCCTCTCTGGCAGGGAAGCATTTTTAAATAACATTGTATAACCATCAAGCTCAAAAGATGTGTTAAGCCATGTTTCCTGTATACAAAAACATTGAGCCATCCTTAAAGCAATTAACAAGGCAGGGTTTTAGCCCCTGCTATTCCAAGACAGCAGACTAAAAGATTCCTGGTTCCCCAGTGAAATCGGTCAACATGGGCTCTGGGATACCCGCTTTCATTGCTCCTCTTGGCGCCTGTTTACCTGTTTAACTTCCTTCATGTATGGGCCCGTATTGCATGATAACAAGTGTGGAGCATTGTTCTGCATAGAACTTTGAGGGCCTGGAGAGAACACATACATTTCAAAGTCTAACTGTAGGAGGGCCTCCATATTGCTGCAGATACGCTCTACCACAATAGGCAAATGAATGTCACCAATGTCCAGTTCACATTACTACCCATGGCACTGAGCTCAAGTTTTTGGATATCATTGGAGATTGTGCATAGGTCAGGAATGAGGTGCAGTAACTCCAATAACCAGAAGCAATTAAAAAAGGGCACATGGCTGTCAGTTCAAATTCCACAAACTTTATATGCAAGAGGTTGTTGAACTAAGCTGACTCAATTTTTTGCCCTCTGGAGTGAAGGGGTTTTGGCCTTAGGATGTCCACTCGTGCATCCAGTCCTCTTTGCAGTTCTGATCGACCTACCATCCTCGAAGAATGTGTTTGTACAGATTGAGGTGGCATTTCCACCCTCATTAGACTTTCGGGCTCCATAGTTACCACTTTTCTGCTTACATCTGGTGAGACCCATAAGGAAGGTACTTTGTCCCTCATTCCTAGGGCTCTGGGGATGGGTAAAAGGGGGGGGGGGTCGGCAATCAGATTATTTCTGTTTTCCATTAAGGGTTGTGGAAGCGCGTGCAAGGGCGGCCTTGTCCGCATCATGACGTGTCCAGTGGAGGCTCTAACATTTGCAGCGATAGCTCTAGTACTTAGGCCTAGCTCTATAGATGCCTCCTTCTCGGCCTGGTGAACCATTGGTTCAAGGGGCTCTGCAAGTGAACCTGCCGCACTTTCCCATCACCCACTACCCTCGTCAACAATTTAGATCTGTCTTTGGCTGTCGTCGCCCGGTGCACCACTTTCTTTGACTGCTTTCTCTTGGTGCAATCTCCTTTCGAAGCTAGTTGTATAGTTTCCTGAGAATGGCAATGTGTATTTTGATTTGAGGGATGCAGACTTGTGTGACTGTTCAGAATAGAGATCAGTGCACACAATGCCTCCAAGGCATCACTCTCTGTCTCTGCCACCACATATGCCACCTCTTGGTGCAGAACTCCCAGTCTCGGCAAAATCATTGTGTGTACTGTGCCCATCTCCCTTCTCCTCTTCAGCATTTTGCCTTCCCAATTACCGGCCCTCTGTGGCTTGCACACCGGCCCTGTTGGCTCAGTTAAATCCACCACTTGATTCCTAAAGCACCGAAAGCACAGTTTACCATTTGGCATCATTCTCCATTTCCTCACTTTCCTCATTTCTTCTTTTAAAGCCAATTGCTCTGCCGCCATATTTGAGCACAACATGAAACATGCATCAACTTTGGCTTCCAGAGCCCTTAGGGCAGCTTCGATAGTGGGCGAATATTTAGAGTTTTCTGGGACACAGGGCGCGTCTACCTCAGAGGGATCTTCTTCAGAGTCACATTAACTTGCTATAGACTCCAACCTCGTTAATCATTTTTCCCGATCCGGCGTACGAGAAATGTTGGAGGAGAGCCGGTTATTAAAGACTTACAGGCCGATTCATGAAATTAATGTGCGCCCAAAATTCCGGCGCAGAGGTGCCAAAACGTGCGAATCGCAGTGCAAGTGCGAAAATCGCAGGGAAACCAGCGCACATCGATTCATGGAAGTCAGTGCGTGAGAAAAATATTGGATGTGCGCTGAAAAAGTGTGCGGCGCATGCCGGCGCACAGGTCATCCAACGGCGTGCGCCACGGCCACAGCGAAATCGCACATAGCGCGGCGCACATAACAAAAGTAGGCGGAACACGGGGCGTAACACTCGGAATGGGGAACAACGCGTGAAAATATGGGCGTCACGGGGGAAGTACAGGAGGCAAGTGCGAGGAACGCCCACACGCTCGCCTACAACTCGTATTTATGGAATCGAATAGGGCAAACCAGCGCACGGGCAAAGACGCGCACAGGGCCAAGTCTGCCACAAGAAAGCAGGCGGTAGCGTCCCTGCGCCTGAAATAAATGTGCGCCAAAATGTGCGCTAACAAAAAGCACCTATGTACAGCTATGATGAATGATCCATACTGTGGCCCTCTAGGACAAATGAGGTGCAAAGGGGTACATGACAAACACGGACACCCGCTGTGTGAAAAATAGCATGTGCGTGTATTTCGTGGGTGCGCAGGAAGTTCAACATGCGATCAGGCCTGGGGGAGCGGGGTACGTGTATTTCAGGGGCTCGTGGGAAGTTTAACACACGATTGGGCCTGGGGGAGCGGCGTACGTGTATTTCAGGGGCTTGCGGGAAGTTTAACACGCGATCGGGCCTGGGGGAGCGGGGTACGTGTATTTCAGGGGCTCGTGGGAAGTTTAACACGCAATCGGGCCTGGGGGAGCGGGGTATGTGTATTTCAGGGGCTCGCGGGAAGTTTAACACGCGATCGGGACTGGGGGAGCGGGGTACGTGTATTTCGGGGCTCGCAGGAAGTTTAACACGATATCGGGCCTGGGGGAGTGGGGTACGTGTGGCCTGGGTACGTGTATTTCGGGGTGCGCGGGAAGTTCCACGCGCGATTGTCCTTGGTACGTGTATTTCGGGGTGCGCGTGAAGTTTCACACGCGATTTCAGCAGGGTACGTGTATTCCAAGGTACGTGGGAAGTTTCATACACAAATTTGCAGGGTACGTGTATTTCGGGGTGCACGTGAAGTTCCACACGCGATTTCAGCAGGGTACGTGTACTCCGGGTGCGCAGGAAGTTCCACATGCGAATCCAGCAGCCTACGTGTATTTCGGGGGTGCCGGGGAGTACTACACGTGAATTGGCCGTGTGGGTCCTCCCAGGTGTTCCCTCTACACCCTCCACGGCCCCTGCAGGCAGCCCACACCACAGGGGACTACCCTGCACCCCTGCACATGTCCCGCAGGCTGCCCATCCACCATGGGCATGCCCCCCAGCCAACCCGCATGTCACCTTGCACTGCTGCCCACTAACGCATGTCTCCCAGCACCCCCACCCCCCATCATCCAGGGGCACCCTCCACCAGGCCCCCACACATGTCTCCCAGCACCCCCACCCCCCAGCATCCAGGGGCACCCTTCACCAGGCCCCCACTCATGTCTCCCTGCACCCCCACCCCCCAGCATCCAGGGGCACCCTCCACCAGGCCCCCACTCATGTCCAACTCATGTCTCCCTGCACCCCCACCCCCCAGCAGTCAGGGGCACCCTCCACCAGGACCCCACTCATGTCTCCCAGCACCCCCACGCCCCAGCATCCAGGGGCACCCTCCACCAGGCCCCCACTCATGTCCAACTCATATCCCCCTGCACCCCCACCCCCGCCAGCACTGTGGGGCACCCTCCACCAGGACCCCACTCATGTCTCCCAGCACCCCCACCCCCCAGCATCCAGGGGCACCCTCCACCAGGCCCCCACTCATGTCTCCCAGCACCCCCACCCCCCAGCACTGTGGGGCACCCTCCACCAGGCCCCCATCCATGTCTCCCTGCACCCCCACCCCCCAGCATCCAGGGGCACCCTCCACCAGGCCCCCACTCATGTCTCCCAGCACCCCCACACCCCAGCATCCAGGGCCACCCTCCAACAGGCCCCCACTCATGTCCAACTCATGTGTCCCTGCACACCCACACCCCAGCAGTCAGGGGCACCCTCCACCAGGCCCCCACTCATGTCTCCCAGGACCCCCACCGCCCAGCACTGTGGGGCACCCTCCACCAGGCCCCCACTCATGTCTCCCAGCACCCCCACCCCCCAGCATCCAGGGGCACCCTCCACCAGGCCCCCACTCATGTCTCCCAGCACCCCCACCCCCCAGCGTCCAGGGGCACCCTCCACCAGGCCCCCACTCATGTCCAACTCATGTCTCCCTGCACACCCACACCCCAGCAGTCAGGGGCAACCTCCACCAGGCCCCCACTCATGTCTCCCAGCACCCCCACCCCCCAGCATCCAGGGGCACCCTCCACCAGGCCCCCACTCATGTCCAACTCATGTCCCCCTGCACCCGCACCCCCCAGCACTGTGGGGCACCATCCACCAGGCCCCCACTCATGTCTCCCACCCCCCACCCCCCAGCAGTCAGGGGCACCCTCCGCCAGGGCCACACTCATGTCGCCCTGCACCCCCACCCCCCAGCATCTAGGGGCACCCTCCACCAGGCCCCCACTCATGTCTCCCAGCACCCCCACCCCCAGCATCCAGGGGCACCCTCCACCAGGCCCCCACTCATGTCGCCCTGCACCCCCACCCCCCAGCACTGTGGGGCACCATCCACCAGGCCCCCACTCACGTCCAACTCATGTCTCCCTGCACCCCCACCCCCCAGCAGTCAGGGGCACCCTCCACCAGGCCCCCACTCATGTCTCCCAGCACCCCCACCCCCCAGCACTGTGGGGCACCCTCCACCAGGCCCCCACTCATGTCCAACTCATGTCTCCCTGCACCCCCACCCTACCCAGCAGTCAGGGGCACCCTCCACCAGGCCCCCACTCATGTCTGCCTGCACCCCCACCCGCCAGCATCCAGGGACACCGTCCACCAGGCCCCCACTCATGTCTCCCTGCACCCCCACCCCCCAGCATCCAGGGGCACCCTCCACCAGGCCCCCACTCATGTCCAACTCATGTCCCCCTGCACCCCCACCCCCCAGCACTGTGGGGCAACCTCCACCAGGCCCCCACTCATGTCTCCAAGCACCCCCAACCCCCAGCACAGTGGGGCACCCTCCACGAGGTCCCCACTCATGTCTCCCAGCACCCCCACCCCCCAGCACTGTGGGGCACCCTCCACCAGGCCCCCACTCATGTCTCCCTGCACCCCCACCCCCCAGCATCCAGGGGCACCCTCCATCAGGCCCCCACTCATGTCCAACTAATTTCTCCCAGCACCCCCACCCCCTAGCAGTGCGATTGGCCTGGGTAGGTGTATTTCAGGGGTGCGCGGGTAGTCCTACACGCGATTTCAGCAGGGTACGTGTATTACGGGTCCGCGTGAACTTCCACATGCGATATCAGCAGGGTACGTGTATTATGGGTCCGCGTGAACTTCCACATGCGATATCAGCAGGGTACGTGTATTACGGGGTTCGCGTGAACTTCCACACGTGACTGGGCCTGGGAGAGTGGGGTACGTGTATTCCTGGGTGTTAGGGAGAATTCTCTGTTTAGGCTGAATTTCCTAACCTAGTGAGTCCCCCAGCAGCTTTGCTGGATTTCTGGAGTTTGTTTTTTTCCATCCTGCCAAGAGTGAGACTCTTTTCTCCCACTCTTGGACATGAATGTGGTTAATTCCTTTGAATGTCAATGTGTTCTTTGGGCTATGGGGTCTTTTACTCCATAGGGTCTCATATGTTTTTCTATGTGTGTTACACCACACCCTCCGTGCCGTAACACTGGGGCGTCCTAGAGGATCCCCACCATAGACTCCATACCCGGGGGCTGACTACTGTCTCCCCGGGCATGTAAAGTCACCATTGGCTTTACTAGACCTAAATTTACTAACAGAACTAGTACAATCATCCTATTGTGGACATACTAGTAGGGGTATTTCGATCACCCCTGGGTCTGTTATTCGAGGGGGCACTGTCCCGTCCCCCCTCGTCGAGTTTTGGCTGGTGGCAGTGGAAACTACTTGTTATATTCGATCCCGAATATAACCCTATGGGATTCTTCCCATTGTTGGAGGTTAATACTTTTTCTCGTTAATCTCTAACATACCACCGGTTTATTTATCTTAAATAAATCGATCGGTTGGTATTTTCTGCCAGAACTCGTTTTTTAAAATGGCGTCTGTGTTCGTCTCTGTGACTCCTAAACCAAAGGTTGAGCCCTTTGTTCCACTTTTGGCGGGCTTCTGCACAGAGGCCCTCCAAAGTGGTGCCATTCTGTCTGGGTACCACAGGAGGTGTGGGAGGGGGTTTAGGCACCCTGGACTGAGTTGCCTTGCCAACTCAAGTCGCACTCTGGTGTCATTGGCCCAAGTGGTGAGCCACCCCGCTCACCACTTAGCGTGTTTTGATTGACAGCTAGGCTGAATGAATGGGGGTTTTCTGCATAAAAGCAGGGCTTTTGGGACTGGATCTTGAGAAGTCGCCACAGGACCTAAGAATCCGACGAGGGTAAAGCTGAGCCGACCTGCAATGACGACACCTCCGGTGGAGCCCTGCTGAGCCGACTCACCACTTCCCGACGACAGAGGAGATCTCCCCGCCGGAGAGTCGCTTCCCCTGACTGGTGGGAACAACCAGTCCCCTTCGCTTTTTCTTCACTCCAGGACGTAGTGGTCGAATTGCCCGTGCAGAGCACCCTGGCAACCGGATAGCCACTACCCACTGTACCGTGACCAAAAGGTGGTGCCTTGTGACGGAGCACTCCACAGCTGGTCTCTTCCCTGGTGGTGCAACGATCTTCAACTTTCCTTCGACGACGAGATCATCTCTTCTCTTGGCAAAGCCCCGACGTGCATCCACCACCAGGACCAACTGCCCCGCCGGAGCTGTCTCTCCACATACAAAGTACCATGTCCGCCTGGCTTCCCTTGTGTCGGTTAGCGTGAGGTGTCTTAATCCTCGCCTACCCATTGGGTCGCCTCCAAGCCGTCTTAACTTTCCGTTCTGAACTGGTCCAATCTTTCTGTAACAATTTGCGACAAAGACTCGAAGTGCATTTCCACTGTGATACTTTTTGGGACATATCGCCTTGCCTCTCTCCGAGTGGGCCTGGCCTCTGAACTTTGCCATCTACGGTAGACCCTGCCTTACTTGCCTGGCATTTGTTCGTAAAAGTGTTGGTACCGAGTTCATTTCATACCCTGCCTTTTCTCTCCCGTCCTAACGAATACTAGAGTGCCATCTAGGTTAAAGCATTCACCTCTGTTTGCAAATAAGAGGTGCCGTTGAACCTAGACTTGTCGAACTATTGTTAGGGGGATTGATTTACTTATAGTAATTGTGATTGAAGTTGTTTGCCGTATTAGTGCCAGAGTGTTTTCCATAGATGTGTTTTTATAAATAAATAACTATATATCTTTACACCGAAGCCTTGTTCCATGTTTGCTTGTTCTACTGTGTAAATTGCCCTATTTTGTATACTCCACATACTGCCTAACTCTTCTTGAGGGAAGTCTGACTGCTCAGCCACAGCTACCAAGTGAATCTGTGTGGTACAGACTGCTACCAAGTGGGTTTACTACCAAACACCTGTAGTCCTAAATCTTTTGCAGTGGTCCCAGAGGTTTCCGCCTAACACTGGGGTGGGCGGGAATATTTACACGCGACTGGGCCTGGAAGAGCGTGTTATGTGTATTCCTGGGGTGGGCAGGAAGATTTACACGGTCGCCTACAACGCGCCAAAAAAAAAGGTCCAATCCGGAAACACGTACGCCAGCATGAAGCAGGCGCACGTCCCGCGCAGCATAAAAGTGTGCGCAAACAACAAAGAAGCTCAGACACCAGGATGAACATACCGTTCCTAGCAGCAGTGGCCGTGGGATACCGCAGGAGGAGGAGGAGGATAGTAAGGGCCAGAATCTTTACACCCAGAACCAGCCTTTTTGGTATGCCTGATGACCAGGTGTATGGGAGGTACAGGTTTCCACCTCACATAATACTCGACCTGGTCAGTGAGTGGGAGGATGGCCTCACATCACCCACCCTGTGCTCCCAAGCACTCAGCCCCCTGGAGAAGGTCCTCGATGTACTGCACTTCTTGGCTACCGGATCATTTCAGCGGACAAGTGCCATAGTGGGGGGGGTGTCACAGGCCACGCAGTCACGGTGCCTACACCAGGTGTTGGCCATCATTACTGCACGCCCATCAGTCCGCAGGCACATATACCTGCCCAGAAAACCTGCAGAAAGGCAGGCTGTCAGCCAGGATTTCTACGGGGTGGCACAATTCCCCAAAGTGCTAGGTGCCATTGATTGCACCCATGTGGCTCTACGTCCCCCCAGGGCATCTGAGCACATCTATAGAAACCGCAAGCACTGGCATTCCATCAACGTCCAGGTAGTATGTGATGCCAAGGGAATCATCACCTCAGTATATGCCAACTATCCAGGGTCCACCCACGACAGCTTCATTTACAGGATGTCAATCCTAAACCGGGAAATGGAAGCTGGGCAGCATGGCGATGCATGGCTGCTTGGTGAGTATAAATGCCACAGCACATGCATGCATGACAGATACAGAGTAATGTCACTACTCCACTAATGATCCTCATCACCACCTCCCCAGGGGACAGTGCCTACCCTCTGAGCACCCACATGATGATGCCAATTCGGAACCCCATCACGCCACCCGAGGTAAGATACAACACAGCCCATATTGCAACCCGGGGCATAGTGGAGCGCACATTCGGAGTGCTAAAGTCACGCTTTGGCTCCCTTGACCGTTCTGGCGGGAGCTGTTATACGCTCCCCCAGTAGTGTGCAGGATCATAGTGGTAGCATGTGTCCTGCACAATGTTGCAACACGCCGGGACATGGCTGTGGACATGGTGGTGCCCCCACATCCCCAACCACATGCACGCCCACTGTGCATGGGAGGGGAAAGGGCACAGGGTGAGGCAGCTCATACGCAGCTAGTGGCTAATTACTTCACATAGAAATCACACCCCTGTGGAGTGCACACAGCCCTGGCACATACCATCTGACAATCAATGATGACTCAATCTGACAATTATGATGAATGAAGGGACAGTCAACTGTCAGAACCATAGCAGCCTGAGATTGTTCACCTGGAAGTGTCACAATGTGTGCATCCCTACCTACACAAACACCACCAATGCAGTGTCATCAAAAGACACACTTCTATGCAGCAAAAATGAAAACCCACTTGCAAAATACAACATGAGAACATTGCCATGTCACCCAACCCCTCCCCGGCACCGCCACACAACACACCATGGCATGTCATGCCATGTGAGAGCAAACAAATTAATCCCCACAACATGACACAAGTGTCACAAGGTACAGTGTCCCTAATGGAAACTGGGCACACATGAAATGCTCACAGTAATGCAGGACCAACAAAACACATTACCAAATATTTAGCAATAATACTAATCACCTACACAACCTCCAACCTACCATAAAAATGACAGTACGGATTTAAAAAAATGGTAGTCTCACTACCTGATAATGCCAGCACTTCGACCACTTCCAACTGTACAGTGTTAGCGCCACGCAAAAGTGTAGGTGCACTGCTTACAACATGGACTCCATTTCCAAAGTAGACCGCCTTGTGAAGGCATGAGGAATGGACCTGCAAATTAGGAGGATGAGATGGATGCAGAGGCACATATCAATACACCATGCAGTGTACAATACAACAACAATATGCACTAGGAATGTATACACAGTATTGACTACAGACTGCCCACACATCAAATGGGAGTCCAACGTCACTGTGTAAGTCAATGTCACTTGGGCACACCCTTTGCAAGCCCATGGAAACGGGAAGCAGGAGGGGTGTGTGTCACACAAACCCAAGCATCTAACCCAAATTCAGGACAAGCCTGCATGTGCCCAGCCACAATACAGCGTATGCCCACGGGAGCCACACAAGGCAACACACTGTAAAAAAAAAATCAAAAATCAAAAATCAAAAATCAAAAATCAAAAATCAAAAATCAAAAATCAAAAATCAAAAATGGCCATGTATGGGCCAGGGGGGTGGGGGAGGCCACCCAGTAGGTCCGAGGACAGGGTGCACACCAAAACCCACCTGTGTGGATTTTGGGAAAAAAAACACCTCCATGGGCTCATGGCCTGCACGGCTACCCTATTGTGAGATAATCGCTGCTGTCGCTCTCCTCACCCTCTTCAGCTGCATCAGGAGGTGGTGGCACTATGGGAGGCAGCCCACACAAAGCCCTAGTCTGGTCCTCCATGGCAGCAAGCATGCGGGTGTGGAAGGTCTGGTTCTGGAGGATAATCGTGCGGAGGTCCCCATGCAACAACTCACGGGATGCCCGGACCTCCTCCCTAGTTGCCTGCATCTCAGCTGAGAGCGTACGTGTGAGCCGCTCCAGCTGCTGTTCTGTCCTCGTGTCAGTTGAAGCCTCAAGCTCAACAAGAGTCACCCTGAGCTGATGGAGTTCCACCCTCAGGGCTTCCCTGTGGCACTGGGACTCAATAGAAATGGCTTCCCGCAGAGTCTCCAGTGCTGCCCGTCTGTCCCTGTTGGACGCCAACATGTCCTCCCTGTGTGACTGGCAAATGGAGTCTGTTGCCTGCTGTAGTTGTTCCATCAGCCTTTCTTGGGGGACAATGGAAGTGGCCACCCTATCCATGGCCTGAGCCATCATCTCAGATGATGCTGCCTGTTGGTTTGCCATACCGTATATGGATTTCTCCCATGCGGTATTGCCAGGTGGCATATGGCCACCGCGTCGGCGGGCACCACACCTGTCTGGGGCAAGGCGAACTGCACCTTGCTGTGCTGGCACTGCCTGAGGCTGCAGGACTGCATTCCCCCTCTGATCTGCTGGCCCAGGAACAGGATCAGATGTTGCAGAGTGTGACTCTGCATCCGTAACCACCAAAGGCGGACCTACCAACACTGACATCCCCGTTGAGGGTTCTACCCCTGGTGCAGGTGGGTTGGACAGTACAGACTCCCTCCTAGAAACACTTACCTGCGACTGCACATAGGTCTCATCATCCGAATCGACACCTGAATAGAGCTCGGGGGAGGTGCACCCAGAGACACCCCTTGAGATAATGGTCTGCAGCAAGTGTGGGTTCTCACCCACCACCACACCACATCCCTCACTGGTGCACGGTCGGGCCTGAGACCCCTCCTGGGTCTGCACCATCTCCACAACCCCAGCAGTATCAAGTGCGTCATCCCCTGCAAAGACATGAAAGAAAAGAAATGGGAACAGGCATTAGCACCATGGCACACAATTAGGGCTGAGAAGCAACAGAACCAGTACTTCATTGACACATGTCCCACATTACTATAACCCTCCCATGCATGCACCGTCACTGCGTATAAAGGGGAGGCAAATGGCACACATTGATGACACCAAGATGGAAGACCAAGACATTTGCTGTATGCTGGCTAGCAGTGCCATCACACATTGGCCTGTGATTGGCATGTCCAATACACATACATGACACGTTCAATCAAGCAGATGGCATGTATCATAGCCATGTCACACATGTGACAATAGGACTGAGAAATGCCTAGTGAAAGTGGTGGAATGCAAACAATCAGCCTGAATGAACACAGAATAATACACAACAATGTTGTGGCAAGATGACACTTCAAGGGCAACAATTGTCTCCTGTTGCCAGAAGGGATACTGCAATACCCAAATCCTGGTGCGCAGAATGTATTGGATGAAGCATATGGGTGATCCAAACCACTCAGGCACACACACCCTCACCTGGCACTCAATCAGAAGCCCTCACACACACACCATGCACATGAATGACACACACATGCATGTGCACTCACCGGACAATGCCTCGTAATCTGGCAGGTCTCCCACGCCTTGGATCTGTCCCTCCGTGACGTAGGTCCAGCAACATACTCATGTGGAGTGAGTTTAATGTCCTCTGCTTGAGACCCACCTCCAGTCACTAGAGTAGCGGCATGACTTGAGGCCAGCTTTTTCTTTGCCCTGCGCTTCAGGTCATTCCAGCGCTTGTAGCAATCATTAGCTGTGCACCTCACAAATCCAAGGGCACTTATGATGTCCGGGATGGTCTGCCAGTGTGCCAGATGTTGTGCAGGTGTGGTCTTGCATCCTGCAGTAATCACCATTTTGCTGTCATGTGCGGACACATACTCCACAAGTGCATCAAGTTCGGCCTGATTGAAGCTGGGCTTCCTTGGCAGGCCGGACTGTGTAGCCGTGTCTGGGGCATCAGCCTGTACTGGACGAGCACTCTTCCTCTTCCGCTTGGAAGGTGGTGGGGATCCTGAGTGTCCTACGCCGCTCTGGACACTAGGGGCAGGATCCCCGGTGGACTGTGGACTAGGAGTGTGGGAATGAACACTGAGCATGGGACTTGGTGCAGGTATTAGTTTAAGTGTGATGTAGTCAGGGGGAACGTCAGCAGGATGGACTGGCACCTACACTGTCCTGGCTGGGAGACTCAGAGCTGTGGTGGATGGAGCCGCAGCTTCCCCTGCAGCCTCCCCACCCTGCCTACTCGGGGGAGCAGATGACATAGCTGCCTGTCATGATGCCCGCTCCCGGGGAGCCGGTTCAAGCCCTGTGTCCCCGAAAGCGGACATCCAGTCCCCAAGGAAGGACCCAGCAACCCCATATAGGGGCCCTTTGGACAGTGTCCTGGCACCTATGGCGCCAGGCTCATAAAAGACATCAGTCCTGGCGCCATAGGCGCCAGGCTCATTATGGGAGTGCATTAGGTGCACTTACCTGATGCAGACCATGCTGCAGGATCCCGGCCTCCTTGAGGCCTGAAAGGAACTACTTTACCTGTGGGACTAATTTACCATCCGTGCCTGGTCGGGGAAGGATACATACCTGATTGGAGGAAGGATACATACCTGGAACTTCTTCCAAGGCTATTTAAACCCCACCCGAACAGCCACACGTGCTTCGCATTGTTCTGCATCTAGCAGATGTACGCTCACCGTGTCTGCTCCTGCATCCTGACTTCTGCCACGCCTGCCAGCATCCTGGATCACCTGCAAAGGAAGAGAAGAAGAGAACAGAAGAAGGAAATGTCCTTACCTGCTAAATCCGCATCCCGGAGACATCTCGCCGACAATCCTGAAAAGGAAGACTTTTATTTAAAAGCTCATCGCGTCGATCGCTGCAGCGCCGCATTCCACTCACCTTTACAGGGCGCCTCCATGTTCAGCAGCGATCATCCGGATTCGCAGTCACGCCCCAGCGCCCAGGGAGAAAAAGACCAGAACAAAAGGTGAGAGAGAGAAGGGAATAAGGAAAGCTAAATCTCCATGTTAAGGCTTACCTGTTGATTCATTCCCTCTTCATTTTGGGTCCGCGCCGCATCCTGGCATTTCCGGACCCCGGCCCCTAAGGGGAAAAAGAGGCATCAGCGATAATGAGCGAATGAAAATACATTTCCAAAAAACGCTCATTAAAGACTTACCTGATTTCTACAAGGATTTCACCTCTCATCTTGGGTCGGTGCCTGTTCCCCGGCATTCCGTACCCCGGCCCCTATGGGGAAAAAGACACTAGCATTAGTACATTAATGCATGGGCACAAGGGGAACCTCTTATCAAAAAACTTACCTGGAAGCCAAGCAAGTTTGGTTCTCACCAATCCGAAAATCCAGTGAAGTAACTGGATACCAATGCACCCCTGCATCAGAAGCTGGATGGAGAGCTCGTCCTTCCAGACCCTAAGGTGAGACGCTACGAGAAATCACAGAAGGGTTTCGAGGAGGGTGAGAGGGGAAAGTGGGAGGCCGATTGCATTACCCCGCAGACAGTTAATCCCCTATTTTCGCCTACAGAAGGATACTTCTGCGAGCCAGACAAGCCAGATTTGGGGGCCCGGTCCAGTCCGTCTTCCGAACCCTGCGCATCACCTTAGAAGAGGTCAAAGCAGCGCGAACCAGGCCAGCGGCTCTGTGGGAGTCAGGTGAGCGTAACACTGCCCCTGATCCACATGGCCTGGTGACACCAATGTGCACCGCCACACGTGGCCTAGACCTGCTGACCTGGAAGTCAGCCATGGAGTCACCCTGTGCCAGGTCTGGTGCCACAATGGGCTGGTCCAACAAGGGCTGAGCAGGGATGGTGTCAGCCACGTTACCCTCAACCGGGGGGGGGGCGCATGGGTGTCCCTGACTGGTCACCCACACATGGGGGCCTAGGGGCACCCTGCAAGTCCCGGCCACGTCCCGTACCGTATCCACCACGGCCACCTCTTGAGGCTCGGCCACCTTTGCCACCCTTACTGCGTGCTCGCCTCCCAACCATGGGACTGATGTTGTTGTGCGTATGGGAGTTGCAGTAAACTATTGTCCAGGGCAATTGGGGGTCAAAGGGGTAGGGTACTAGATGGAATTCGTACCCTAGTGCTCTAGCAAGGCTGTATGTGACCCCTGTGGGAAGATGACGGGTCACGTAATGCACAGGCACCCCAAAAAAGGGAGATAATGTGCACGCAACCCGTCCTAGACCACGTGCGTGGAAAAATAAACCTGCACTACGCTGTGGCACCCAGAAACACAAAAATGGACGTATGCGTGTCACACGCAGCCTAGAATGACCTCTGAAGGGGTACGCGACACACGGGGCAAGTACAGATGTTAAATACATGCGCGATTCACCGTCTGCCTGGAAAAATAGCGTGAAAAAGACGCGCGTGTGCGCGTTGGTAACACTCCCGCCAAAAGAAGAATTGTACGCTGTCTGAGGAGACAGGACAACAGAAGAAGTGAGCGCTGTTTGAGGAAACAGGCCCAGGAAAAAGACAAAAAGAGAAAAAGCTGTCAGAGGTAACAGGGAGTACGAACTTGGAACGCCGTGAAGTAAATCGCGTGTGAACCGACAAGAAGTACAGATTTCACCCACTCGCTCTCCACGAAAAGCACGTACAAGGAAATGGCGTTCTACACGTACCTTTTAAACATGCCCACAAGTCCAGCGTCACTTCCGCGTGTACGCGCTAATGCCCTATCCTCCAATTACACGAGTTGACACTCTGACGTGCAGTCATTGGATGTGTAACATGCACCCATGTACAGGGAAACGCCCACGCATGCACGTCACAGACGCGCATACGCGCTGAGGCCCTTTCCACCAATTACACGCTATGACACTCTGACGTGCTTATTTTTTCTACGCGCCATGGAAAACGCACGTGCGTGTAACCTCATAGACGCACCTACACGCTGGGGCCTTTGGGCCAATGAATTCGCATACGTGTGCTGCGAAGGGCCTTACGCGCTAATGCCCTTTCCTCGAATTACACGCAGACGTGTTGGATTTTCATGTGCCAAATCACTCCGTATCAAAATGGCCACGCGTAAGCACACGGAAGACCACGCTCCTGCCCAGAAGGCCGAATTACTGCCCCCCAGAGCCCCGAGCATGCTCCTGCCTGCCATCTGCTGCTGTCTGATTGCCTACTGCCCACGTGCCCTGCCATTTGCTGCCGGCCCATCAGCCAGGGGTGCTGTTGCTGTGACCAACCCTGCTGGAACCGAAGACGCCCGACTGGGATTCCATCGCTCCACAGACCAGCCCCAGGACCCAGTTGCCCACCCACTCCTGACTCTGGGGTTGTCATTTCGGACACTGCAACATCTGGCACCACTGGCAACCCCCGGCCAGAGAGGCAGAGGGGCACCAGCTTCACTGCCACAGAAGTTGGTGTCCTGGTGGAGCAAGGCCTGGGCAGTATGATGCCCTCTTCGGAAGTTTGCGCGCCGACAAGGAAGGACGGACTCAGATCTGGACGGACATCGTGACTGCCATCAACGCGGAGGGGGTGGCAGTCCGACTATTCCATCATGTCAAGAAGCGCTGGGAGGACTTCAGGTCCAGGACCCTCAACAAGGCCCGGCGCCTCTTGAAGGCAGCGGATGCTAAGGGGCGCCGGGGCCACTTGTCGGACAATCAGATGAGGGTCCTGGAACGCATATCCCCAGCGCTTCACATCCAGGTCCTTGAGAGGCAGACCCGTCTGGAGTCGAGCGGTAAGTGTACATGCATCCTGATTGTAAGCTGTGCGTGTGGTGGTGTGCCAGTAGTGTGAAGGGCCGTGAGGCTAACACATGCGAGGGCTCTCATGTGTGAGACATGGATGGTGCTTGTGTGTGTAGGCTTGCATGCCAAATGCAGATGTGTGGGCACACATGTTTGAATGAATGTGTATGTAAGTAGGCATGTTCGTGATGTCACACATGGATGTTGGTTTCAGCTGCATGTATCTGCACTGTGTACATGTGCATGTGTGTGCATTTGACAAGGGGGCAACAGTGATGCAACATGGATGCATGTGACACCGGGATGTGCAACACTGATTGGCAGATGTGACATGGATGCCAATCTCAACACTGCAACAGTTGGCAGAGGTGTACATATGCATGCAAGTGTGGTGGTGTGTGCGCATGTGTAGTGCACTCCCTGTGTTGCATGTGATGTCTGGCTCACCTTTGCCTGCTCATGCTGTTGTATGTGTATGGATGGTGCTGGCTGTTGCGATATGGCTGTGGTATGGCTCATGTGTGCAAGTTGAAATGACATGTGTGTTGGCGATTGTGATGCCATGTCTGAGGTTTGCCAATGCCACTCATGTACAACTGTCATGTGTGTATGTGTCCATTGTACAGTGCCCTGATGCCTGTGTTTTATTTCTCCCTGTCTGGAGCGTGAACTGATGAAGAGGGCGGAGAAGGTGCTGGGGAGCACAGGGGCAGGGATTGCACCACCAGCCGGAGACGCAAGGCCCGGCTCCCCTCCCAGGTTGTCATCTCGTCGGGGAGTGAGGAGTCCGGTGCCGTGTCCCAGGCCGCAGCTGCCGGGGGGAGGTCCAAGAGGCGGAGGTCAGAGTTGGACTCCTCAGCAGCAGAAGGGGCAGCTGGGACCCCACAGGGCCCAATGGGGGAAGATGGCATGGAGTCATCCAGGTTGGTGGGGGGTTTGGTGGAGGAGGAGGCAGTGCAAGCGACAGAGACGGGGTCTGGAGGTGGGGATTCGACTAGTGCTAGTGGTGCAGTGCAGGACCAGGGACAGGAGGCAGCACTGCCCGCCGCGGAGGTGCCTGTGTGCAATCCTGTCCCTGATCCTGTCACTGCATCATCTTGCACCAGCAGGGATGCCTACGTCCAGACCCGTTTTCAGGCAGGGGATGAGTTTACAACAACTGGCCTTCCTCTGCCTGCAGACGTGGCTATCCAGGTACGGGTTGAGCCTGTCCTGACTGGTGTGGCGTTGCGTCAACGGGCCATGCGAGGTGACCTGCAGTCTTTTCATGGGGAGACTGCACGGCATCTCGAGTGGCTCGTTGACCGCGTCGGCCTACTGGGACAGGTCACCCAGGGCGGATTCCTCCGTTTGCTGGAGCTTGTTCCGACCCCCTCCTCAACTGAACACCCTATGCGCCAGTCGTCCTCCGTGCCATCTTTCCACCCATTCGTCACCTGGGTGCCCTGTGGAGCTGCCTCTGACGGTGTGGCCAGGCTGGTGGAGGACAGATCCCTGCCACAGTCGGGAGTCGGACATCCAGCAGGGGTGGCCACATCAACGACTGCACCCCGGCAGGTGGAGGATGTGCAGGCAGCAAGAGCCAGGGCACGGGCACAGGCACAGCAGCAGCAGCGAGGTGGGAGCCATGATGGCTCGGGGCCTTCGACATCAGAGGGGCAGGCATCGGCCGGAGGGCAGGAGGACCCAGGATGGGAAGTGTCTTCCGTGTGGCAGCGATTGGGCCATGCGGAGAGGCAGCGGGCGGAAGAGGCACGGCTCACGATGGTCAGGGCGGAGAACTCCATGCGGAGGGCCCTGAGGCGGGCCGAGTGCCTCAAGGTAATCCGCAGGGAGTTAGAGGAGAACATGTCGTCATCCCTGCGGACCCTCAGGGCCATGGAAGAGGACCACCTCCGGGACATTGAGCAGGAGTTCGATGATGCCCTGGCCCGGAACATCCAGAAGTGAGCCGTCGGACTAGCCTGCTGCCCTTGTAAATAGTTCTTTAGTGTTAAGTTTCCTTTCGGTTTTGTTTTGTTTTGGGGCACTTGGACAATGCCCCAACTTCTTGTATATAGTTCTTCATTAGGTAGGATTTTATTTTATACGTTTCATTTAAAGGATTGGGCACATGGACCCTGGATGTTCACTTTGTACATAGTTTTACAATGGATTTGGATTGGTGATTTTTTTTCATGGATCAATGTTTTTTTATTATTTTTGCACCTTGGATTTATTTTCTCAGACTGACACTTTGGAGACTGGCTTTCGGATTGCTTTTCATTTGGATTTCATGCGTCTTTTTCATTTATTGGACATGCTGGATTTCATTTATTATTTCCATTTTCTTCTGTTCCGTTTCATTGCCTTGCTTTTCTGTTTAAAACATTATCATTTGGTACTTCAATGTGTGGTATTCCCTCTTCGGTTTCATGCATGTCACAATGTGTGTTTTTTCATTCACATGCTGTCATTGTGTGGGTTTGATGGATAAATGTTGATGTGCAGACTAGCCATTTGGGATGCATCATGTGCTGGTGATTTCTTTGTGGGGTGGATGTCATACCTGGTGGTGTGTTTGGACTGGGGTGGCGTGGGCAGTGTATTGAGGGGGCATGGGGGCCATGATTATGGATCATCATGAGGTGTTGGGGGGACATGTATGGGGGCCTGCTGGCAGCTGTCCTGCGCTGCTGGGGGGTGGTGGTGCAGGGGGACATGTGTGGGGGCCTGGTGGAGGGTGCCCCGCAATGCTGGGGGGTGGGGGTGCAGGTGGACATGAGTTGGGCATGAGTGGGGGCCTGGTGGAGGGTGCCCCTGGATGCTGGGGGGTGGGGGTGCTGGGAGACATGAGTGGGGGCCTGGTGGAGGGTGCCCCGCAATGCTGGGGGGTGGGGGTGCAGGTGGACATGAGTTGGGCATGAGTGGGGGCCTGGTAGAGGGTGCCCCTGGATGCTGGGGGGTGGGGGTGCTGGGAGACATGAGTGGGGGCCTAGTGGAGGGTGCCCCGCAATGCTGGGGGTGGGGGTGCAGGGGGACATGAGTTGGACATGAGTGGGGGCCTGGTGGAGGGTGCCTCTGGATGCTGGGGGGTGGGGATGCTGGGAGACATGAATGGGGGTCTGGTGGAGGGTGCCCCTGGATGCTGGGGGGGGTGGTGCAGGGGGACATGTGTGGGGGCCTGGTGGAGGGTGCCCTGCACTGCTGGGGGGTGGGGGTGCTGGGAGACATGAGTGGGGGCCTGGTGGAGGGTGCCCCTGGATGCTGGGGGGGTGGTGCATAGGGACATGAGTGGGGGCCTGCTGGCAGGTGCCCCACAGTGCTGGGGGTTGGGGGTGCTGGGAGACATGCGTTGTTGTTCAGTAGTGCAAGGTGACATGTGGCTTGGCTGGGGGGCATGCCCATGGTGGATGGGCTGCCTGCGGGACATGAGCCGGGGTGCAGGGTAGTCCCCTGTGGTGTGGGCTGCCTGCAGGGGCCGTGGAGGGTGTAGTGGGAACACCTGGGAGGACCCACATGGCCAATTCATGTGTAGTACTCCCCGGAACCCCTGAAATACACGTAGCCTGCTGAATTCGCGTGTGAAACTTCCCACGCACCCCTAAATGACATGCAAAGGGGTACGCGACAAACACTGACACCCGCTGTGTGAACAATAGCGTGTGCATGTATTTCGTGGGTGAGTGGGAAGTTTAACACGCGATCGGGCCTGGGGGAGCGGGGTACGTGTATTTCAGGGGCTCGCGGGAAGTTTAACACGCAATCGGGCCTGTGGGAGCGGGGTACGTGTATTTCAGGGGCTCGCGGGTAGTTTAACACGTGATCGGGCCTGGGGGAGCAGGGTACCACTCACCGTCTGCCTTGCGTGTAGAAGAACGCGTAGCCAGCACCCACCCGCTGTGAAGTAATAGCGTGTGAACCCCAACGCCAGCAGAACACACGCATCGCACCCCATGAAAAGCACGTACAGAGCAATGGAAATCCACGTGGGATCTTCAAGCCCTGCCAGGGCAACGCCCGTGCGCGATACGTCACAGACGCGCTTACGCGCTAAGGGCGTTTGGTCCAATGGAATCGCGCATGCGTGCTGATGCGCTTACGCGCTATGTGTTACACATTATGGGAGGTGCTCACTATGGGCTTGCAATCAGTTGTGTGGTACCCTGCTCTACGCAACTCCCGAGAATCCTTTTCATGATGGCTCCCGTTCGGAAAGTAGCGTTCTAGACTCTTCACGTTTCTCCCAGACGTTCCGGCATGCTCACGTGATCCTTTATCAAACACGGAAGCCGGCAACTCCTCGCGTCGCTTCTGTTTCAACAGACGCTCCGTGAGTTCGCCTCTAGGGATTTCTTATCTCTGCTCCTTCCATTTTTGACTTTCGATTTACCCTGAACCTTTTTGTCTCTCAAGCTTTCATCCCCAGATTCTTGCTTCCATTCTGGTCTCACCATCTCTCGGGAGTTCTCCTCACGCTCAAATATCCATCGGCGTCACGATTACGCCAACTCTGCTTTCATCCGTGCTGGAACACCCAATAGCTGTAAGTGACACAAACTCAGAACTACTTTCCACCTCTTTCAATTCAGATTCTGACCCAAGGATTGTTTCTTTTAGAGCTCCCAGCGCCCGATCTCTTCTCCTCCGAAGCCCTAAAACATTCATCCTCTCCTTCACTTTGCTGGTGAGAACCTTTAACAGTGCCATTTCATTTCCATTTCCCATTCCTTACTTTACGCTACTACTCTGATCATATTCCTTTCGTTCATCCAGACGAAGCCTTCCTGCCCACAGCCACTCGGAGAAGACATTCATCAACCACCCGGATCCACAACATTTCCAGATTCGACCAGGGTTTTCTTCCCCATCGAGGGTTTCCCTGGCTACCCTGTTCTTTCCCCTGGTTATTTCCACTCCGGGTCGGAGAGGACAGGGCTGTCCTAGGGTAGCTTTCACAGCTGCACTTGATTGTTTCCTGATGGTCTACTCGATCTGTCAAGGTGAGATTATTCTCATTTTAATAATCATTGCGGAAAACAGTTCCGACATCTTGTCTTACGTCCAGTATTAATAGTAAGCGACGCCTTATATTGACAGACGAAGACCATTATGGAACAACAAATGCAGCAACTCATGGCCGCTATGCAGGCCATGTCTTTAGAGGTACAATCACTTAAGCAAGACAATATACAGTTAAGACAACAGGTTGCTAGAGCATTTTCCGATACTCCTCCGTCCACATTACATCTGATAATGTATGATGGCGACCCTTACAAGCTCAAAGAATTCCTTGATAGCTGTACTGTCCAGTTTACACTCAAACCTCGTTTCTTCCCAACGGACAAAGATAAGGTGGGGTTTGTGATTTCTCACTTATCTGGACCCGCATTGGCTTGGGCCACGCCCTTGGTTACCTCAAACAATGTAATCCTTGATTCATATACTGCTTTCTCTAACAGCCTAAGATCCATGTTTGGGAGGAAAGAAATCACGGTATCCTCTCAGGAAAGACTTCTTGACCTAAAACAGAGTGGAAAGGACCTATTAGGGTATATAACCCAATTTAAGCAGTTATCGTCTGAATTAGGATGGCCGGATGAGGGTCTTCTAACTCTTTTTCGTAGGGGATTAACAGACGAGCTGAAAGACGAGATTTCTAAAGTTCCTCGCCCAGCCAATTTAGCAGACATGATTACACTAACCATGCAAATTGAGTACCGGTTGCAGGAACGATCCTATGAACGGAAAAGGAGCAAAAGTACCCGATCCTTTAGTGAATATTATCCGACAGGAAATAAATCACACGTCCAGAATGAAGAGCCCATGCAGATTGGAGCGGTGAGGGGACCATTGTCCGCCTCTGAAAGAGAAAGAAGAAGAACCGGAGGACTGTGTATGTATTGTGGTTCTTCACTACATGTATTGAAGGATTGTCACTTGGTTCCTCCACGACGTACCCCAAATCCTAAATCGGGAAACTTCAAAGCCCTACCCCAAGGGGAAGGACGGTAGTGGCTCCGAATCCTATTTCCCCATATCGAATGGGAATGTCGCTTGACACTGCGACTTGCCAAACCATGGTGGTGGTATCTCTATCTATGATTCTTTCTGAACGAGTGTTGGCGGGCATACCAGCCTTGATTGACTGTGGAGCCGCTGGCAATTTCCTGGACAATGATTGGGCCACTAAGCACAAGATACAACTTGTTTCCAAATCCATCATTACTCCCATCCAAGGAGTGGATGGAAGTCCATTGAGCTCCGGCCCGATCAAAGAACAGACCGAACCGATCACTTGTCTGGTCGCTAATCATAAAGAAACTTTGGTTTTTGACCTCATTAAAGCAGCTCATTTCCTGGTTATTTTGGGTCTCCCATGGTTACGACTCCATAACCCTTATATAAACTGGTCAGCGGGTACTTTATTCCTAGGGTCTGAGTACTGTGTAAACCATTGTTTGTCCCAGGAGTCTGTGGGTGTTCACATTCCAACTGAAGTGTCTAACCTTCCATCCGGGCCCACCATAAACCAACTAGAGATCATCCCACCGTGTCATCGAAAGTTTCAATCGGTTTTCGAGAATCCCTTATTTCCCACTCTACCTCCTCATAGGAGGGATGATTGTCATATTACCCTTCTTCCAGATCAACCCATTCCCTTCGGCAGAATGTATGTTTTGTCCCAAAAGGAAAAGGCAGTCCTAAAAGACTATCTCCAGGCCAATTTACACAATGGTCTAATCTCTGAATCCGTCTCCCCAGCGGGCGCTTCTCTTTTTTTTATTCCCAAAAAAGACTCTCAGGAACTCCGCCCCTGCATTGACTACAGAGGTCTCAACAAGATTACGATTCCTGATAAGTACCCCATGCCTTTAATATCTGACATTATAGAGGCAGTCCAGGGGGCTTCTGTGTACACGAAACTCGACCTCAGAGGAGCCTACCACCTTATCAGAATAGCTCCTGGGGATGAATGGAAAACCGCTTTTCGCACCCCGTTTGGACACTTTGAATATCATGTGATGCTGTTTGGTCTAGTGAATGCACCAGCAGTGTTCCAGCGATTTATGGATCACTTGTTCGCCGACATCTTGTTTCATTTTGTAATCATATACCTGGACGATATTCTTGTTTATTCTTCCAACCCGAAAGACCATGTCAATCATGTGAACACAGTTCTCAGTCGACTCCAATCAAATCATCTCTATTGCAAAGCCTCAAAGTGTGTATTCCATCAAGAACAAGTTACTTACCTAGGTTTCGTATTATCTAGCCTGGGCGTATCTATGGATCCAAAGAAAGTGTCCGCAGTCTTAGATTGGCCCATTCCCTCCTGTGTCAAAGACATCCAGCGATTTCTAGGATTTGCGAATTTCTACAGGAAATGTATCCCCTGTTTCTCTGAAATTATTCTGCCCATCACACAATTACTAAAGAAGAACGTCACATTCTGCTGGAATGAAGCAGCCCAAAGTGCCTTTCAAACTCTGAAAGAAATTTTCACTTCTGCCTCTATTTTGATCACCCCTGATCAGACCAAGCCGTTTATAGTGGAGACTGATGCCTCTCAATACGCTATGGGAGCTGTGCTGTTACAACTCTCTGATCTGGGGGAAGAGAGACCTGTCGCATATCTGTCTAGGACATTTAACGCAGCTGAACTAAATTATTCCGTTCTGGAGAAGGAACTTTTGGCTATTAAACGGGCTTTCGAAGAGTGGAGACATCTGCTGTTGGGTTCTTCTTATCCTGTCAAAGTTCGAACAGATCACCAAAGTCTCAGAGTTCTCCAGAATGCCCAGACCACCAACAGTAGACAAGCCCGCTGGGCCTATTTCTTTCTTCCTTTTCGGATAGAATTCACTTTTCTTCCTGGAAAACATAACTTAAGGGCCGACGCTCTTTCTCGGAAAGATTCTCCCACTTCTAATTTCTGTTCTGAAAGGCTGTTTCCCACAGCACGATTCATAGCAGTCCTAACTAACTTTCTGCAAGAAGTACTAATTGCTACAAATCAAAACAAACTCCTCTGTGAAGATATCGCCGCTAAGCATCAACTCACTGAAGAGAGGGGCTATTATTTTCGAGGAGCCCAGGTTCTGCTTCCCACTTCGTTCCTACAACAAGAAGTTCTACAGATGTGTCACGACTCCCGAGCAGCTGGTCACCGAGGATACGCCTCAACCTTGGAGCTTGTTCAACGACATTTCTGGTGGCCGGAAGTAAAGGCAGACATCCGTGATTATGTTGCAGCCTGCACAATCTGCTCCCAGTCTAAATCTCCTCGGATGTCTCCTCTGGGTTTACTTTCTAGAATGCCTATTCCAGACCGACCTTGGCAGTTTATCTCCACCGATTTTGTTTCGGATCTACCTCCTTCTGAGAATAAAACCACTATTATGGTCACCATCAATTATTTTACCAAACTGGCACATTTTACCCCGTTAATGAAACTTCCTGGAGCAGCGGATATGGCAAAAATATTCCTTTCCGAAATCTTTTCTCGACACGGACTCCCAGACACTATTGTATCAGATCGAGGCCCCCAATATACCTCTCTTTTCTGGCAGAAGGTATGTCACATTCTGGGAATCAAAAGAGCCTTAAGTTCCGGATACCACCCTCAGACTAACGGGCAGACGGAAAGATTAAATCAGACTTTGGAGGGATACCTGAGATGTTTTATCTCAGCAGCCCAGGATAATTGGGTAGAACTGCTCCCTTTTGCGGAGTTCGCCTACAACAACGCCAAGCATTCAGCTCTTCACACCAGTCCTTTTCATTGTTCTTATGGGTATCACCCTTCCTTTGTACCTACCGTTTCTGTTCCTGCTTCCTGTTGCCCTGGTGTGGACAGCCTTCTCTCGGATATTCGAGAGGGACATAAATTAGCCAGACTGTCTCTTCAAGAGGCTCAAGATCGGGCTAAGAGGTACGCAGATAAACATCGTCGGGCAGCCCCTACTATCATCCCGGGTTATTCTGTTTGGCTGGCATCCCGATTCCTTCCTAGGCATCTTGTACCTTCTAATTTGTCTCCTAGATATTTTGGACCTTTTAAAGTCCTATCCTGGGTTGGGCCTGCAGCAATCAAACTCGCCCTACCGACTTCCTGGTCTCGAATTCATCCAGTGTTCCATTTATCTCAAATCAAATTGGTCGTTCCTGACCGTTTTCAGAGATCGGGGAATCCTCCTCCGCCTCCGGTTCTTACTGCTACTGGATCTGAATATGAAGTGGCCAGTATTTGTGACTCTCGTTACAGGAGGGGAAAATTGCAGTTTTTGGTAGATTGGAAGGGCTACTCACCTGCTGAACGATCCTGGGAACCTGCTTCTGGTGTTCATGCTCCTAAGTTGATTCGTCAATTCTTTCTTTTTCACCCGGGTAAACCGGGTTCTCCCCCCAGGAGGAGGGGGTATACTGTTACACATTATGGGAGGTGGTCACTATGGGCTCGCAATCGGTTGTGTGGTACCCTGCTCTACGCAACTCCCGAGAATCCTTTTCATGATGACTCCCGTTCGGAAAGTAGCGGTCTAGACTCTTCACGTTTCTCCCAGACGTTCCGGCATGCTCACGTGATCCTTTATCAAACACGGAAGCCGGCAACTCCTCGCGTCGCTTCTGTTTCAACAGACGCTCCGTGAGTTCGCCTCTAGGGATTTCTTATCTCTGCTCCTTCCATTTTTGACTTTCGATTTACCCTGAATCTTTTTGTCTCTCAAGCTTTCATCCCCAGATTCTTGCTTCCATTCTGGTCTCACCATCTCTCGGGAGTTCTCCTCACGCTCAAATATCCATCGGCGTCACGATTACGCCAACTCTGCTTTCATCCGTGCTGGAACACCCAATAGCTGTAAGTGACACAAACTCAGAACTACTTTCCACCTCTTTCAATTCAGATTCTGACCCAAGGATTGTTTCTTTTAGAGCTCCCAGCTCCCGATCTCTTCTCCTTCGAAGCCCTAAAACATTCATCCTCTCCTTCACTTTGCTGGTGAGAACCTTTAACAGTGCCATTTCATTTCCATTTCCCATTCCTTACTTTACGCTACTACTCTGATCATATTCCTTTCGTTCATCCAGACGAAGCCTTCCTGCCCACAGCCACTCGGAGAAGACATTCATCAACCACCCGGATCCACAACATTTCCAGATTCGACCAGGGTTTTCTTCCCCATTGAGGGTTTCCCTGGCTACCCTGTTCTCTCCCCTGGTTATTTCCACTCCGGGTCGGAGAGGACATGGCTGTCCTAGGATAGCTTTCACAGCTGCACTTGATTGTTTCCTGATGGTCTACTCGATCTGTCAAGGTGAGATTATTCTCATTTTAATAATCATTGCGGAAAACAGTTCCGACATCTTGTCTTACGTCCAGTATTAATACTAAGGGCCTTTCCTCCAATTACACGCTGACGTGCAGAAATTTCACGTGCCAAATCACTCCGTATCAATCTGGCCACGCGTAAGCACACGGAAGACCACGCTCCTGCCCAAAAGGCCGAATTACTGGCCCCCAGAGACCCGAGCAGCCTCCCACGAGCCATCTGCTGCTGCCTGCCTGCTGCCACCGTGCCCAGCCATTTGGTGCCTGCACATCAGCCATCTGCAGGGGTCCAGTTGCTGTGTCCACCCCTGCTGGAACAGAAGACTCCCGACTGGGATACCATCGCTCCACAGCCCAGCCCCAGGACCCAGTTGCCCACCCACGCCTGCCTCGGAGGTCGCCATGTTGGGGCAAACACCATCCGAGACCACTGGCGACCCCCAGCCAGAGAGGCAGTTAGAAGGAAGTTGGTGTCCTGGTGGAGCTTGTCCTGGGGCATTATGATGCCCTCTTTGGATCATCACGCGCCGACAAGGAAGGATGGGACAGGATATGGGACGACTTTGTGGTTGCCATCAACGTGGAGGGGGTGGCAACCCGCAACATCAAGCAAGTCAAGAAGCGCTGGGAGGACTTCAGGTCCAGGACCCTCATGAAGGCCCGGCGCCTCTTGGAGGGGGGCCAGAGCAGCAGGAGTACCATCCAGCTGAGGGTCCTGGAACACATACGCCCAGCGCTCCATGCCCAGATCCTTGAGAGGCAGACCCGTCTGGAGTCGAGCGGTAAGTGGACAAGCATTGCTGTGTGAGACAGGGCATGTTGCAGTGTGCTGGTTGTCTGATACTTGCTTGTATGTGTGATATAGGCCATGTACGCATGTGTGTGTGCAGGGTCATCATGGTCATGCATGTGAGACCAGTAATGTGTGAAGCACACGGTTGGTGTATGTGTTTAAATGCAACATGGGGAGCCCTATGCGGAATGGACACATGAGAGCATGCCAGTCTCTGTTCCTGGATATGGGTGGGGGGGAGGAATGGGTGCTGATGCCATGTACATGTATGGTGTCCATGTCTGTGTGTCTGACCTGCGTGTCTATGACTTGTGAATGCCATGGATGCATGACACATGTCTGTGACAATGTTCAGAATCACTGATGCAGCCTAGTTATCCTTGCATCCACTGTGTCTGGGGTGTACGAGTCCAGATGGATGAAAGTACGGTGAAGTGTGTGCATGTGATAGGCATGACCCATGATGCATGTGAGTTCAAAAACAACATTGTATGTTTGATAATGTCCATAGCATGTGCCATGCCTGTTACTGCATGTGTTTTGCCTGCACTGACCCATGTGTTATGGAGGGACATGATGAAAGTGATCTTTGACAGTGACACTCATCTGCTATTGCTTCCTGTCTAGGGGACCATTGTACAGTACCCTGATGCTTGTGTTCTATGTCTCCCTCCACACAGCGCAAAGTGAAGAAGAGGGCGGAGACGGTGCTGTGGAGCAAAGCGGCGGGGTTGCCCCCATGGCTGCAGCGGAAGGGGTGGGTGAGCCCCCACAGGGGCTTGCAACGGCGTAAGACGGGGTGGAGCCATCCAGGTTGGTGGTTTCCACAGAGGAGGAGGAGGCCGCTATTGAGCCGCACATGGGGCCAGGTGGGGGCATCCCTGCTGTTGCAAGTGGTGCAGTCCAGGGGCAGGAGGCAGCACAGGTCGCCGTACAGGTGCCTGTGCATGTCACTGTCCCTGACACTGTGACTGCACCACCATGCACCAGCAGGGATGCCCCATCCCAGGCGTCCGCAGGTAGGGGGGATGTCCTGTCATCTGACTCCCCTCCACCTGCGGACGATGGGACCCTGGCCGTATGGAGAAGGTCCTGATTGGTGTCGCGTTGCTCACGGGTGTCATTCGTGATGAGGAGCGTGCTTCCTGGCGGGAGCACGCACGTCATCACGAAGAGCACCGTGCCATCGTGGCCCAGTTGGGAGCGGCCATGGTCGGGGGTTTCGTACATGTGTCGGGCACTCTGGCGACCCTCTCCTCCTCTGTGGAGGCTATGCGCCAGTCGTTGTCCATGCGGTCTTCCGGCCCAGATGCCACCAGGGCCCCCTGTGGACCTGCCCCGACCAACACAGCCAACTCGGTGGGGATCCCATCCCTGCCACAGTCGGGAGTCGGAGGTCCAGCAGGGGTGGACACACCAGTAACTGGACCCCAGCAGATGGAGGATGTGACGGCATCATCGAGCAGGGCACGTGCACGACGGCGTCGGTGGATTCCATCAGCCTGGATGCCGTCGTGCTGGCACAGGCAGTTGCGTCGGAGGCAGCGGCAGGCTCGACGTGGGAGGCATCATGGCTCGGGGCCATCAACATCAGGGGGGCAGGCATTGGCCAGAGGGCAGGAGAACCCTGGAATGGGAGTGTCTTCCGTGTGGGAGCGGTTGGGCCAGCAGATAGGTGCGGAGCGGCATGGGCAGAGGAGGAACGGCTCACAATGGTCATGGCGGAGAACTCCATGTGGAGGGCGCTGAGGCGGGCTGAGTGCCTCGAGGGTATTCGCAGGGAGTTGGAGCGGGACACTGCATTATCCCTGCGAGACCTCGGGGCCAAGGAACATGCCTGCCTCCAAGCCATTGAACAAGAGTTTGATGATGCCCTGGACCATGACAACAACCAGTGAGCCGTCGGACTAGCCTGCTGCCCTTGTAAATAGTTATGTAGTTAGTGTTAGGTTTCCTTTGCTTTTTTATTTCTTTTGGACCTTTTGGACAATGGACCACATTTTTGTATATAGTTTTTTTATTAGGTAGTATTATTAGATAGGTTTCATTTCTTCCTTTGGGATCATGGACCCTGGATTGTTTATCTGTATATAGTTGACTGTTGGATTTTATTTTTTTATTTGGAATTTACCCATGGAGCAATGGTTTTCGGTTTTGTTTTTCCATTGGATTTACTTTTTTGAACTGTGACTTTGGACACCTTTCCTTTGGATTATGATTTGTGGTTTTTCATTATTTTATGGACATGCTGCTTTTGGTTTCTAATTCCCATTGTTGTTTGTTTATTTTTGATTCCATTTATGTTGCTTTTAATACATTTTTTTCATCAAACTTCAATGTGTAGTATCATCTCATTGGTTTGATGCATATCATGATATGGGTTTTGACATTCACTGACACCCATTGTGTGTATGTGAGGGACATGTGTTCATTTACATACTTGCCATTGGGGTTGTATCATGTAATTGGCATTTCTAAGTGGGTGGATGCAATACTTGGGTGGGTGTTTGGCATGTGGAGGCAGCCCATAAGGGCCAGGGATCTAGATTGTGATGACGTGTTGGCTGGGGAACATGAGTCAGGGCCTGCTGGCAGGTGCCCCGTAATGCTGGGGGGTGGGAGTGCAGGGAGACATGTGTGGGGGCCTGGTGGAGGGTGCCCTGCACTGCTGGGGGGTGGGGGTGCAGAGGGACATGAGTTGGACATGAGTGGGGGCCTGCTGGCAGGTGCCCCACAGTGCTGGGGGGTGGGGGTGCTGGGAGACATGAGTGGGGGCCTGCTGGAGGGTGCCCTGCACTGCTGGGGGGTGGGGGTGCAGGGAGACATGTGCGGGGGCCTGGTTGAGGGTGCCTCTGACTCCTGGGGGGTAGGGGTGCAGGGGGACATGAGTTGGACATGAGTGGGGGCCTGGTGGAGGGTGCCCCTGGATGCTGGGGGGTGGGGGTGCTGGGAGACATGAGTGGGGGCCTGGTGGAGGGTGCCCCTGGATGCTGGGGGGTGGGGGTGCTGGGAGAGATGTGTGGGGGCCTGGTGGAGGGTGGCCTGCACTGCTGGGGGGGGGTGCTGGGAGACATGTGTGGGGGCCTGGTGGAGGTTGCCCCTGACTGCTGGGGGGTGGGAATGCAGGGGGACATGAGTTGGACATGAGTGGGGGCCTGGTAGAGGGTGCCCCTGGATGCTGGGGGGTGGGGGTGCTGGGAGACATGAGTGGGGGCCTGGTGGAAGGTGCCCCTGACTGCTGGGGGGTGGGGGTGCAGGGGGACATGAGTTGGAGATGAATGGGGGCCTGGTGGAGGGTGCCCCTGGATGCTGGGGGGTGGGGGTGCTGGGAGACATGAGTGGGGGCCTGGTGGAGGGTGCCCCTGGATGCTGGGGGGTGGGGGTGCTGGGAGACATGTGTGGGGGCCTTTTGGAGGGTGCCCCTGGATGATGGGGGGTGGGGGTGCTGGGAGACATGAGTGGGGGCCTGGTGGAGGGTGCCCCTGACTGCTGGGGGGTGGGAATGCAGGGGGACATGAGTTGGACATGAGTGGGGGCCTGGTAGAGGGTGCCCCTGGATGCTGGGGGGTGGGGGTGCTGGGAGACATGAGTGGGGGCCTGGTGGAAGGTGCCCCTGACTGCTGGGGGGTGGGGGTGCAGGGGGACATGAGTTGGAGATGAATGGGGGCCTGGTGGAGGGTGCCCCTGGATGCTGGGGGGTGGGGGTGCTGGGAGACATGTGTGGGGGCCTGGTGGAGGGTGCCCCTGGATGCTGGGGGTGGGGGTGCAGGGGGACATGAGTTGGACATGAGTGGGGGCCTGGTGGAGGGTGCCCCTGACTGCTGGGGTGTGGGGGTGCAGGGGGACATGAGTTGGACATGTGTGGGGGCCTGGTGGAGGGTGCCCTGCATTGCTGGGGGGTGGAGGTGCAGGGAGACATGTGTGGGGGCATGGTGGAGGGTGCCCCTGGATGCTGGGGGGTGGGGGTGCTGGGAGACATGTGTGGGGGCCTGGTGGAGGGTGCCCTGCACTGCTGGGGGGTGGGGATTCTGGGAGACATGAGTGGGGGCCTGGTGGAGGGTGCCCTGCACTGCTGGGTGGTGGGGGTGCTGGGGGACATGAGTTGGACATGAGTGGGGGCCTGGTGGAGGGTGCCCCTGGATGCTGGGGGGTGGGGGTGCTGGGAGACATGTATGGGGGCCTGTGGAGGGTGCTCTGCACTGCTGGGGGGTGGGGGTGCTGGGAGACATGTGTGGGGGCCTGGTGGAGGTTGCCCTGTACTGCTGGGGGTGGGGGTTCTGGGAGACATGTGTGAGGGTCTGGTGGAGGGTGCCCCTGGATGCTGGGGGTGGGGGTGCTGGGAGACATGTGTGGGGGCCTGATGGAGGGTGCCCTGCACTTCTGGGGGGTGGGGGTGCTGGGAGACATGAGTGGGGGCCTGGTGGAGGGTGCCCTGCACTGCTGGGGGATGGGGGTGCAGGGGGACATGAGCTGGACATGAGTGGGGGCCTGGTGGATGGTGTCCCTGGATGCTGGGGGGTGGGGGTGCTGGGAGACATGTGTGGGGGCCTGGTGGAGGGGGCCCTGCACTGCTGGGGGGTGGGAGTGCTGGGAGACATGTGTGGGGGGCTGGTGGAGGGTGCCTCTGATTGCTGGGGGGTGGGGGTCCTGGGAGACATGTGTGGGGGCCTGCTGGCAGGTGCCCCGCAATGCTGGGGGGTGGGGGTGCAGGGGGACATGAGTGGGACATGAGTGGGGGCCTTCTGGCAGGTGCCCCACAATGCTGGGGGGTGGGGGTGCAGGGGGACATGTGTGGGGGCCTGGTGGAGGGTGCCCCTGACTTTTGGGGATCGGGGGTGCTGGGAGACATGTGTGGGGGGCTGGTGGAGGGTGCCATGCACTGCTGGGAGGTGGGGGTGCAGGGATACATGTGTGGGGGCCTGGTTGAGGGTGCCCCTGAATGCTGGGGGGTGGGGGTTCAGGGGACATGAGTTGGACATGAGTGGGGGCCTGCTGGCAGGTGCCCCACAGTGCTGGGGGGTGGGGGTGCTGGGAGACATGCGTTGTTGTTCAGTAGTGCAAGGTGACATGTGGCTTGGCCGGGCGGCATGCCCATGGGGGATGGGCTGCCTGCGGGACATAAGCAGGGGTGCAGGGTAGTCCCCTGTGGTGTGGGCTGCATGCAGGGGCCATGGAGGGTGTAGAGGGAACACCTGGGGTGACCCACACGGCCAATTCACTTGTAGTACTCCCCGGAACCCCTGAAATACACGTACCCTGCTGAATTCGCGTGTGAGACTTCCCGCGCACCCCGAAATACACGTACCCAGGACATTTGCATGTGGAACTTCCTGCGCACCCCTGAAATACACGTACCCTGCTGAATTTGCGTGAGAAACTTCCCGCGCACCCCAAAATACACGTACCCAGGACATTCGCGTGTGGAACTTCCCTCGCACCCCTGAAATACATGTGCCCTGATGGAATCGCGTGTGAAACTTCATGCGCACCCATGAAATACACGTACCCTGATGAATTTGCATGTGAAACTTCCCGCGCACCCCGAAATAAACGTACCCTGCAGGATTTGCGTGTGAAACTTCACGCGCACCCCGAAATACACGTACCTAGGAGAATCGCGTGTGGAACTTCCTGCGCACCCCTGAAATACACGTGCCCTGATGGAATCGCGTGTGAAACTTCACGCGCACCCCTGGAAACACGTACCCAGGACAATCGCATGTGGAACTTCCCGCGCACCCTTGAAATACACGTACCTTGCTGAATTCGCGTGTGAAACTTCCCATGCACCCCGAAATACACGTACTCTGCAGGATTCGCGTGTGAAACTTCACGCGCAGCCAGAAATACACGTACCCAGGACAATCGCGTGTGGAACTTCCCGCGCACCCCTGAAATACACGTGCCCAGGACAATCGCGTGTGAAACTTCCCACAAACCCCTGAAATACACGTTCCCCGCTTTGCGTTTGCTGTTTGGCAGCCCTGTGAACTGGTCCAGGGTTAGCGCATACATTTGCGATGAATTGGGGATTTTGATGGCTTTTCCTTGCGTGAGGGCGTTCTTGGGGGCGTAACTGTCGCTGCTGCAGGGTCGCTGCGCCACTCTGCGCCACGGCTGGTTTTGGAGGCTAAAATCCATGAATACGCTGTGCGATGAAATGGATTTTATCGCACGCGGCTGTTGCAGTGTATCGCACGGGGACACTGTGCGCCAGCCGCATGCGCCACTTTTGTGTGAAATTCTATGAATTACCCTGAAAATCTGCCGGGACCATTGAATTACTTTGTATCCCATGAGCAACAGTTATCAATTGATGTATTCACGGCCAGTTTGAACTCATCTTCATTTTCTCAATGCATATCTGGGTGTGTTGTGCTTTTCGCAAGAGGGTTAAATGTTGCTGTATTTCCAAAGAATATTTTATATTTAGTTGGTGAATGTCTATTCCCAGTATTGGACTGTTTTTAGTTCTTTTACTGCTAGATGTTGCACTTAGTAACCTCCTGGTGCTTTGTATTCTCCGAAAGCGTTTTGGCATGTCTTCACCAGGAAATAAATAAAACGCGTGGCTACACTGCAGGGAGCCAGATGCTATTGCACCCCTTGGATATTTCTGCTGTGTGCGTTTATAACATTGGTGGAGGGTATTTGGCTATGCAGAAAATGTATTAATGTTGCTGCTTTCTCTTGTTGGCGCTTCGGCCTGCAGCGTTCTGTTTAACGCAAAGGACGTATCTGGTCAGACATCAAGCCAGAAGCTACAAATGGGGTGGGGGAAGTAAATGTATTGGTATATGTCAGTTAAGGTCTCATATAGGAGTCATGTATACTGTTCCGCCTCACATGTGGAGATGCTGTAATAACATTCAAAATGCAGTTTAACATGCTTCATTACTCAAGTCACTAGTATGATTCTAATGTGATAAGTGCTACCATTATATTCAAAGTGCAACAATAAATGCATGACTAATGTGATCTTATGCCAGATTAGGCCACATATGCTTGCTAATGTACGGTAGGCCCAGAATCCAATGAGCCAATAAGTTGCTCGAGAAGCAGGAAAAACCTCAGCCACGAACAATTCACAAAACATTCAACAATACATCATTAAACAGTGGTTTATATAGTGAGAAGTGGAGTTGATTTTCACACAATGTTACAAGATGCATGCAAATTCACATTCGCTGATTGGACAGCCTTGGCTGTGCTACACGTGAATCTATATAATACCTAGCCCTATTGGCCTTTCCTATCCCTCGTGACCATGCTAATGACTTTTCTTGACAATTATCTAATAATGGGGTTGTCTAGTTTATCACAGTTTTGATCGGACAATAGACAGTTTTAAGAGTTGCAACATAATAATCAGTTGATCATTGGCTGTTCCATCTCAAGTGTTCATGGGTGGGCTGCTTCCACCACAATTGATCAATCCCTGTGTGAGATGTGAACAGTGTGGCAACAAAGAAGAATACTTCACATCTTTTCTCCTGAGACCCAAAGGTTGGCGCCAACGTATCATTCCTACCCTTGTGCCTGTTCAACTGACAGTTAATATTGCGACTTCTCGTTGGTTGGAAACATGTTGCCCATCTCAACCCTTCTTCTTCCTTCTTCTTCCTTTCCCATGATGTGTCTGCACCACCGCATGGGATGCGCTTCTGGCCTTTTGCTTCAGGACCATGTGCACATCTAATTGGGTATTTATGTGTGGGTGGGCGTGAGTGGTCCTAATACTTATGAACACATATAATTGAATGGGTGTCAGACCGCCTTATGTATTTCTTAATATATTCCTATATTACTTAATTAACTCTTTGCTTCTATAATCATGAATACCTATATCTTCATTTACTTGGTTGAAGTGCTCATGTTGCTCAGTGTTCGCGATCGTACTCCTAGGTGGACGTCTTCCTTCAGGGGGCAGTGTGTGTTGTTCGTCTGATCAACTTTGTCTTGTGCACCCTTCTGATCATTACCTAATTCTCACCGGGCTGTGACCTTTGTCTTGTTAGTTTCTGAAGCCATGGATCGGCACTTTGTTACATGTTTAACTTGTTCCATGCCTGGGTACTTGCTGCACCTCCTACTCCTAGCTACTCCCTGTGCAGCATTTACCTTTTCCCACATGGGGTCTGCTCAAAGTTATAACAACTGACTGAATCACTGCTTCTCGTTCAAACCCTGGGAATATCTGTCCTGAACAGTCACAGCACGGCTTTACACCCTATCTGAGGCCACTGGCATTTTGGCTGTCTCTCTGAGATGATCCAAACTAACTGTATTTTACTGTGTTGAATTATCCATATGTTTCTGAGGTCCACTAATTCTTAATGGATTATGGAGCTGCCTTTTGCCTTGAGTCGTACTCTATATGTTAAACAACTAAGAAATGTCAGAAGTACTTATATTATGTCTTTGTGATTACTACCTTCGGTGTATCTAATGAAAGCTAGCATTACTGCTTGTGGTATGCCCTGTGTTTTTATCCTGCATACTCAAGTGTGTTCAGGCCTAATGATCTATTGCACATTATTCATCTCTGGCATTATTCTATGCAAGTTATATTCTAAGTGTTTCTGTGTGTCTGCATTGCTGTCTACATTTCTTATTGGGAGGTTCTCAGAAATGTATCTATCCCTTAGTTTAAACCCTGTATGTGTGTACGTATAGGCTGGGTGTCAGACCTTCTGTTTGGTTTCTGTCTTTTATTATAGGGACTTCATTAACTTGTATTTTCTCTTGCGTTTGGGACATTGGACATGCATCGCAACAGTATAGTCAATGTAGCCAAAGTACAGCCACACATGATATGATATGATAGGTTATTTATAACGCGCTTAATACCCAGAGGTTTAGCGCGGATCCAGGGATCGAACCTATGGTGTTCAGTGTCGTCTTGCTTCCAAGGTGAGCACGTTGCCCCTGAGCTATCCTACCAAGACACGTGCAAGATGCCACTATAGTATCCCAAGTGCAGCTTCAAATACCTTAGAAATGGCAGGTAATGCCTTGCTATTTACTTGTAAACTTCATTCATTTAAGCCCTGTTCTTCCTCATCCCCTTCTTAGCAATGAGTCCAAAACATATTTTAGAAATGTGAAATTAAATAGTCCTTCTGTGTTTCAGCATAACATTGGCTTTGTTGGCCTAAATTCCTTTAGTTTATTACATTGGATACATTGTTGAGTTTAAACCTGTAATAATTTTTTTAAAGTGTGTGCACAGGTCATGCTAACATTTTCTGGTCTGTGCGTAACATATACACTTTCACATTGGAATGAAATTTTTAAAAAAATGTAATTAGCCTTGCCATGCGATAATCCCGAGCGTGCTGATAATTCTTTGCACACTCATTTTGATACAATTTTTTTCTGAAGGTAGTTAAAGTTCCATCTAGTGTATTATTTTTTTTTTTTTAGGGCTTACTTAATATTCTGTTACATCAGTATTCGGTTTCATTATCCGAATGTATTTATGATGGGCCCTGGTACATCATTGTATTTGAAAAATTTGCAAATTACTAATGGCTTCAACTTTAATATGCGCATAGAAGATAATGCGTGACTTTGACAGGGTCACGATTGAAAACGATTCCTCGAATTCCTTCTCATTTCTACATTTCTTAAAGGGATCGTTTTGAAGTGATTTTAATTGAAAGATTGAATTCTCTGTTGAGAGGGAGCTAATTAAAGCACCACTGCCACATGAGGAGGGCTGATGACTCATACAATTTAAACATTCAGAGCAATCCTCTGTAATTAAAAGAAAGTTTAATGTATTTAGAAACATATGTGTATTTACAAGAAGTGAATGGCACATGGCAGAATTTCTAGATGCTAAAATCCATTCATCTCCATGTCCTTCTTACTTACGCTAAGAGGTGAGTCCTCAGCCTGGAGAGGGTGGGGGGCACATAATCCCTCTAAAAAGAAGCATATCATTCACAAATGCCACAAGGAAATTCCTTGTATTAAAAAGAAACATATTCTCCCGAATGATTCTATTGGGCAGGCCATGTTTCTGAAAAGTGGAAGTTCAGTTTGTGCATCCAAACACTATTGCATCATCCATAGACTGTTCTGCTTAATTACACTGCTTTGCATCAATAGTCTGTTGTCACATTCATAGATTTATTCTGCTACTTTAGGGTTTTGCTGAACTCCTAGAATAATTGCACTCAAACATCCATTTTGTTACTGCCTTTTTAAACATGTAATGATTTCCATCTAGACAGTATTTTTGATTTAATATATTGATTGTTGCACTCATTAAGCCTCATTTCCAAAATGTTTTGCGCTGTGCAAAGTGAAGTACACTTTGCGCAATGCAAATAAACAATTTCTGATTCACAGATCGACTTTGCGCTGGCACTTCTCACTTAGCGCTGTGCAGGATCGGTATGTATGACAACACAGAGTGCAGTATTCAGGAAAGGCCAGCGCAAAGAACTAGATAGGGGGCGGAGCATGCAAAATCCCCATTCATGGCAGACAATGAGGAAGAGCATGGGTGTGGAGAGGGAGGCATCGTTCAAACAACAAACTGGCCCATCAAGCACAAAGGAAACCCTATTTACAGAAGCTATCATGCAATTGTCTGGGGTCCAAAGAAGAATGCACATCTCGCGATCTTACCGCCACATGTAACATGTCGCAAAACACGCTCATGTATAAAAGCTCAATGTAACCCCAATGAACATAGATTGACACAATTCCGGATCCTGCATTGCTAGCACTGATACTATTACATGGAAGGAGGAAGAGAAGGATGAGGAGGAGGCAAAGAATATTCCATCATCAAACATTATTTTTCATGATGCAATACTAGTAGGTGCACAGAAGATACTGCTTCCCTGCGCATGTCATACTAGACCTAGTGAGGGGGTGGGAGAATAACTTTGTATCACCCACTATGGGATCACAGGCTGTGCCATCTCTGGTGAAAATTCTACATTTCCTGGTCACAGGATCATTCCAACACACCACAGCCATTGTGGGGGTATATCACAGCCCATATGATCAAGGTGCCTCCAACAGGTCTTGGCGCTGCATCCTTCCAAATATAAATAGGTGCCTTCACATGCCATGCACACTGCAAGAAAAAAAGAGAGTGTGCAAGGAATTCTATGCATTTGCACACTTTCCCCAAATACTGGGAGCCATCGACTGAGCCCATGTAGCGCTGCAACACCCCAGAGAGACACCAAGCACATATACCGAAATGGGAAGAATTGGCATTCCAACAATGTTCAGTTGATCTGTAATGCCAAGGGACACAACATGCATAGCAATGCCAATTACCCAGGATGCAGGCATGACAGCTACATCTTTCGCTGTTCTCCCATATACCATGCTCTTGAATTGGGATCCTTTGGAAACGCCTGGCTGGTCGGTGAGTATCAGCTATTTATTTATTTATTTATTTATTTATTTATTTATGTATTTATATTTATATTCATATAGCGCGCAAGCAGCCCAGGGGCATAGAGGCACTGTTACGTGCAAGAGCTTAGTTACACAGGTACAGGAATGGTAGCAGTTGTTGACACATTATGAAACATAATACTGTTGTTACAGATATTGCACTTGGTCATTATATTACAGCTTATGCAGTGGGTCGTATGTTAAGTATCCATGCTAATGTGAAGGACGCTATTGTGGAGAGGATGGTTTTCAGCTATCACACACACACAAGCAGTCATATGACACAGAAACACACAAAATGGCAGTACATGTAATTAAAAACTGTTTACTAAATTTCAAGGGACAGTGCCTACCCGTTGTTGACACCCATCAGAAATCCGTCCACCCCTGGTGAGGAGCACTACAACACAGCACAGGTAGCCAATAGGGATATAGTGGAGTGCACATTTGGAGCGCTAAAGTCATGTTTCTGCTGGCATGACCACTCAGGTGGGGTATTGCCATATTCACCTCCTGTAGTATGCAACATCATTGTGGCATGTAGTGTCCTGCATTATATTGCCACATGTTGTGGTCTAGCAATAGAGGTACACGAGGGCTTCCACATTCATCAACAGGTGCAACCCATTCCCTTAGCACGCCAACAGGCACATCGGCAGGACATACGCAACCAGGCAGTACAAACCTACTTCACATGAATACCAACCCCAGTGGAACACACACAGTAAAGCCACATCCATGATGGACTTCAAAGCCACAGTTGTGCGACTGCATCTATACCATAACAACACCGTGAGAAAGTTCCTCTCGGGCTGCCAAAATGTGTGTGCCCCTCAACGCAAAAAGTACAAAGCCACCCCATGGACATCCATTCCATGAAGTACACAAACCATTAGTATAGTCATTTCAAGTGGAATAAAATGTTACCATGTCACAGGCACAAAATGCAAGTCATGGTGAAGCCAGCTCCTGACACAATTTCCCCATACCATGTGCCACCCTGAGTGGCATACATCAAGTACAAAAAAAGCTCACCAGGGTGCCACCTTGACGATGTGTCCCTCTGCACCATTGCTGAAAGTCCTGCCTACTCCCATTGGGCAAAATACAAAACATAGTGCAGCCAGCCTGGGGCACAATGTCCCCATTCCAAGAGCCCCCCTGAGCGGCATGCATCATTTGTAAAAAAAAAAAGGTCTCTCCTGACTGCCACCATGATGATGTTTCCCTCTGCCCCATTGCTGCTGGTCTTGCTCACCTCCACACACCACTGCCTTGTACATGCTCCTGCAATGGGGTAAATCAACAGCTGCCCTCCACCCACTCCACATACATGTCTCAGATATCCTCAACATATCCAACATCCAATCACGAAGATGCTCCGCAGTAATACTAGAAAACAAACAAGCCAACCACAGAATAAACACACAGAAATAAAAAGATAAGGTAACGCACCCCTCTCCATCAACAGCCCTTGAAGATAGCAAAAGGAACACATAAGCAACACTACACATGACACTTGAGAAGGACATTCCAGCACCGATACGTGCACCTCACCACCAATGGACTACATGCTACAAACATCAGAAGGAAAAGTGATTAATAAGCACAGTGCGAAATCTTTTAATATTTCTATTGGTTAGATATAACCGCAATCTCTCAACCGGTTAACTTTCAGCTGCAGATTCATAACATAGACTGCTATTCACAGGAGGTCCCATCCAAACCCAACATTCATAACGTAATCAGTTAAGTATTATGTGCTGAGTCTTGTGTTTTAAAGCAACCATACATTCCTATTGAAAATACCAAGTTGAGTCAAATTTGAAAAAGAAAAATGTCTTCTATTTAAAAAAAAAAAAGACAATCTTGATTTATATTCTGCCTGTGTCTTAACAACACATCGCATCCATAGTATCCCAAATTCAATACAATTTCCTTGTGTCAATGTCACTCTTTTCATTTCTTTGGAGATTTACGTCTTGATCAATTTAAATCACTTCCTTGTGTCGATCCAGAAGGGTTCAAGGGGGGGGGGAGATGAAGGGAAAAATGAGAGCCATATGTTATAATGATATATGTGGTGTATGTTCACAATTTATTTTCTGTATTTATTGATAGATTGTTAGCCAATTATACAGCAAGTACATTCTGTTTCAAAGCGCCCACAGGGCAACAGGTAGGGGACACAGAAATGAGACACATTTAAATACATACACATTTTAAATACAGTGGAGGGAGGAAAAAGTAAAAACCTACTATGTCTTGTGAGTATTGAGAATGTGCAAGTGCAGAAGGGACAGGGCAGTCGGGGTAGGCCCTGGGGGGCATGTGCTCGTGGGTGAGCAGCAGATGAAGTGCAAGGTATGGTAAGTGTGAGACTCCAGGACAGAGGATATGCTGAGGGAAGTGCTGAGTATCGACAGAAGCTGGGAGCGATTCGGTGTGGTAGGTCAGGGCCCCAATGATGCATAAGGGTCCTGGGCCCTCATTACAACCCTGGCGTTAAGGGGTTAATGGCGCCACAAAAGGTGGCGGCGCCGTTAACCCCTTAACGCCTGATTACGAGGTCCCTTTGTGGGTTGGCGATTTTAACGCCTGCTTTTTGCAGGCGTTAAAATCCAACCCGCAAAGGGACCTTGGTGCTAAGTACGGTGCCGCAATTTGCGGCACCGTACTTAGCGCCTTCCCCATTTCCATTGAGCCCTATGGGGCAAAAATGGGAATGGGGAAGGGCAATGGCGGCATGGGGAATTACCGCCCCACCAACCTCAGAATGGGGCGGTGATTCCCCATTCCGCCATGGCGGAGTCGGTAAGTTACCGGCATGGACCATGGTGCTATTAGCACCATGGTCCAACGTCAGGGTTGTAATGAGGGCCCTGGACACCAATCAAGCAATTGTGAGATTAGCAATGGAGAGAAGGGGGAAGGTAAAAAGGAAAGTCTTGAGGAGCTTCTGAAATTTAAGGAAGTGCTGCTCAATACGCAGAGGGAGGGGGAGGCTGTTCCATAGAAGGGAGCCATCTGAGGAAACTGATCAACCTCCTGCCCTCTGTTTTGTGAAACACTTTACACACAAAGGGCCTCATTACGACCCAGGCGGTAAGTTACCGCCTGGGCCGTGACTTTACCACCATGGCGTAAACTACGTTTACGCCATGGTGGTTGGCGGACTTACCGCCCCATTCCGACCTAGGCGGGGCGGTAAGTCCCCAATCCCCATTTACCCTTCCCCATTCCCATTTTTGCCCCATAGGGCATAATGGGAGTGGGGAAGGCGTTAATTACGCCACCGTAAATTACGGTGGCGTAATTAACTCCATGGTCCCTTAGCGCCATGGATTTTAACACCTGCTAAAAGCAGGTGTTAAAAGCACCATGGCGCTAGGGGACCTCGTAATTGGCGGTAAGGGGTCGGCGCAGCTAACGCTGGCGTTAACCCCTTACCGCCAGGGTCGTAATGAGGCCCAAAGAGTTGGTGCCAGATGAACAGAGAGGTCTAGAGGGAGAATATTTAGTCAGAGAGAGTTGCAGATAGTGTGATCCCTGGCCCCAGACAGCTTTGCAGATTATACAGATGAATTTGAATTTAATCTGTGAAGCCACTGGGAGCCAGTGAAGACGTTTAGGACAGGAGCAATGTAGTCCCTGGGATTGAGGCCAAGGATAAGTCTTGCTGACCTATTATGGATTAGCTGTTGGGATCGCAGGTTGGAAGAAGGAAGATTTAGGAGGAGAATTTTGCAATAGTCAAGCCTAGAGAGAACCAGGGTTTCTGTAACATTGAGCTTCTGGGGGAAGGTGAGAAAAGGTAGAATTCCGTTGAGAAGGAAGAACTGGAAGTGGGACTTCTTGGCAATGTCCTGAGTGTGAGGAAGGAAGGAGAGAGAGGAGTTGAAGATGACTCCAAGGTTTCTGGCTTCAGAAGATGGAGCAGGGGGAGAGCCCATGGAGGAAGGTTAGAGTGAAGGGAAGAAGGCAGGAGCAGGGGTCCCAATGGGAAGGATCTCAGTTTTGCTGGTATTGAGGCAGAGATAATTGGAAATGCCCCATGCCTAGATTGCAGTCAGGGATGATGGAAGGTGCAAGAGGGTCAGCAGGACCTTACAAGAGTTGTGTGTTGTCTGCATATCACTGGAAGCTGGGGGAGAATGAGGAGATGAGGAGTGCCAGTTGAGTAAGGTAGTTGTTAAAGAGCCATGGGCAGAAGATATAGCCCTGGGGGACACCACAGGTGGAGAAGGAAGTAGGAGAGGAGAAGGTGCCCAAGATGACTTGGGAAGAGTGGTCAGTTATGAAGAAGCTCAGCCAGTCCAGTGACCGATCTGAGATACCAAGGGTATCAATGAGTCTTTCTATGAGGATGGAGTGGTTTACCATGTCAAAGGCAGAGGAGAGATCAAGTAGGATGAGGACAGCTGGAGAGTTGGAATCTAGGGATGCCAGCAGTTCTTCACAGGTGTTCAGTAGAGCGGTTTCCATGCCTCTGGATGCTCAAAATCCATGTTGACAGTCTTGGAGACCATCAACACGATCAGTGTGAGAGTTGAGTTGGGGCAAGGACAACTTCTTCAGCTGTTTTACCAGGAAGGGGATGATGGAAATAGGGTGGTAGTTGACTGGGCAGGAAGGGTCTGCTGAAGTTTATTTCTGGATTGCTTGAGAGAGGAGGGGAAAGAACCAGTGGCAAATGAGGGATTGCAGAGATCAGTGAGTGAGGGGGCAAGATATCCATTGTTGCCCTTGATGGTTCTGGATGAGCAAGGGGAAAACTGTTTGTAAGATACCTTCACTGAGTGGACAACCTTGGTGACTTCATCAGGTGTGGCAAATGAGTGATTGCAGAGATCAGTGAGTGAGGGGGCAAGAGAGCCAATGTTGTCCTTGATGGTTCTGGATGAGCAAGGGGAAAACTGTTTAGAAGAGACCTTCATTGAGTGGACAACCTTGGTGACTTGATCAGGTGTGACGAGGGCGAAGGAGAAGACGGAGGAAGGAGGAAGGTGAGGGTGCAAGGGTGGCAGGGGATTGTGGGGTGGGTTGGGAGGGTGAGTAACAAGGCTGTCCAGGATGCCCTGACATTTTGTGGTAAAGTGAGTGACCAGTGCGTTGCAGAGGGCCTGGGAAGGAAGAAGGGAGGAGAAGACTGTGGAAGGGTTGGCTAGTTCCCTGCATATTTTAAAAAAGTTCAGCCGTGTTGTTGGATGCACCAGACACCCGTGCCTTAAGGTAGGCTCTTTTCTTTGCACGGATGGAGACTCTGTATTGCCTTTGGAGCAGGCACCAGACCAGTTTGTCAGAGGGTGAGCCTGAAGGTTGCCACTTCTGTTCCGCCGGTCTGCACTTTAGTTTTAGGGTGGCAAGGTTGGATTCATACCAGGTGTTACATTAGAGACAGGTTTCAGGTAGATCCTCATGACTGGAGGAAGAATGTCATGAGTGTTGGTAATGGACAAGTGGAAGTTGTTGAGATCAGTGTCGGTGGTAGAGTCTGAGTTAGGGGGGCAAAGGTGGATAAAGGTGGAAGTGAAGGCAGCAGCTGACACTTGTTTCATTGTGCAGAGTTTCGTTAACGAGGTTGGCAGAGCTTTTAGCGGTGCGGTCAGAGGGCCAAAGAACCCAGGTGGGAGGAGAAAAGAGAGTTGTTTGACCAAGAGAGAGGGGTGACCAGAGGAGATGAGAGAGGGAGGTCAGAGTGGATAAGGGCATCCAGAGTGTGTCCAGCAGAGTGTGTTGTATTCATAATTGTTTATTTGTAAAGCACTTATACACAAGTGAAGTGCTACGAAGCGCTTCAAGGTGTGAAGGGAACAAGGGAATACAGAAGACATTCTTAGGCCTTGTAATTTCTGAATGATCTAACAAAAGTGACTAGCATACTAGGCCTGACTGCATTACTGCTAGTGCAAGTGCAAGGGCAAGGCACGATGGAAGGAGAGAAGGGGGAGGAGATGGATAAGAACGCACAATCCATAAACTACCATACTAGGCCAACAATGTTTCAGATAGTGCAAGTGCATGACAAAGAGTGAGGTGATGGGGGCAGGGGGAAACGAGCAACCTGGCGAACTAGGCCTGGTACATTCAAGTCATGTAAGTGTGCAGACAGGAGTGCAAGGGAGGGGAAGGGGGAGGGGAACACGTGTGCCCAGTCAAGCAGGGTCCTGGGTTAAGTGCAGAGCAGTTGGCTTTCTTATGCAACAAATTCCAAAGTGAAGTAGTGCCAAGCAGAGTGCAGAGGCCCAGAGGCAAGTGTAAACACTGGTGGGGGAGCCTGGGACCCGTGAGACTCTGAAGGTGTACCAGGTGAATAAGTCAGTAAGACTGAGCGAAATTAGAGAAGAGAAGGAGGAAGGAAGTAGATGAGAAGTGAAAGGAGGTTAGCAAGGGAGAGGGAGAGAGAAAGAGGAAGAGACCAGAAAAGAGAATGAAGAGGGATAGAGAGGTGCCAAGGTCAATGAAAATAGTGGATACTGTGCCAGGTGAGTCCAATTGGATGTTGAAAGAGGAACAGATTGGAGGAGGTTGAAAGTAAGGAGAAACAGAAATCAGCCCACTCAGAGAAGAATAGGGAGGTAGTGCCTGGAGGCTGGGAGATAGTAGCAATGGTCAGGGTGGAGGAGGGGTAGATGACCAACTTGCATACCAGACTCTAAAAGGAAGAGTAGAGGTGGGTGGGTAAGATGGAAGAAGGAACCCACTCAGGGAAGATTAAGGCAACCCCACTGCCAACACTGTGAGGTTGTGGCTTGGAAATGATCTTGAAGCTGTCAGGCAGGAAAGAGTCAAAAGCAGTGACTGAGCTGGCATTGAACCATGTCTCGGTAAGAGCGAGAATGCTGAGGTCAGTATCTTCAAGAAGGATGCAGATGTCAGCAGAGTGTTTGTTGGCTGAGTGGGCGTTAAGAGGCACCAGTTGGAGATGGTGTCTGCCTTTGAATGTTTTCTGAGGTGGAGTACAGGGGCATGGCACTCCAGTCAGAGGGGAGTCAGAGAGAGTGGTAGGGGGAGAGGTAGGAGAAGGAATACCGTTAATGAGGGATGGCAGGATCCCTGCTTGGGGAGTTTGGCTTCAGGACGTTGAACCAGGATATTTCCAGTATGGTAGACATTAATAATGCAGCGTGATGAGAAAAAGCCCGCCCAGAGGACTTCCCACTTGTTGCCACATAACTGGGGGAGAATGTGAAAGGGGTTAGAGTATAGATGAGGTGGGAAGTCCATATGTCTGGAGAGGGGACAAAGAAAAGGATATCAGTGAAGATCTCTCTTGAAGATCGCAATAATCTCATATATTAAATGAGTGTGTGATATGTTATTTTACCAATGAGATTAGTAGTCCCTTAAATGTCAAATTGTACCTGCCATTCACTCTTTCCGTTTTTCCTTGTGTAACTATTCCAATGTTCATCTATAAGGTAATGATGAAAGCACTATAATATATCTTGTGATATTATCAAATTAAAAACTCCTTGCTGTTTTTTCCACAATAACCCATAATGGTACAAGTATGGCGGTTTTCTCAAAACAAATGTGTGCTTCTGTATTCTATCTGTTTCTTTTATTTAAAATTCCCCATAGTGGATATTTATCCTCTATAAAAGAAACATTTTTTCAGTTTTTAAAACTATAGCGACCAACATTGTTTGTCAATTGCTTAATATGAAATGGAACTTTCCAAAGGCTAAGTTATATGAGCATAATATCAATTAACAGGATAGTACCAGTTTGTAAGTTATCTGTTTCTACACAATTGATTTACCTTGTGCCTAGACTTGCTGTCATCCATAAAAATTAATTAACTCACTCACAAATACTAATCCATAAAAATGTATTTTCTTACTCATTAATTAATCGTTAAGTATTCTTTATCCCTCAAGATGGAGGCGTTCTGTGTATTCTTTCGAACACTGCCATCTTGAAATTGTATAAATACACTTTGCGCAATTATGTCATGGGAAATCACGTCATGTCGTAATCAGAAAACCAAGCAGGATTTGTTTGGATCGTGATTCGTGTGAGCATTTAATTATCGCAAAAATATTCAAGAATATCTCTATTTCAAGGATATATTGAGCATGTCCTATATTTATGGCAAATGAAGATTAAAAATGTTCTCATAAACTCAACTTTCTATTGACTCAATCAATCACAGTGATTCGTGTGAGTATTTAATTGTAATAGGATTGATCAAGAATGACTGTATTTTGAGAAAATACTCAGTTTATCTAATGTTTGTGGCAAAAAATGGTTAAGCATTTTTCTCATAAAGTCTACTACCTTTTACCTCTATTAATCACAAGGACATATGGCTTACGATCGGTCCTCATATCCAAGGGCTAGCCTGTAGAATCTAATGTTGCATAGAGCATCGGTATAGATTCACCATGTAACATGGGTATACTAATAGTGCTTACATGTACATTGGCCTTAATGTAATTATCAATCGTTATATGACAAATTGAGATCAAACACATTATAATAGTTTCAGAGGGTTACCTTTTTTGAAATATGATCACTTATAAATCGGATTGAATTTTGGACCCATCCTGCCCATCACGCCAGGAAATGCATGTTGCACCACTTAAGTGCCTCAACCTCCGTGCATGAAAGGGAGGGCACGACATATACATCATTTTGCAAGAAGGCACGCGGTGTGTGGCACGTAAAGTACGCACTTAGGTCGTTTATCAGATTGTGTTGTGTGAGAAAGTAAGATGCGCACAACCAAATAGGTTTACGAGCATACGTTTTATTCTGCAGGCCCACCAGCACCGCCCTCATCAATTGACAAAGTATCTGCGTTACATCTCCACAAACTCATTAGATGCAGGAGCCCATGCAGATGGAACGCAGACACTTAACAAAGAAAGTAAACATGTGTACAAAATATAACATGTGTACAAGATATAATAAAGAAAGTACAGCTTAAAAGACTAGATAACAAATCCTTACATGTTGCCTTGAAACACTATTTTGTTGTACAGGTGCCTAACAAATGCTAAACAAATAAAAAAATAAAAAAATAAAAAAATAAATAAATACATTTTCATTGCTGCCTCATGCGTGCACGGGAGACACCTGTTTCATCATGCTATTCTTGCTTTGCACCATATCTTGCCTCCTCCAGCCATATTGTGCCTCCAAGCCACAACATATCCTGCTGCCTGTGAGTGTTTCACTGGCTGCTGACTACTAGCACTGCCTTGGAGTGCTTGGTATTCCCTCATCGCTTGTTTTGTGGTTCACCTGTCAGTCTCTGTGACCACCTAAATCTGCCATATTAGGACTTTCATATCTCGAGGCACCACCAGACCTCCACAGCATGCATCATCAGGGCACAGCCTCACCCCACCAGCCTAAAGGGGAGCCATGTTCGGAAACATCGACAAGAATCCCCAAGGAGCAGCTGAGGGCTGTCAACTTCACTGCTGTAGTAGTTGGCACCCTGTATGAGCAGGTCCTTGCATATTACAATGCCCTCTCCGATCCACAGAATCAGCTGGGGACGTGTGGACCTCAGAAAATCTGGGCAGACATTACGGCTGCCATCATTGAGTAGGAGGTGGCAGTCCATAACATAGACAATGCCAAGAAGCGCTAAGATGCCCTCAGGATCCAGAGACTGGTAAAGGTAAAGGTAAAGGCAAAGGCGTCCCTCGAGGCAGGTGCTTCGGTGGAGGTGATCTACAGGCCACCATTGGCTGTCACCCCTTTACCTATAGGTCCTGGAGAGGATAAACCCAGGCTTCCATGTGCAGGTCCTTGCCCTACAGGTACGGATCCAAGCTGCTGGTGAGTACTCACAGGATGGACTTTTCCACAGAGTTTGTGTTTCCTACCTGCATGGGTATGCATGAATTGAGCAAGTTGGTTATTTTTATGACATGTGTGTTGCACAATTCCTAACTGGTGTGCATCCTCATGCTGACACTGGGAGTATGTAATGGCACACATCTGTGATGTGGACAGGTGAAGGGATGAGCTCTCTCAGATCCTGGTGTCAACGTATACTCATGTGCATGCAAAGTGAGATGCTGACAGCAAGACCACAGATGGGAAAAGTTGCCAGACTGAGATGTTGAGGGCTCATGAGGTATATTTATGCACACCTCCTCTATGGGTTGTTCATTTGTGTATGATGATTGCATCATCACCACCCAGCAGACTGACACATGTGTATGGATGTGTGGTAATGGCAATATTGTGCATTTGCCTATCTGGGACGACATTGAGATGTGTTCACTGAATGTGGGGCTATATATGGTATGTCATCATGGCATTTGTTGGAGTTGGGATCAACTGCATTTCTGCTTGATCGTCAACAAGGGGTGCATATACCTGTTCCCTGCTTTCATGTTGGAATGTCAGGGGTGCATGTTGCTAGATGTGAGTTGAAGATGTAACTACGGTGCTACATACACAGGTGCCTTTTCCAAGACCCTGCATGCAGTATAGTCTTGGATCACTGCATCATTGGAATAGTGATGTGAAATGAGTTGGTGGCATGTGCATGTGACCACATGTTAATGTGTTGGTTCACTTGTGCATGTCTCGTCATTGTGACTTGTCATTTTGCTTTCACTTGTGAGACTGTATTCATTCTGATTTCAGGGCATGGATCTCTGTGTGTGAGGCAGTTGTTTGTTAACTCATGATGACTGCATGCTACTGTTAATATTGAGGAGACTACACATGCATTGCACTGATGATTGATATCTATGTTCTTTGTTTTCTTTTCCACGGTTTCTGTGGCTTGAGAAGGGCATAAAACAGTACTGTGGAGATGCAACCTAGGGAAAAGGCCTGCAGACCCTGGTCATGCCCTGATGTTGTCTCCTCTTATGAGGGTGATGCGGCTGGGGGAGTGTCCCATACATCTGGCAATGCTACTGGGGGAGACCCAAGATTCCATCACTGTAGTGAACACCTCAGCAGCAGTCGGGCCGGGAAGAGGAGACATTGCCACTCAGGAGCCACAAACCATGGATAACTCATTTGAGGTGTCTGGGTTGATGGAGGAGTGGAAGGAAGAGGAGGAGGCCATTGCAGGCCTGCCCATGGTGTCAGGCGGAAATACCAATGGGGATGTGCAGGCTGCACACCTGGCCCTGATACAGGAGGGTGTGCAGTCCCCATGGAGGGGTCAGCACAACCTCCTGACCCAGGGCCATTTGCTTCAGCACTGCCCATCGTCACCAGTGCCTCCGCCCAGATAGAGGCAGCACATCCGGTAGATGTGGGCATCCGGGATGCTGTGCTGCCTCTGTTGATGAAAGCTTGAGGGGGCATGCATCTTTGCATGATGCTGTGCAAGCATCTCATGGGTTGTTTATAGAGCATCATGGACAGATGGGTCACCTCTTGACACAGCTGGAAGCAGCACTGTTTTCCAGTATTCTTGCTGGCAGGCCACTGCAATGGGCCCCTCATCCTAATCTGTACCCCAGGCATCCTCAACTGAAGCCTCCATAGCAGCAACCACCATAGCCTCTGCTGCCCCTGTCGCATTATTGGCCTGTCTGTGTGTGCCTGTGTCCCAGGTGGAGGTGGATTTCCCTTCCATGGCAGATGAGGGGCTCTCTGAGCATGCCCAGGAGCCCACAGGGGAACAGACTGTGGAGGAACACCATGCACTTGAGGGCAGTGCAGGTACGTATGTCTGTGCTGCTCCCCCACCCCCTTTGTTTCTTTGCCCCCTCCCTAGCTTGGTCACAACTGTAACACTTCATGCAATTGCACTAGGAGAAATGCTGTCAGGCCTAGTATGCTAGTTTTTCTTTTTAGATCATTCAGAAACTTCAAGGCATTAGAATGATTACTATATTCCCCTGTTCGCTTACCACCTTGAATTGCTTTAACTCACTCCACCTGTGTATAAGCATTACATAAATAAACAATTACAATTACAATTGAGTGCGGAATTATGGATGACCTTCACGCCCTCCAGGTAACAACAGAGTCACACTTGCAGGAGGAGGAAGTGGAAGGAGAATCTGCCTTAGCTGAGGCATTGTCAGAGATCGGCATAAACTAGATCGCTGACCCCTGTACTTATAGAGTTCAGTAGTTGTAGGTGTCCTTTTTATATATATTTTTTGACTAGGAATATATTTTCTTGTACATAGTTTTTCATAAATACAGTTTACTTTTGTTATTCAACACCACCGTTTGCCGTCTCTTTGTCCATGTGCAGATGTTGTTTGCACATGATCTCCAACCAAGTATGTCCTAAGGCTGTCATTTGGGTTTAGGCCACACTCTCTGGGTCATGTTGGTTCTGACCTATTTGCTGGGGGACATATGTGCATGTTTCATGTGAGTGTGAGGTTTACTATGATGCCTTCATGGTCAATGTACATATGTGGAGAATGGTAGACGAGGAGAGATGACATGTTTGGAGTTGCACGAGTTTGACATCTTTGTCATTCACATTGGTCGCTTGGCCACTTCCGTGCTTTGCAGTACAGGCATGTTGATCATTATTATGCATGGTGTGCGTGGATGTATCTGACATGTATTATTCGGTTGGCATGATACTTCATTTGTGCCGGGTGGAAACGCATGTTTCCATTGGTGTTGGTTCATGTTGGGGGTTGTATAAGATAGGCCTGGTGCCATCGCATTGATTGACTTGCCCATATGGCCATTTGGACATGTGTTTCATGAGTAGGTAAGTAAGCTTAACAAGTTTGGAGGTAGCAACAGATGGTTGCTTGGTGTCTTTATGGTGCAGGGCATTCATGTTTGCTTTCGGTTTATCAGTGTTGGTTGGGTATGTTTTGGATTGTGTGTCTGATGATGTTGATGAGGGCAGACACTTCAAGATGGAAGGTATGTTTCATGATAATGTTTTGGGTCTCTCATTGAGGATGAATACTCATTTGTTTCTGTGTCTGGCCAGATATTCTATGAAGCAGGGATGTCTGAGGTATCTGTTGGCAGCTTATTCACCTCTGCCCATTCACTTCTCAGGATTTCTGTTTCATGGATGGTGTGTTCCTTTTTGCTTCCACAGCAGTTTGGCTGGCCCTTTGTCACCTGCTTGTCCATTTTCTCTCTAGGCTGGACTATTGTAACAGCCTCTTTCTCATTCTGCCTTCCTCTACTCTCTGCCCTCTACAGCTAATCCAGAACAAGACTTCGAGACTTGTCCTTGGCCTCAAGCCCATGGATCGCATCTCTCCAGCTCTGAAATCTCTCCGCTGGCTCTGGGTGGCTGCAAGTATCAAGTTCAAGGCCCTCTGCATCGTTCACAAGGCTTTCTGTGGCCGGGGCTCATATTACATCCTACTCTCTCTTCCTAATCACGTTCCTTCTCGAGCCCTTCGCTCAGTCACCTTCAACTCTCTGAGGGGCAGATGCTTCTCTAGGCAGAGAGTGGATGGTAGATCTCTCTCCTCAGCCAGTGCATCCCTCTGGAATAACCTCCCTGCCCCTCGCAAACTTGAGCCAGACCACCTGAGGTTCCAGAAGCAGCTCAAGACATTCCTTTTTTCTTCTGCTTTCTCTCTCTCCCCCCCTGCTCACCGACCTGTCTGCTGCACTGACCAGATGTCTGGCTACCCTTTAAATCTCAATGGGCACCATGCTCCTCCGCCACCAGTAGCCCCTGTACTGCCTCTGGGTCTTATGTGCACTTGGGGCTGTATCTGTAATCCTACAGTCTCCTGCCTACTTGCACTTACCCAGATCTGTGCTGTCCTGGCTGCACTTATTTAAAGCACTGCTGCCCTGATTGCACTTCCCCCTTCCCTCCGTCTGGCACTTCTCCTCTCGCTCTCCCACCTGCACTTACATGATCTGAATAATACAAGGCCTAGTAAGATTGTTTGTTTGTCCTCCCTCTATCTTCCCTACCTTGTCGTGTCATGCCTTGAAACACTTGTGTACAGCCGCGTTATAAATGACTCATCATATCATATCATATCATGTGGAGGTGCTCACAATGCATGTATGGGTAATGCTTACTGGCATAGGGGATGAGGGGGAGGTATGTGGTTTCATTACGATTCACTGGGCTACACATCCTACATGTGGACTATGTCACCTGACCATTGAGGGACAAATGTGTAGCTGCAATGATGTTTCGGTTGACTGTTTTTGTGAAGCTGAGTGTGATCCAATGGGATATCATTGGCGGGCTGACTGTCCGGGATTCACCAGCACTTCTTCCAAGTGATCATGATGGAGGAGGATGTCGGCCAGGTGCAGTTCATGGAAGACACAGACAAGAGGAGTTGACAAAGGTAACTGTTCCACAATGAACTGGGCCATAGGTTTTCATGATGTATGGCTGCCATGTATTTTTGGTGTTCCTACAAGTATAAGGCTAACACCACCATCGTACTGACCAGGGCCTCAAGCCTGTTAATCACCTTGTAGGGACAGTGTATGGGTGTGGTTATCCATTGGTGTTGGGTATGAGACATTACCCTTTTACCAACAGTATGGGTGTGTGCCACTATACTATTCATCTGTTCATCAGCAAAAAACATTGGTTTATCTGTGGGAGTATGATTGGTGTGTCCTAACTTGCGACGGGCATGGGGGGCTGCATACAGTGAGCTGTTGTCAAGCTAGTGTTGTGGCCAAGTTACATGGGAGTTTAAGTAGTCTACGTAGGTGGTGCAGGGATTCATCCTGGACCTCTGTAAGCAGGATGGTTCAATGTATGTTTTGTCAGACATGGCAAATGTCATCCAACTACTGGTGCCAATACTGTGCACTGTAAGAGTCAATGTCGGTGTTGGGGTGATTTGTGTTTGGGGGTGCTTGATTGTGATATGGCACCTCTTTGCGGCAAGTACTGTGTGCTTGGGGAGTGGGCATAGCGTGATGAGGATTAGGTGAAGCAGTTTAGTGCGGTTACTGGGATGAGGGTGGTCATGTGGGTGTTGCCTTAGTTAGGGGGGGTTTGCACAGATCAGTGGGGGTACTGGGATGATGGCATACTTTTGGGCGCTGCCTTAGGTTAGGGGGTTGTTGCACAGATCAGTGGGGGTACTACGATGATGGCAGAGGTTGGGTGCTGCCCTAGGATAGGGGGTTGGGGAAAAGATCAGTGGGTGTACTGGGACACGGGCAGACCTGTGGGTGCTGCCTTAGTTTAGGGGGTTGGGAAACAGATAGGTGAGGGTACTGGGACAAGAAGGGGGTGGGGCACAGATCAGTGGCGATATTGGGATGAGGGCAGACGTGTAGGTGCTGCCTTAGGTTAAGGGGTTGGGTCACAAATCAGTGAAGGTACTGGGATTTGAAATATCAAAAAGGCGCAAAAGAGGAATTCCTGCAGATGGGTGAACATCCTTAATCCTTATTCCCAGATTACATGGAACACTGTGTTGTACAAATTTTGGATTTTGGGATTAGCAGATGGAGAAACATTCTCTTCAGATAATTCTTAGCCTACTAAAAACCCCAGGAATAACTTTCAGTTGGAGCAATAATTTAGACTGCAAAGTCATAGCGCCTTTAGTGAAGACCTTTAAGGAAAATCTGATGGAAATTAATATACAAATTGAAAGCCACAGGTTGTCCAAACACCATGCTGAAAACCAGCAAAGAAAGGGGATTCTAACAATGAAAGAAACAATTTTGTAACACAATAATGAGACAGCAAAATGTAGTGCTTATGAATACTTTGACAACAAACTCACCACAGATTAAACAAATAATTAAACATTATTGACCCATTATTTAAGTGGTATATATTAAGTGGCAAATGACAATTTACAAAATACATTCACCCATTGTACAGGTGACAAATGGTTACATGTCTTTACACTGAATTCTTTTTACCGAAACATTTTTTCAACAAATATTTTTCATCTAAAACATGTTCATCCAACGTATATTAAAATAACGAGAAGTGTTTATACACCGAAACAGATTCACCGAAAATAATACAGGTTTGATGAAACAATGAAGGGTATGAGGAAAATACCCTATCTGAGTAAATCTTGGAAACTGACAGTTGGAAACGACGGTTCTCTGTCATTCACCAGCTGTCCTGTGAGGTAAATGCTGTGAGTGCCGAAGCCAGTTTTTAGTGCATCATAATGTCAGATCCAGTCGAGTTTGTAATTTTCGAAAAGGTGCAAAAAAACAACCAGTTGTTAAAGGATACATTTACAACCAAACAAGAGAAGTTCAAGAGAAAATATACTGGAAATATTCAGATTACCATAACAGCAAATGCAAAGGATGGGCTCTAACCCATGGAGAAAGTCTAATCTACAATGTGGAACACAACCACCTTCCGGATAGTACTAAAATCTTAATTTTAAAAACCTGTTACAGAAATGAGAGAAATAGTAGAACAAAAAGAGGATGAACCAAGTGGTTCAGTGATTAAAAGAGTATGCTCCAAACTCCCTTTTCACATTGCTGGTCAAATGCCACAGATTAATGTCTTATAAAGGCAATTATGTAAGCATTGGCAGACAAAAAAACACTTTCCAAAGCACCAGAACATTGATACATACAAGTGCCACCCGATATGATAATGAACGACAAAAATGAAGGGTTCTTACTGTTAATTAGAGAAAATAACAACCAAAGATTACACATTTTTGGAACATCAACAAATGTGGATTACGGCAAGTATGTCCAAAACCATTTTCACTATTTTATACAGTACACACAATGATTGCAGAAACACTAATCCCATTAATGTTTGTCCTTATGCCAACCAAATCAGAAGAACAGTACAAGCATATTTTTCGATTAATTTGTGAGAACATATCCCCTAATTCGCCTGAAATCATTGTACTTGATTATGCAATTCAGCAAATTAAAGAGATTATTGACATGTTCTATCATGCACAATCCAAGGATGTTTTTGTAATTTTACACAATCGGTGTGGAGAAAAATACAGCAAAATAGCGTGCAACCAAGATACATAGATGATTTGGAGTTCCAGCATAACAATACATTATTGTTTTCATTAGCCTTTGTACCAGAATCAGAATTTGTTCAAAACAATGAACAATACTTGGAACCACTTCTCGATTATTTCGATAGGACATTAACGAGAAGTGGATTGAGGAGAAGAACAAGATTTGATAAATAGATTCTGAATTGTTATCATGCAGTAGCGAAAGAACATGCAAAAACAAACAATAAAGTAGAGGGGTTAATAGACATTTATTAAACATTTAAAAATGGAACAAGCACACCAAGAAATTCAGATTGCAGAGGTTGTAGCATGGGAAAAGACGCAAATTCAGAGAAAACAATATTGAGACACACAGGGAAGATTTAAAGAATGCGTTTTGGGATTAAAAAACATGAGGACATGAACTATTTAAACACAATTTGCTAACTATTTAAACAGCATAACTTTCAACATAAAGTGTTAAATAATGAAAACATAAATTACCACTGCATTCAGGAAACCACAAATCCATTAAGAAATTCAAAACCAAGTAAAACCACAGCAATAATCCAGGGGAAAAACAATAATAAAACAATTATAAAAACAAAAAAAACAAATTAAAGCAAGGCATCCAACGTGAAATCAGCAGCACGAAATCCATAAAAAATCCACAAAAAAATGGAGATCCATGAAAAATCCACAACGAAGAACCACAAAACCAATAAATCAATGTAAAAAGTGTCAAAAATCCACAAAAAGGTGAGACAAGCTGGACCGAAATCCAGGAGTAATCCCTAGAGAAGTCCACAAATATATGGAAACCAGAAAAAAAAATCCAGTGAAAACGCAGAAAATGATCCATTCCAAAAATCCAGCAACCTCGGAAAAAGAACCATTCCAAAAATCCAGCATGCTCAGAAAATAAACATTTAAAAAATCCAGGAAAAAACCCAAAACAGGAACTCCAAACAACACTTCTGAATGGAAAGTGTAACTTCCAAAATGGCGGAGATGTAACAATGTCAATAGAAATGTATAGAAACAATGGACCACACAGCGACCCCAGGTGGTCAAATAAAATCTCTACAGGAACAGTTGTATTTTAGAAAATAAAGTTAATATATTAGGAAATATAATGTTAATTCATTACTATTATATTATATACTATGTAAAAAAATGATCTGAATACTTTTTTTGATAAAAAAAGCTATTAAAGTTAATACATATTTGCAAATATTAGGAAATATGGTGTTTATACATTGGATGTTAAAAAATTCAAGGAATGCTTTTTTCGATGAAAAAGCCATTCAATTAAAAACGTTAGGTGAAAAAGCACTCGATGTAAATTCTTTCAGTGAAAAGACTGTATACCATGACACTTGACAATTTACAAAGTTCACCTTAAACATATAAAATGGACCTAGCAAAAAGAAAATGCAGTCATAATGAAGTTGTCAGATCGAATATTACACAACCCAAGATTACAGAAACATGGGGCTTACCTCAAATTCTAGGACATTATCCATGCTGTAGATGTATAGTCCGTCGGTTCCCTGTCAGTTTACACCAAATACTACATGGAAATCCACAGGCTTTTTTCAAATGCAGTACAGCAGTCAGGGCCTGTGGCCACTTTACTACCCATTGTAGGCCCATGTGTCTCTAGCCAATGCACGCAGACATTCGAAATTCAGCCATGTCCCAGGCACTGCCAAGCCTCCAGAAGAATCCACTGGTCCTGACCATTCTCCACTTAACCCATATGTTGCAACATTGTGCCAACGGCCTGGTTTATGGACTACTAGTTATAGCCTGCGGCCGTGACCAGTGTCCACTTTCTCTGGGTAGTGTCCTTCTTCCAAGCCTCAGGCAACGCAAGTCATTCAAAGTAACCAATAAGCACATTTAAGGTCCATGGGTCACTGCCCACGACCTGCGGCTATGCCCAGTAGTCATTTCGCAGCTCCATGGGTAATGCTTCGGTCAACAGACCAGGTCTGAGATCCTACTCTTGGTCAGCGAACCCCACTGTTAAATCTGCTCTTTATTTTGCCATTTTGAGGACGGACTGGTTTGTGGTTAATCAGCGTGGGAGAGGGGGGTTTGGGAGAGGGGCAGGATGGCACAATATGCCCATTATAAATAATGTGGCTGTAAATAGTCCACAATATTAATGCTTGTTTTTATTAACACAATATTAATGCTTGTTTCTATTAATTTGAAGAGACACAACCATTGTAAAATGTTTAAAATTACACTGTTTAAATAATTATTCCTATACAATTCGCATGATAACTCGAAGGGAAGAAACGTTTTGAATGTTACGAAAAACTACTTCAAACACAAAAATGACTGTGAAATGTTTTGCCATTTATATTGTAATAAAATAATTTTTATTTCTGTAAAAACATTTCACGAATGTAAAGATATGCACTGAAATCTATAGCTTTTACTTGTACAATTTAGAGGTCGAGTTTGGTGAAATGTTTATTAAGGTTGATTTTAGACCTGTGTTTGATGATTGTTTATGATAACAAAATAATTGCTGAGCTATATAGTGATTACAACTTGTTGTAGGGAACATGTGAGAAATCATTAATCAAGCTGTATTCTTACCATGAGAGTAATAATGTATTCCTGCTGTTTGGTTTGTGTGCTTAATCCCGAGTGTCTTTCCTATGTAACATAGACCCACAGGCAAATCGGGCCCCTCTTGCTTAGGCTAAAATGGGTCAGACTCTTACTGTGTAACCAGATGTCACAGCCTTACTGTAAAAATCAATGGGGGCAAATGTTACTCTATGGAACATGTTAGAGTCCAAAACATGCAACAGGTCAAATGCAGGTATATCTAACAATGTATTTTTGTTACCATATTTTCATTAAAATCCTTATGAGCATAGAACATAATAGCATTTAGAACAATGGCACACACCATGAATACCATCAGCTACTGAATATGGACCGTTCATAACAATCACAGATCTCCACAGTGCTGCTAATTTCTCAGCAGTTCATTTACGAGTTACTACAAACCTACATCTGTCCCCATTCCATAAGGGTATTGTAATACAAAAGGACTAACAGAGTGAGAGAAGGATAAACAGACAGTACAATAGAAGAGAATTCGACAGAAAAGGTAGATCTGAGAAAACAAGAGAGCAAAGTAGAGATAGGACAAGATATTCACACTGCACAAAAAAATGACCTGCATTACATCAGCTATGCTATGCTATCAGATTACGATCTGCGAAAAAGTACTCTGTATTGCTGTGGTGTGCCTCCTACACTTTCTCACAGATATTTTCGGTAACATTTCCACCCCCCATAATTCTGAAATGTATATGTCCCTTTCAGCTACGTCTCATGAGATAAGAGGAACATTATTTTCCCTTTAATCCTCTGAAGTCCATTCATTGATACGAGCATCCCTGTGCTCTACTGTACTATCTGCTGCATTACTTGTACAAAAGCACATAAACATTAACCAGAGGGATATGTACAGGAGCACATCATCATCAACCAGTGTTGGCTGGTCAGTCTACCAGCAAATACCAGTGGCAGTGCTTGGATTTGGGATAGAAGTTCTTCTTTCAGAGATAGCTTTTCACATGGTGCACACATGCCACCTAATCCCACTAAGCTTGCATAGATACATGAGTAAGATCCTTCCAGTTGGATGTGATCACCTTAAAAGCTTTTACAATCAACACACATAATAGGCGCCTTTGGTCGGTGTTGCCTGTTAAATCAGGATTCGTGACTCCACATAAGGCTGTGGATATAGAAAAATGTAGTCAAGTACCAAAAATGAATGCAATTATACGCCATATCGATTTCCAATACCCTGCCGTGAACGTGCATTTGAGCAGAATGTGTTTCAGAGTTCTCGTTTCACGGTTACAGGCCCATCATAAATTCCTACATGTTTTTTGACCAGACCTTTCAAGTTTGGGTGGCACAAAGAAGGCCCTGTTACAATGCATGTGTAAGGGTTGTGTCATGAAGGCAGCAGTCAAAGTACTTCTGATTTATTTTCCAGTGGTTCGTCTATATTGATATGATATGATATGGCATTTGTAACGCGCCTATACACAAGTGTTTCAAGGCGCGACGAGGCAGGGAGGGGGGGACAGGGGGGAAAGACAGACAACGATCCTACTAGGCCAGGTGTCATTCAGATCGCACAAGTGCAGGGGTAGGGGGAAGGGAAAAAGTGCAAGGGGAAGGGGAGAGGGGGAAGTGCTGAACAGGGTAAGTAGAATAAAAAATAAATAAATAAATAGGGCCAGCTGGTGGCAAGTGCAAGGTAAGTGCAGACAAGTGCTGGGTGGGGGGGGACTGTAGGGATGCAGAGACAGTCCCGCAGTGCAGGGGTTGCCAGGGAGGCAGTGCAAGTGGAGAGTGGCTGGGCCAAGGACCGAGGTCGGTGAGAGTGGCCCAGGTGCAGGTTCAGTGCAGTTTCAATGAAGAATTTAGCAGGGGAGAGGGAGAGAGAAAGCAGAAGCAAAGAGGAAGGTTTTGTGGTGCTTCCGGAACCGAAGATGGTTCTCCTCAAGTTTCAGGGAGGCAGGAAGGCTGTTCCAGAGGGAGGCCCCTGCCGCAGAGAGATCTACCCCCAGCTCGTTGCTTTGAGAAGCGGCTGACCCTGAGGGAGTTGGAGACAGATGAGCAAAGGGCTCGGGAAGGAAGATATTTAGGAAGAGAGAGTTGAAGGTATTTAGGCCCCAGGCCCCAGAAGGCCTTGTGGACAATGCAGAGGGTTTTGAACTTAATCCTCGCAGCCACAGGGAGCCAGTGTAGAGATTTCCGTCCTGGAGAGATACGGTCCCTGGGCTTGAGGCCAAGGACAAGTCTCGCAGTCCTGTTCTGGATGAGTTGCAGAGGGCAGAGAGTGGAGGCAGGCAGATTAAGATAGAGGCTGTTACAATAGTCCAGCTTCGAGAGAACCAGGGCTCTGGAGACCGTGAGCTTCTGGGGGAAGGAGAGGAAGGGAAGAATACCTCTGAAGAGGTGCAGCTGGTAGTGTGACTTCTTAGAGATGTCAGATATATGAGGGGAGAAGGAGAGTGTGGAGTCGAAGATGACCCCGAGGTTTTTTGCCTTGCAAGTAGGAGCAGGAAGCGGGCCAAGAGAGGCTGGCCAGAGCGCTGCAGGGAAGGAGGGAGTGGGTGTGCCGATGAGTAGAATCTCGGTCTTACTGGCATTAAGGCACAGGTCATTGGCGGCACACCATTCCTGGATAGCAGACAGACAGTCGGTGATGAGGGAAGGAGAGGAGGAGGCCGAGGGTAGCCTGAAAATGAGCTGGGTATCGTCCGCATAGCACTGAAAGTTGGGGCAGAGAGTGGCAATGCATTGGGCAAGGAGTGCCAGATACTGGTTGAACAGCCAGGGAGAGAGATTAGATCCCTGGGGGACACCACAGGTAGAGAAGAAGATGTCAGAGAGGAAGGACCCCAGTTGGACCTGGGAGGGTCGATTGGAAAGGAAAGAGGTCAGCCATGCCAGAGCCTGACCAGTGATACCCAGGTTATCACGGAGACGGTTGAGCAGGATGGCATGGTTGACAGTGTCAAAGGCAGAAGAGAGATCGAGCAGAATGAGAACACACGGAGTGTTGGAGTCGAGGTTCGAGAGCAGGTCCTCACGGATGTTCAGGAGAGCAGTTTCCGTGCTTCTGGCAGCTCTGAAGCCAGATTGATGGTCATGAAGACTACCAACAGATTCAGCATGGAGGTTTAGCTGGGAGATGGCCAGTTTCTCCAGGAGCTTGCCCAGGAAGGGAGTGATGGAGATTGGGCGATAGTTAGCCGGGCAGGCGGGGTCGGAAGAGGGTTTCTTAAGAAGAGGGTGCACAAGGGAGTGCTTAAGGGGGATGGGAAGACTCCAGAGGTGAAGGAGTAGTTGCAAAAGTCAGCCAGGACAGGAGCCAGGGAGTCGATGTGGTCCTTGATAGTTTTGGAGGAGCAGGGGTAAACCTGTTTAGATGAGACTTTCCTAGATCGGACTTGTCTGGAAACCTCGTCAGCAGAAAAAAGGGGAAAGGCAGAGAAGGAGGGAGGAGGGGTGGCTGCAAATGGGCCAGAGGGAGAGCCAGGAAGAGATGGAGGGAGGTGATAGGAGGAGGGTGTGTGCTCCTGGGATCTCTGATCCGCAGTTGGTTTCAATACATGTTAAATGCTAAATGATGAAGGTATTTGTACCGCGCACTGTCACCAAAGAAGTTGGTCCCCAGGCGCTCTGGCAGATCTACAAGGGAGAAGGCGGATGGGTTAGTAGGGTGAAGAGGGAGTAGGATAGTCAGAGGAGTAGCTTCAACTTGGTATACACCGTGTGCTGAGCTTTGGTGCGAGTATTGGAGAGATCACATCTCGCATGCTGTTGGTGCGGTATATGTGTTGTTGCGATGTGGTGAAGTGAGTGCGGCTTGCGGTGCAAGAGGTGGTTGTGTTAGTTTGTGAGTGAGTTAAGTATGTAGAAAACTGAGCTTTTTGGTTAATGGGTTGTATGTTATGCAGCTGATCATCATAGTGTGGCTGTATGCCTCGATTTCAGGATCCTGCTTGGTGAGAAACAGCTAGGTATGCAAATCCCATTAGTAAGTGCAGTCAGGGACGTCTCTATGGGGGGGCAAATGGGGCAGGTGCCCCGGGCCCCCCATTCTGGTGGCTCTGGAGGGGGCCCCTAGAAGCAAGTTGAGTTGTGTGTGTGTTTTTTTTTTATTTCTTTTTTTTTTGCAGCTTGCCCGTGGTTTCGATTCCCAGATTCATTTTTTTCTGAACAACAACACGCAGGAGAACGACGCAGGACCACGAGCAAGAGTTGTTGACAACAACTCTTGCTTGTGCGATCGTTCCCCTCCCCCACCCCCAGGGAATACGGCACGTGCCAGCCCACTGGGCTGGAGTGCGCAGTGCACTGCTGCGCAGCTTGCAGCCTCCTCCTTCAGAACAAGCCAGCAGCAACAGGCAGCGCATGCGGTAGCATTCCGAGGCTCAGACGACGGTGAGTGAGAATATTGTGCTGAAAGAGAGTCCTTTATTGCACACTAAAATGCTGCTGTTTTTTGTGCTTTGGGTTTGGGGAAAACACTATTCTCCGCTTGCTGTCTCAACCTGGCTGTCCCTCCTGGGTGGTCGCACACGCCGCTTGTGTTATGGACCGGCTGGTGGATTTGCTGGGCGCTCTGAACAGTCACGGGGGTGAGCTGCCATGTGCAAGACCGTCGGCCAGTCCGGGCTTTATAGACAGCAGTGCTTTCCAGGCCCTGGCACATAGCCTATATTTGAACGTGGAGATCGACACTGCAAGCCCCAGAATGCAAAGCGTTGGTGGGCCAAACTGTCACACTTCACCTAAGGGTGAGAGCAAGGGGGAGTGGGGCAGGGTGTTACTTATTTTTCGTGACACCCTCCCGCAGTAGCCAAAGATTTTGTAAATCAAATGCTGTATTTGAAAGTATAGATAGGGCAATTCCGTGCATTTTTTTTATCGGTTTATCAGGTGTAAACCGCTTCACCGTAGATCCAGTTGTGTATTTGCATAGATCGCATCTGTGGGCGCATCTCATAAGAATGTACAGGCTTCTTCTATAGATGTGCCCTAAGATATGTGTTTGACTGATAACAATAGATCGCTTTAATGGGCATGTTTATGAAGTTCTGTGTGTAAGCTGTATAAACGACTTCCTTTGCTTTGCTATGTTGACCAAGTTGTGTATTGCGCATACGGAAGCGCTCCAGTCCCTTATTAGACATATAACAATAGATTGCTTAAATGGTTGTGCTGAGGCTCGATATTTTAAAGTTTATAGAGGGCCATTGTTTTTGTTGTTGCAAGTAGTTTGTGTACGTGAACGTGCACAGGGCCCGTCTGTGGATGATGATGTTCACGTGTTTTGCTAATGAAAGAAAATACCGTGCTTCTATATTGGCCTATTTAAATCCTGGCCTGTAGTTGACGCATAGATCACTCTTATAGGCGAATTTGAAAAATAACATGGCACTTTCCGTACCCTTTGCCTTTAAGAATACAGACTTGTGTTGAAATAGACTTCTGTTCAGAGTGTTTCACAAATAGAGCATTTGAAAGGGGAGAGAGCGCTTTAGTTCTGTTGGTGCATCTCACATTTTCTGCATTTCAAACATGATGGAGAATTTCTGTAACAACAATCTGTATTTCATCGATTATAAAGCGCTTCCATAGACTTGCCACTTTCACCCCTTATTTGATAGATGTCTCCTTACACTCTCTGTTGGATGAATTTAGAGCGGTTCTGTAGATGATGGCTGAATGCTTTACTGAACGATTATAGCTCACTTCTTCGATTCAGTCACAACGGTTTCGATGCTCATTAACAAGTCATTTTTACGGACCAGACCTGATTTACTGAGCATTTTTCAATGAGATGTAATTGAAAACGCGTTTGTATATCGGGCCCATATGTTCCCCCACCCCCTTCAAGACAAGTTGCTTTTGAGAGCTACCCCTCTTGCGTCACATCTTCGCATCGCAATGTGTGTGGACCGTGGGCCGGACTGCTATAAAATGGGCAAAGTCCACACCTGCTGCACTGGGAGGCAAATGCGTCTCTCTCTACCTGCTGCTACGCTCCCCAGTGTCACAGGTGATACCAGCTGCACCACCCACTCATTCCTCCTTGAAAGATTGTCAATTGGCCCCTCTCACAGTTGTTGCCTTTTCAATTCCAGTCTTTTCTTTTCAGATGAGAACACCACGCCGTTTTTGGCGCAACACAAACCCCTTGTGGAATTAGAAGATGACAACTGCTCCTGCTGAGCTATGCTCAGTTGTCCATGCGTTTTCTAGCAAATCTTCAATTCACAACTCTGAAACCCAATGCAAATGGCTCCGCTTTTCCTCCTTTCCGAATTCTGTGAAAAGAGCAGAGATGGAAATAATGAAAGCAGCCACTACCGCCTTGGGCAAGTTTAATTTAAAAATCAGATGACGAAACTTTGCCAGACCCAAGCAGTTTCCGGCAAAACTGCCAACTTGGAAGAGCAATTAAACGTTAGGGGGACAAAAGCGGAAGTTTAGCAGGAGCAGTACCTGCGATCTTCACTGCTTCAAAAATTGTGAATCCAAGACCTTCACTTGTTGTAATCAAGGGTCGTGTAATAGCCAGTGCGATAGCAGAGGGTTGAGCGCTCACTGCTGAGATGTATGTGTGATCCGTGGGTTGCAGGTTCGAATCCCAGCAAGGCCGGCGGCTCAGCTTTTCATCCTTCCGAGGTCAATAAAAGAGGACCACAATCTGTGCGATAAAAAGGACGATACAAATGAATATTCTACGTACAGCGCTTCAGCTGCAATGTAAAGAAGTTATTGTTTTTATTTTCGAATACTGTCGTTTTGTTTCCCATTAAGGATAGCCTGTCTCTTCTTTTTTGTTATAATATTTTCAATGCGTGTTACTGTTATTAGTGTGATTTATTTTAGATGGAAATATCAGTTATTTTGAAAATAATAAGTTCATTTTAACCAGTAATGCTAATATTCCAAGTGAAATCTCGACTCATTGTGAGTGGCTTATTAGGTCTGTGCAAAACGTGACCCTGTGCCCCGCAAGGAGGGGGGGTGGAGAACCATTAAGAAAGAGGTTGAAGCTGCACAGCTATTAATTACATTAACGGCTAATATCACAATCAATAATTATCGTATTACTAATGATTATATAATTCATATTGGGACAATTCAGGCGCTAAATTGTTGTATTGTTATTTTTGATGTGACACAAAACCCGCCTCCCTATAAATAGTTACAATTAAACAATATAATGTGTACATGTAATGTTATGAATAGGTGCCTGAACTTTAGTAAAAGCACACTTGTTTTATCATAGTTGCTTTAATTACACCACTTTTATTTTCTCCCTTGTATGAATGTATGCATGAATGTTTGTATGTATGTATGTATGCATGCATGTATGTATTATTATTATTAATAAAGTTGTCCAATGGATTGGCACCTTTTGTTTTTCTGGATTGGAACTTATTTGGCTTCTCTTGTTTTGCTCTTGCTTTTATTTATGTATTTATTTATTAATTAAGATTTTGTATAAACCGCGCCACATGCCCGGAGGCCTCGGAGTGTACACACCCTTGCGGGTTGTGTGTTGTCATGTTATTTCTGATCCTCGTCACAGTCATGTGCTATTGTTGTGCAGGGAGAGGGAACAGGAAGGGACGTGTGCCTTCTTGTGCTGACTCTGTAGCCTCCCTTGCGTGGTGGCAGGACACCGCTGGCGCTCGGCACCTTCCTCTCCTTAGCGTACCCAATTGGGCCCCCGAGACTGCGGCCTGTACCCCACTACCTACCCCACCTCTCTACCTCTCTTCACTTCCGGCATTGCTGCCGAGTGCAATTAACCACACTCAAATAGGCGCTAATGCCTGCTCTTTTGCCCAAGCACTCACTCCCTGCTGTCCACCTCGCATTATTGAAGCATGCTATCATAACGGTCCTATCGCCCCATAGTGGCCCTTAGGATCACCTGTGAACTAGCAACATGCCCGCTCATCGCAGCTGTCCACACACTCCTCTACCAATATTTCTGTGTAAATCTTACTGCTTGTTGATTTTGCTCCGATCGTTTATCGAATGTTGTATATACAGATCCACACTCTATTGCATGGGCAGTAATTTAAGCCATTAAAGTGATAAGTGGAATGCATTAACATTAAAGTAACATAACATTAGATTTCACATTTCAATACGCTCCTTGGAGTTTCTGGTGAAACTCGGTTTGTGTATAAAAATAGTATTGCTATCAGCACCATTATGCTATTTGTCAGAACAGTTTGTACGTCACATTTGCTAAATACCAAAGATATGCAAATGATCTGCTGATGTTAGAAAATGTCAGAAGGGATGGAGCCTCTGTACCCTCCACCCTCAGCCCAAAATGCCTTCATGAAAGGATGAGTCCAGAGGATCACACTATGCTTATTGCAACTGCCCTGTGCTGTCATTTTGCACGTGCTTAATGGCTTAGTAAAACAAGCATTGGCAATGCCAACAGTTTGTGCTTTTTAGTAGGCATGGGAAAGACACTTGCCAGGCACACTGGAATGGTATTAACTGGTCATTGATGGTAGCAGGTGTAAAATGGTGTGAGTACCTCTGGGGTACTACCTCGGCATCTAATAGCAGTGCCTGGCAAATGCCTAATACTTATACACAAGCCAAAACAGTTGGCTTTGCCAAGGCCTGGTTTTAACAGGACTTTGGTAAAGGACACGGACAGTGCTTGCAAATCGAGCAGCTGAAGGCAGATGTGGTTAAGCCATTTTTATTACACCAGTAGCGGGATTCCAACTCCAATTAAGCCATCAACTTTCAAAACACTGCGACAGTGAGATATGTGAAGTTTGTTTAATTGTTGATCAGAACAGATTATGATGTTATGGTTGGAGGTTGTGATAATACATGTTCTCCATGCAATATGTATGTGCTATTCTGTGACCTGTGCATTGCACATTTTTCAGCTTTGAGCAACTGAAGCAATGGCGACTCGCTGAGGCAGACAGCCAGTAGAGGCAGGACAAATGTTGCCAATTAAGTGGTAAAAACATAATGTTTTAGCTTAGTTTCTCCCCTTTCAGATAATGCCTACAATCCCACCTTAGTAAGAGGATGAACACATGAGTGCCAGTAACAGCATGACAACGTTATATTTTTCCATTATTACTGGAAATCTATATAATGAATTTTATTTTTCTTTATGCATACAAGCTTGTATTTCAGAATAGCTGGTACTATGTTGCATACAACATGGTACCAACTATTCTCAAATAGAAGCTGCTGTAAAATACATCATCACACTTACACACATAAGAATAATGTACCACCATTAGTATGTAAAACCTAATGCTTTTTATATCATATTTCTGTGGGTTTGGTCAGTAAATTGCACATTTTGGAAACCATTTTTCAAAACGTCTCTCACGGGGGAACAGGGCTTTACCCACAAGCTTTACTACGTGGTGGGGGTGACTCTGGTGTTTGTTCCTCTTTGCAGCTGGCACTCGACAGTGCCCCCCCGAAAGATACATTAATGGCAATGGGATGAGTTCATGGATTTGACACATTTCACACCCAATATATCACAGGGCATGATTAATCCCCAATATATTGTCAGATTAAAAGCCCTGGGAATTGCAGAGGGGCCATTTCACAGTGGCACCTAGGACATCTTTGTACTTGGGTGGCTGGCCAGGCCTGTCCACACTTGGGCCTTGGCTAATACCCCACATTGGCCGCACGTCAGCCAATGCACAGGGCTGGTACCTGCTTTGATAACAGATGTCTGCAGATTCTGCCCTCACACCTTTGACCACCTAGCAGTGCACAGAGGCAGGGCTCTGTGCTCTGATGCACTGTCTGCACTGCCTGTGGAGTGGCCCCTCAGTAAAATGCATATACCACCATTTCAAGGTGTTGTAATGCTGGCTGTGCGAATGTACGGCAGTATTGCCATATTCTAATTCATGGCATGTTTTAAACTTCAAAGGTACAGTACTAAAATGATTTCCTTGTACTCTGCCTTTTCAGGTTCATAATCCACGAAAAGAGGATGCCACAAGCCAACGTTTTTCAAGTCTATCTGAATGAAATGCTCTGAATGAAAGGCTCTGCTCCTGCTAAGTTAAGTTTTAGCAAAGAAAAAAAAGCCAATGAATACATGATCTCACAATGAGGCGTTCATATGAAAGTGGAGCTGCCAAAAGGAAAAAAGTAGAAAGAAAAGAGAAGCATGGTAATCAACAAAAACTGTCTTCCTTTTTCTCTGTACAGCCAAAACCAGAGGAGCAACCACAAAGCGAAAGTGCGCACACTGAGGCTCATGCTGAGTCCATAGAAGAGTCCACTGAGGGGTTATTTGCTGCTCCCACTTCATCTTGCAGTGGAAATCTACAAATAGTGGCTGAGCAGCATTCCCCTGCACCAGGAGGAGAAGAAGGTGACAACCAGCCTGCAGAAATATTGGAAACTGCATCAGTGAGCAGTAGT